>NW_027468680.1:9954667-9969667 GCF_046254945.1 Alosa pseudoharengus
ACACACACACACACACACACACACACACACACACACACACTTATAGAGGAATATACTCATGCCTTCCATTGCACCATGTCTCTTGTTTTCTTAATTGTAATTATTGAAGTTAATTGAACAGAACCTGTGGTCTGTTGCCTGGGTCTGGACAAGTAAGATAACACACACACACACATTGACGCATGAGCACAGACATACACATACACAAAGACATACACATACACACATGCCCAGACACTCTCCCACTGTTCTTTAGTTTTAATTGAATTTTATAATTTTCTGTTGACTTCATTGTCCGAGTACCGTGTGTGTGTGTGTGTGTGTGTGTGTGTGTGTGTGTGTGTGTGTGCCCGTTGTGTGTGTGTGTGTGTGCGCGTTGTGTGTGTGTGTGTGTGTGTGCGTTGTGTGTGTCTGTGTGCGCGTGCGTGCTTGGATGGCATGGGTGGGCAGTAAGATAAATGAGGCTCTCTGTTTTTCCGTGAATTCAGAGCAAAAGAATGAAGGAAAGGTAAGAGGAGAGAGAGAGAAGAAGAAGAGAACAGAAAGAGAGATTGAGGGGGAGGAAGGGAAGAGTAAAGTAGAGTGTGTGTGTGTGTGTGTGTGTGTGTGTGTTGAGTAGTGCCAGGATTAATGGCACAGTGTTGCTAGAAGCAGTTTCCCATCAGATGGGGAAAGTTCACTAAACTGTGTTGTGTGTGTCATAAACATGACCGATGAAGGCAGAACAAGTCACTAAATGAATTCTTTGTTTGAAATGAAAACAATTCTCATTGATTTGCAGTGAGTACACACACACAACACACACACACACACACACACACACACACAGGGGGATAGCGAGAGAGAGTCCAAAAGACTCTGCACACCTGTGCTTTTAATGTAATTCTGTGTGAGTTTGTGAGGAATAAACCCAGGAGACTGTATACACAGTAGTATAAAGTGGGTCAGGGATGGAATGTAATTACTGTGTGTGTGTGTGTGTGTGTGTGTGTGAGAGGACCTCATGGTTGCCTTGCCCTGGAGTGGTTGTATGAAGCCCTGCCATGCCCTAAGTCCCAGAGGGTGCAATGTGGTCTTTTAAGTTAGTCCATTAACCTCACACTTTTAATCTACAGAAATAGGCTGCTCAAGCACATGTATGCTGGGCCTCTGAAGGCTACTGTACATGCTTGCTCTGTGTGTGTGTGTGCGTGTGCGTGTGCGTGTGCGTGCGCATGCGTGTGTGTGTGTGTGTGAAGGCATGTCTCACTCTGTTCATTTCTCTCTGCAGAGCACCCCAAAGCCCATTGCCCTAGAGCCCTGCTACGGCAATAAGGCAGCTGTGCTGTCAATCTTCATCCGGTTACCCCGGGGATCAGGAGGAGTCCCACCCCCTGGCCAATCAGGTGAGAGAGTTGGGGACGAGTTCACCACTGCCCAGTGACCTTGAGACTAAAGCTTGATTTATGGTTCTGCATCGACGTGATGCAGTGGCTACATCGTTGCCTTGACGTCGTTGTGAACATTTTTCAGTCCTGCGTATCCTGTGTCCTTGTAGCTCACCACCGTAGTCAGAGTGCCAAACTCCATATTTTTGTTATGGACTCTTTCAAGAGAGTTCCATTATCAGCATCATAGTTGGCCCCACAAGGCTTCCGTTTTAACATTCCATATGTTATCTTAATGCAGAGGAAGTAGAACCAAATAGAACGTTCAAGCATTGTTTTTGTTTTTATTGTTGAAAGGGTCTATTGTCGTGTTGAAATATTCATTTTATTTGTTTGGCCTTTTCTTGCTTAGATTTTGTAAAAGTTACCAAGAATTGGACACGGGTATATTCCAATAACCTAGTTATTGTAACCAGAAAATACGTCAGAGGTTATTTGCGAGGGTGTCTGGCTGCCAGTTGTTGCTACTGTCCACAGTATGCTACTCCAGGACACCGACTATCAGCACACAAGACGAGTTGACCAATCACAGTCCTTGCAGTCTGTGTCACCTCAACTTAAAGTTTACATTTTTCGGAGATGCTGGTCGGGCGATGACGTAGGGCTTGAAGGGGGTGCTCGGCGACACAGAGGGCTCTGCGGAGTTATGCAATCGATTCAACGAAGAAGCATAAAATCAAGCTTAAGAAAATAAATTCATACGGTTCAATTGGAAACTGCTGCTACTTTCATACACATGGGCCTTTAGTTAAGCCTGGAAAATACAGACCCTGGTAATCAAAAAAGATTAAGGGTCTGGCCACGAATAATGAAAATGGCCCAACTCGAGGGGCGACACCAAGCATGAATTTAAAAATCTCACTGCACGCAATTGGATAACACTATACGACCGACCAGTGTTTACTGACCGATTCGTTGCAGCGCTGTCGTCATCTGTTTAGCTGGCCTCTGGCCCGCCTACAGGTATATCAGATACACCGATGTGATTGGTTCCTCGCAATGCAAGGGGTAAAAGTAACATGCATTATTACTCATTGCCAGAGTGTCTCGCATAGACAATTCTTGCGAGAACTCTGGATTTCCAGGGTACATTCAGTAAGGATAAAAAAAATAAAATACTCTATGGTTATAGTGTTATGATTTCATGATTTGTGTGACATGGTAATTGAAGCTCAAATGAGGGTTGTTGTGATGTTATTGTCAGTCATGACTCATTGTTAGAAAAGTCTAAAAACTAAAGTGTAAATGAGAGCTGATGGCAGCCTGTTGTCCCACTTGGACTACACTTGGAAAGTTTAATGGACCTGACAAAAACTGTTTCGAGAAAATCGAGAGCCTTTTTTTTCCCCAGCATTTTTTAAAGCCTTCTGACTTGTTTCAGACTCACTTTACAAGCAGAGAATAGGGACGCATGCCAGCGGTAGTGTTAACTCTCACTCACACACACACACACACACACACACACACACACACACACACACACACACACACACACACACACACGCACACACACTTATACAGGAAGGACACGCATGCGTTCTCAGAAATATGTTAATCAGTTCATAATGTGTGGCTTGTGCTCACCTTTAAGATGTTTAAATGAATAGAATGTGTGTGTAAGGGAGAGTAAGAGAGAGAGAGAATCTCTTTTTGCATGAACAAAAATATGTATCTAATAGAATTTTTCCAATTTTTTCTTCCTCCTTCCATCTTTCCTTCATCTTCTTTTTTCTCCTCTGTTCTCCTTTTCTGTTACTCACTCTGTTTTGCCATCTCCACCCCCCCCTCCCCCTCTCACATTTCTTTTTCTCTCTCTCTCTCTCTCTCTCTCTCTCTCTCTCTCTTTCTCTCAGGTTTTGCGGTGGGCAGTGCTCTGGTGGACATCTCTCAGCAGATGTGTCTGGGCTACAAGGAGAAGTCCGGAGGCATGCGGAGCCGCAAGCAACAGCCTCTGGCGCAGCCAGCCACCTGCATCTGACCTCCACCTCCCGCCAGCGACCCTTTGACCCCAAGCTGAACTCCAACCCCATGCCCCTCCCTTCCTCCCCCCAACCTTTCCCCAGGACTGAGCCATGTGACATGGGGAGGGGTTGATGCGTTGGCCAGGGGGCAAGACCCAGCAAGCAGCATGGGGGGGAAGTGGCTTCGTAGCTTGCTCTAAGCGTTATGGACACTTAGGCACAACAAATAGACAGAATGCCACACGGACAGAGGAATGGACGAACTGGTGGACAGACGGAGGACCGAATGGATTTGTAGAAAGACTGGTAGTTTACGTAACCCCCCCCCCCCCAGGAACTTTTTACACAGGATTCTTTCTTCTTCGAGTTCCGCCAACATCATTCTTAATTTATTGATATTAATTGCTGTTTTCATTTTTTGTTTTTTTGTTATTGTTTTGTTTCTTTCCTTGTCGTTTTTATTTTTTGCTTTTTTTTGTTTTTATTGTCACAACAAATCAGCTGCTCAGGCCAGTGTCACTTGCAGTGTGTACGTTACTATAGTAACCCAGAGCCATCCATAATGGCTAATGGCTGCCAACACTTAGCAGTTAGCAGTGTGTCACAGTAGCACCCGGGATGCTAACAGATAGTCAGTGCACACATCCCACTGTTTGACAGCTTAGCAGGCAACTGCAATGCTCCGTCTGGAGTGCCCTGCAGTGCCGACAGGCCCTATAAGGGAGTGTTGACACCCTGTGAACAGGCTGCATTGCTAGCGTATGTTAGCTTAGCGAGCGTAGTCTCAGTGGAGTCCAAGCTGAGGACTGGCGCCGTCGTGTTCTGATGCGTCTCAGCAGGGCAGCGCCAGCAAGACTAGTTGAAAGAGATGACTGTTCTGCTCAGGAGCTACTTGAATCGTGGGGTCACTCGTCCTTTCACATCTGATTCATTGTGTGTGTGTGTGTGTGCGCGCGCACGTTTGAATGTTTGCCTACTGTATGAATGTGTGTGAAAATCTGTGCGTGTGGTGCGTCTTCAACAAGATTGCTTTGTCATTGTCAGTGTTTGTAAAGCCATCGGCGAATCTTTCTTGACGACTCTGAATAGTAATCTTGACTACTCTGAAAAGGAAAGAAAACACACACATTCACACACAGACATCAGCAACCCACACAAAATATCAGAGCTTAGGGTCTCTGACTTCTCCCACTTTTCTGACATTTTGCAAAGTTTGCTCCGGGAACATATTCCTGGCGTCATTCACTACATAAGATAGGATGTGTGGGTTTGTTTCTTGTGAGTCTCAGAGAGAGAGAGAGAGAGAGAGAGAAAGAAAGAGAAAATCACAATCACACTTATTCTCCCATTTCTGCCTTGATCTGTTGTATATCCAGTCAGGCCCTGTTTTTCTTATCTGAGATCAGTCCCATCCTTCAGCAGCATTCTGGCTGTGCTGGGAGACTCAACCACTGGGCAGGAGATGGAGGCTAGCAGACAGGGGGAGGGCTAGCAGCTGGCCAGGGGAAAATAAAGAGTGCACCCAGCCACATATTTGGGGAAAAGGTTTTTCTAAATGCCAGAAAGCCCTTTTGGGTCACCAAACCGAGACATACAGAACACACACACACACACACACACACACACACACACACACACACACACACACACTCACACACACACTCACACACATTCACAAATACTCACACCCATACACACACACACACACACACCGACACATTAACAAGTATACACACACGCACACACACATTAACAAGTACTCACCCATACACACGTACAGACACATAAATACTCACACCTATACACACACGCACACACACACACACACACACACACACACGCACAGACAAGCATGCACTCATGAAAGATTACATATATGCATGCACAGTCTACACATATTTTCTGCATTCCATAAATTGCTTATTTGTGTGTGTGTGTGTGTGTGTGGTTGTCATCTTCAGGTTTTCTTCAGTTCAGCTCACTGAAATGTGTGTGTGTGTGTGTGTTTGTATGTGTAATGGTGCATGTTGGTGTGTCCCTGTGGCCAAAGGGGGTAGGGATTTGGAGTGTGGAAAGGTCACGTTGAGATGGACAAGCAGATCTGACATTCTGTGAAAAGGACCAAAGAGGGGTCGCCGTGGAGGCTCGATAGCATCCAGCCAGCTGTGTCATCTCAAATCACTCGCTGGGTTGCTAAGTGTGTGTCTGTTCGTGTGCTTGTTACTATAAGTGTGCGTCGGTTTGTTAAGGGTGTGTCTATGCGTATGTACAAGTACGCATGAACATGTTAACCTAACTGTAGTATTCAGAACACACAGTTCTACTCATGAACAAATGGACACAAGAGGGACTTCATTTCCCATAGTTCATAGCAGGGGTCACCCATGATTCAAGTGGTTGCGAGCAGAGGGATGTGATGACCGCAGCAGGTAATGGGTGGGATTCGACTTCATGTAGTCGTCTTAAGCTGACTGCATAACGTGATTATTTCTGAGATTCTGATACATATTCAAACCAGAATCCGTCATGGTTAAAAACGTATCAGAATCTCAGAAATGATCACGTTGTGCAGTCAGCTCAAGACGGCTGCAGGCGGCTACATGAAGTCGAATCCCCCTAATGCCCAGGCCACCACCAGACAGGAAATGACATCTTAGAGGCAGGAACATCTGAGTAACACAGGCAGTCACCTCGCTGTGGGGAGTGTTCTCGTGTTGCCATGGCAATGTTGACTCATAAAGGTCTGTGTGCGCGTGTATAATTACAGACACAGTCTGGGTGAGATCAAGGTGGAACCTGAGGGATTCGTGAAATACAGCCCTGGCACAATTTTCTGTGGTCAACTTCAGTGTCCAGGCCAGCATTTCACGAACAACTATGACGTACTCTTACACACACATACTGTCTCTCTCTCTCTCTCACTCACAGACACTCATATTTTCATGCATGCAGCAGAGAACTTCACCAGGGGAAAAAAAAAAAAGCTCTTGTCCAATTTCAGGAAACTGCAATTACCCACAATGCTGTTCATGTTCACCCACAATGCTGTTCGTCTCCTGAAGTCTCAAAGCCGGATTTCCGCCAACCCTTTGTACAGCCTGTGTAGATACTGAATGAGTAGGATGTGAATATGTATAATTTAGCAGCCACGCCGCTGGTGTCTGTAAATACCGAGACTGTAATGTGAATGAGAGTGGAATCATGCACCAAGGTTGCAAAACAAGTTGAGCTCGTAGCAGCGTTTTTATATTTTTTCGAGTACAGCAACAAAACTGTTAGATGGATGAAATATTGTGACAAATTACTGCAAAGTTTTAAGAAAAAAAAGAAGATATGAACACAAAACAAACATGAGGATTATAGACCTTGTAATTATGAATGTACATACAGAATGATATAGAGCATTTGTCTATAATTAAATGTTAAAAATCTTAATGCTGTGTGTTTTTTTAATCTGTGATTTCAATTTTATGTTTGACACACACACACACACAGGCCAGCAGTCTTAGAAAAACAATGTGTGTGTGTCTGGTTATTAGAACTGGTCTGAGGGAACAGTGGAGGAGGGGGGGGGGGGGGGTGAAGTTCTCTTGGATCATTTAATTAACACGTCATTCCTCTGAAGCTCATTTCTTCCCTGTTCAGCAACAGGTGGCTTTTCAGCCCGACTCGTACAATGCTTTTTGCACTCTTTATTGGCGAGATCCAGCCTTTGTGTTTTTGTATAATTTTAATTATATATTGTTACCTTTCTGTGCCATATATAATAATTAGTATATTATAGGCTGTATAATATAATATATAGTTAGACAAGCCATACAGGTAATCCATATTTATCAAATATATGCATCTATACCCAATATAACATATAATCCATTATAATCCTGGTCTAATCTGGGCTGTAATTGCAGCAGTGGACTGAGTGCTGTTGTTGTAGAGGGACAGGGGCCTGTTCAGGTCCCAGTTCACCTTGGCCTGTGTGTGATGGGTGTAATGGGTCCAGTCGAGGCGGTCAGGCGGAGGCTGTCGCGTGCCGATCGGCGGGCCATCATGCTGCTCTGCCCCGCTGCGCTCTACTGTGCCATTGTCATTACCCGGCGACAGGAACACCAGGCACCAGCTGCCGCCAGCACACCCGGAGCAAGAGAGACGTTGGCACCGGGCCCTCTGCACTCTCTCTCTCCCTCTCTCTTTTTCTCTCGTTCTCTCTTTCTCCCTCCACACTCCCACTTTCTGTGTCCCTGTCTTCTCTTTCTCTCTCTATCTCAATCTCACCCATTTTTCTCTCCCTCCAGTGCACTCTTATGCTTCTTCTTTCTCCCTCCATCTCTCTCTCTCCCTCCATCTCTCTCTCCCTCTATCGCTCTCTCTTTCTCTCCCTCCATCTCTCTCTCTCTCTCTGTTCCCCCTGATGGGGTTTTCACGCTCTCTAGTCAAAGAGCCAATCCTAACCATTCCCTTTAGTGTCACACTTACATTCAGGTGTGTGTGTGTGTGTGTGTGTGTGTGTGTGTGTGTGTGTGTGTGTGAGAACCTGTGTTCTCTCCCTTATAGCCAGTGATCTGTGGAACTCTGGACTGCAGGCCTCCATTATAATGCCAACAACACCGTTACCAGTTGTGTGAAAGTAATAGTGTGGTGCATTGCTTTGGGCTCCGAGGGTCTCCAAGTGTTGATGCTGATGGAAAGCTGTCTGGGAGTTTCTGGGCCCTGGCTTATCCGACAGCTTTGTCAGCTTATGAGAGTCTGATTCACAGTTACAGAAGCCCTGCGTGGAATCCATTTTACACAAAAAGGCCCTCAGTGGAATCACTCCCTCAGCCCTCTGAAATGTTCTCTCCCAATGCAGTGTGTCTGGAGACTAAACACTTTCTTCTGAGTTTTGAGGAATCCATTTTGTTGATTTTTTTTTTTTTTTTTTGCACTAACCCACAGTCAATGCACCATCTAACTTGAAATGTCAGATAAAATGCAGTAGGAAGTTGGAGCAGACAGTACTCACTTACTCAATGAACATAAAACATACAACATACAGCATATTTGCCCTTTGCTAGTTAGGCACGTTCGGGAGCCTGGTTTGGGAACCATATCAAGCACAATTTGGTCAAATTACTTCACTGATTAATTCATTCAAACGTGCCACATGAACTACCAGCCAATGCTGTCATACACGGTTGTCAATACTGCTATCTAAAAAACACCCCTGTTTTCCCATTTGTGTATCTAATTCATTTGTTTTTTTCCCTTCTTGCATCATCTTGAGTGATATCTGGGAGTTCAAGGCGGACATAATTTTGCAAAGTGTATGATTCAACTCAAACAGTGGTGCGTTTAAGCTGTTCGCGCAAGCTCTCTAGGAAGGCCATTGTTTGCTTCCTTTCTGAAATGTATTCCGAGCCTGATGAAATCTATTTTAATATACGTTTCATTCTCATTTAAACCTTTTCAATCGTATCTTTCGTTGGTAAATGACTTCAGGTGGATATGCTGTGCTTACTACCTTTTTAATACCATCCTGAAAAAAATGGTATTAAATGCTGGTAGCTGGTTTTATGCTGGTAGCTGGTTTTAGCTAGTCTACTTTCAGCTCTTGCTGCTCTTTGGTGGTGTAGCTGGTTGGGCCACCAGGTGGACATGCTGGCGTAACAATCTGAGGACGCTGGTCATGCTGGTGTGACCAGCCTGCCATGTGGGATACAGCTGGTGTAAGATGGTCATGCTGGTGACCAGCCTGCCAAGCTTGACATTGTTGGTGTAACATGGTGATGCTGGTTTGCTAGAATGACCAACATAAGCTGGCATGGCCAGTTAAACCAGCAATGTAAGACCAGCAACACCAGCTAAAAATGAATTTGCTGGTCTAGCTGGTCAACCATCACAGGGTGGTCAAAGAAGCTGGACAATCAGCAAACCACCTTAAGCTGGTCAGACTTTTTTTTAGCAGGGTAGAGATCAACAGTCACTGCCTACTCCAGTTCTGGAAGTAAAAATCCCATTAATTTTCTCCATTGAGAATTCGATTATTAGCCGTAACTTGGTAACCATCCCAGGTAGACTTAACACGAGCTAGAAGACGGTGAAGTGCATAGGGAAAAAGCTATAGGACAGAAAATCCAAACGCAGCCTATAGGTTACATTAGATCAAAATCGTGACGTCAGTGTAAATCCCAACGTGAACTAATGAGAGAATGAAAGTGAGATCCCCAGCACAGCAGCCAGTTCTTCTCCAGCTCACATCCTCAACCCAGGGGAGGTGTGTGTGTGTCTGTGTGTGTGTGTGTGTGTGTGTGTGTGTGTGGCACGGAGGGGTGGGGGGTTGCTGCTGGTGTCTGAGTAATTAATTCAGTGAAATGGCTTGGTGCCTGGGTCAAATGGAGACCCTGTGCTCTCCTGGCCCTGGGTGGCATATACTTTGACACCAGTTAATTAAAGGGACTGATTGATTTTAAAGGTGGACCCCTGCTCTAAGCCCTGGACCACACCGATATGAAAGCAGAAAGGAGGAAAAATCATTCAAATGAATATCACACGCATTCGTTCTGAAGAAACAAGATCCATTCTCCTTACAACTATTGCTTTTTATCCCGTTTTTCACCATAAGGAGCTTTAGATTCAGGATATTTATAGCTTTACTTGTGTGTGTGTGTGTGTGTGTGGTGTGTGTGTGTGTGTGTGTTAATGTATTCCGGACCCTGGTGATGACTTGATTGCTACCTTCAGCCAGGCAGCCTCAGAAACATGCCAAGCTTCACATGGGCTCTCCAGGGATTTGTTCAGTGCAATCAAATCAATCCTATTCACTTCGGCTGTATGTTAACACCCCCCTGTACTTTAAGGCCAGCTTCTACCCCCCGCCAACACACACAAGCAAATTCCACCCAGCGCTTCGCTCGCAGGTTCATCAGGATCCATTAGGCTCCTGATCAACTTTCTGATGAGTCGATGACTGAAGAGCAACAGGGACTGAAGGCTCAGGCGGCCTCTGCAGAGCAACTGAGGTTAAAAAATAAATAAGTACACACAAAAAAAACAAAAACACCTCAGTGATGCCTGTTAGGCAGCTATGTGCGCTCTGTTGTGATGCCACGTGTGTGTGTGTGTGTGTGTGTGTGTGTGTGTGTGTGTGTGTGTGTGTGTGTGTGTGTGTGCGTGTGCGTGTGCGTGTGCGTGTGCGTGTGCGTGTGCGTGTGCGTGTGCGTGTGCGTGTGCGTGTGCGTGTGCGTGTGCGTGTGTGTGTGTTGCATCCTGATGGGAATTGATCTGCTGCAGTTCATCTCTACTACATAAGACACCACACACACACACACTGTGCAGGGGTTTAGGCTTTGCAGCTGGAAGGTGAACAGGTGTCGTTTGAACCTGTATTTTCGGTCCCTTTACTGTCCTTCTACCTTCTACCAATGTTATCCATGTCTATAAATGCCATTGCTAGAGTGGAGGTAATGGAAGAGCTAAGATAGCCATCATTTTCATTCTGCCTGCAGCTGGACAGGTAGGTGTTGTCATAGCGATGGTGAGACACTTGTGGAGGAGGTTGGTGGAGTGTGTGTGTGTGTGTGTGTGTGTATGTAGGGGGAGTTACATCAAATATTAACATTGTGCTTTGACCGCAGAGCAGCTCTCCTCCAGTCGTGATGAGAGGAAGGCCGTGAGGTTTGACACCCGTAGACGGGTGACCCCCGGTCACCTTTGGGGTCACAACGAGGATTATTCCGACTAATGAGCTTGGCCGTCGAGGCGGAGCGTCTTTCATGTCCTGACATCCGTCCTCCCACACGTCCAGCGCCGGCGATTAGCCAAAGTAAACGTACTCAACCGGACCGCTCTGCTCCGCTCCGCACCGCACAGTCCTGCGGCCCACACACTCACTAATTACACACGCCATCACCATGGGCCCTGACCCCATGGTTAACTCTGACACACACACACACACATACACATACTGTACACTTTGCCATTCACATTATAGCCGGTGTGCACACACACTAATGCATATTATGTTCTTCTGATTGCGGATTGGACTTGTTTGAATAGGAACGGAAAGAGACACGGTCAACAAGTGAAAGAAAATGTCTGGCATAAAGCATAGTTACTGGCTACTCCTGCTTATCTGTTCATGCAGAACCCTGAACATATTAGAGTGGCTCGATTGAAATTATGCAGCCTCAGACAAAGATTATTAGCCTGGTGAAAAGTGATTAGAGTCTGGTAACTCTCGATTGGGAAACGTTTGCAACACTTACATTGCGATGGGCAATAACTTTGAAATTATTGGTCCAGCCTTACCAATCTCATTGATAAGAGAATCCTAACGTTACTTACTTCCTACCGCACACTATTGACTTCACTCTGTTTTATTCAGAGCGAACAAGGCGTTTCGCATACAGCGTCCTCAGGTTCGCTCAGGTGTGGTCTGAGCTCTCAGGTGCTATTTAAGTTTGTTCCTACAATCTACCTGCACCTAACCAGGCTGTGCATGGACCCTGGGTTGATTTGGAAGACTCATTATTCAGTTGCATTTATTTCCCCAGAACTTAATGCATAATGATATATACCTTTTGTGCATCTCTTGTCCCTAAATGAAGCCAGAAAGCTTAAGGACTTGAGGTCATTTGCAAAAAAAAAAAGTTTTTCAATGAAGGTACTTTGAGCCACTTAATAATCCCTCCATTATTTGTTTAACTGAAACGTAAGGACTTGATGCATTATGGGAGCAGCTGGTACATTAGATTTGCAGTCATTTGGAAAGACCTCACAGTCGCATAAAAATAACCGTCTCTGAATTTTGCAGCTCAAACATCTCCCATACCTGGGAAAATGAGAGAAAATGAACAACATGATGCATCTTACGACAGTTATACCAATTATACCAATTTTCGCTTACAGTAATTTCCCGTGTATTAGCCACATTGTGTCTAAACCGTAGGACAGTGTTAAGGTGGAAGGACAGAAGGTAAGGTAACGATGCGGTGTGTTCCTTAATTAGTTAAGTTGTTTGTTTTATTGGTTGATAAATAAAAAACTGTTGTGCCTTTGTTTTGAGACAGGTTTGAGTCAGATGTACTTGTAAGTTTAATTTAAAAATCACACTGGAGACAAAAAAATTGTGTGAAAAAGGTGTTTGTGGGAAATGAGATGTGTTTATTTTGCTTTTATCGCAATTAACACATCTCAGATGTAAGTCAGACATGCTCATAGACCGTAGCCTTTCTGCCATCATGCACGCCTTGCACGAATATCATGAGAAAGGCATGTGTGACATGACATAGAGCTTGATGTGTTAGAGTCCAGCCCTGTTTTTGGTAGGCAGCTGCTCCCCTTTCTTTTCCGGTACTGCGTACCAGCACTGAATCTTATGGTGGTACATAGTACCGGACCATACCGGCCTACTTTCACCCTGCTTTAATCATAAAGAAGAATGAAGAAAATAAATGCATTTCCTTTTATAGCCCGCCCTCGTGTACTAACCTCATAATAAAAGACATTTTGCAAAATCAGTGTATTAACCTCAGTTAATATAGTCAGAAAATTAGCCTACGGTAGGCTAATTTGTCTGTATATACAGTAACTGTATATAATATCTTCGACTATGTGTTGTTTGAACTGCGGATTTGATATCATATGTTCTGGCTTAGGAGTCTTCCTACAGTAGTCTCTGCCTGAGAGGTATTTTAATGGTTTACCTTCCTGCACCTTACTCTGGCTTGTTTGGCCTCGTTCACATTCAGCCTCAGGTAGAGAGTTAGAGGTTGACTCTGGGCAGAGCAGGAGGAGGTGGACTGTTCTTTTTCACTCGTGACCCTGATGCAGAATTGAAACCTTGAGACTGAATGTCTCCACTTTATGAAAATGAGTTCCGGCTGTATCAGCTGTCTTTCTGATTTTCAGCCTTCACTTTCATCATCTCTCCATTGCGACTGTTTAGAAAGGCCAGATAGCATAGAATAGCCTATTGATTGGAAAAACAACAATAGAGCTTAAATGCACATTATGTTGATGGAATCCATATATTGACAGGTGAAAGGAAGGGTTAACTTCTCTCACAGTTAATATTTTATACCATATTCAGACAAGTAAGGCCACATGTCCCTTCAAAAGCTGTCTGGCTTTAAATTATGTAAATGTTGTCCATCGACCAAAACTACAATTTGATACACAATATTGATGTTCTTCAGACAGCTGCAATATGCAGTTGCTTTTATATACTGGGTGAGTAGTACTATTTAATATCTGGTGTGGATGTCACTATCCATATCACACTTTCAAAATAGATATTTCAAAATAGTGCTTTTTTTGTGCCTGTTAACAGTGCCAAGAAAGCAAGAAATGTCAGGTGCCACCATCACATGCAACAATGAATCAGTAAAGAACTCCAAAAAAGCAGCTTTCTTCAGTTATATAAGGAGATGTGAGATGTGGAGAAGTTTTGCACAGTGGATTGCAGTGGCTAGCCTTGACCGTGTGGTGCAGCTTATCCTGCAGATGAAATCTCTTTAGCCTCCCCTGGCCGGCGACGCCACTTTTGGCCTGAGTGGCTCTTAGTGCTGCTGGTCCGAGTGTGTGGCCTGGATGGAGCTCCTCAGCCGGCCGGTTCTTAGCAAGACACACACTCACAGTCCTCAGCTGCCACCAGAGATGCCCCTAAACCTAGGAAATGCCATCGCAATGTGTAATGGTAGCCAGCTGGTACCTAGCTGTGCAGTAGAGGTCTGCGCGGGACTGATTTTTCAGTCCCGCACCCGCCCGCTCCCGCAATATTCTGTCCCGCTCTCGCCCGCATTAATGTGTCATTTTTAGTCCCGCTCCCGCCCGCATCTGTAACATGATGTCCCGCTCCCTCCCGCTAAAGCCCGCATGCAGGAGAGATAGCCTATTCAGTTTTTCTTTCTGTCTCGTGAAAGGAGCATGCACACCTGAGAAAGACTCCAGATGTCAGTTTCTTGGTTCTGAATGTAGGCTAACAACTGAAGTAGGCTAGGCCTAGTCTGGTGCCCTCTTCCTCTGTCATGCTTTCGATTTCGAGTTTTGACAATGAGCAGCAGGAACAAATTGAACCCACGACGTAAACGACAATATAGGCTATAGGCCTGCTATCTGTCAGTTATGCTTAAACCCCGTTTTTTAATGCTGCCTAACAGATCTCCAGATCTCCCTCCCGATGCCTTAAGAGGTGTGCTAGTAAGAAACGCTAGCACCTGTGGAGTTTAGCTCCTTACGAGGCGTGCTAGTAAGAAACGCTAGCACCTTTAGGTCCTTCAGAGGCCTGCTAGTAAGAAATGCTATGAAAGGTAGTAACACAACAACTGATTTTTAGCGAGGTGCTAGCCACTGGCAATAAGTTTAAATGGTAAGAAAGTGCCGCACACTCAGGCTCCATATGACAGGTCTTTACTTAACTACAATAAACAACCCCATATATCTCCATCCCAATTAGTGCACCTGGCTACAAGGCTTCCCCATTAGAAATGCTAACACCTATGGGCTCCCTTGCTAGCGTGCTCGCCTTCCAATACTGAGCTGTGCTGTAAATCGCAGGTTCGGGATTGAGGGTTGTGGTCAAAACAACACAGGTTACATATGTCAAACATGTATGTGGGTGAGAAGGGATGACG
>NW_027468680.1:9974667-9984667 GCF_046254945.1 Alosa pseudoharengus
CCATTGATGAAAGAAGGACTAGATCATCTGCAAAGAGCAGGAATGTGGCCTCACTGTCGTGCAGAGTGGGTCCAGTGGCGGGTGACTTTTCCAGTAGCCTATATATATATTCCAGTATCTCTCTCTCTCTCTCCCCATGCTTGCTCACCTGTGTGGGAATCTGAGCGCTCAGGATGTTCTGCTCTGTTTCCATGGCGATGGCAGTTGTGGTGCTGGCTGTTGTCTGTCGATGGTTGTGACTGTTGGTTGCCGAGGTGGTTGCCAGGACGGTCGCGCCTGGTTGGTTGGGCTCATGTTTCTGGTCGGTCCCATTCCCAAAAGCCAAGATAGCCCGCTCTGATTGGACGAGAGACGCAAGCAAAGCCGTGTTAGTTTAACCACTATTGTTCATTTAGATCCTGTTTTTATGGGTTGATTATATACCAAGGTCTACATCAATTGCTCTGTGTCACTTTCAGGACATCAACCAACCAATCTCTCGCCATGTTCACTTCCCTTTATAGATTGCCCGCGTCTGTTGAACGGCACTATGCAGATTATTCTACCTACCTCATCTGTTAAAGTAAGTTAGATTGACAGTGTTTTTTATATAAACATGTCAGACTGCTGTCACTGTTCCTCCACACGCTTTGGTCAGGCTGACTTGAACTCTGTGACATCCAGGTGTAACGGATGCCTGCTAGCTTAGCTGTGCTTGTGGAACGTTGGTAAACCTCACTCCCCGACGCCTCAAGAGTGCTGCTGGCATGCGAGCCAGTAGCCTGGGCTATTGGCTCAATTGTTAGCGCGCTCGCCTCCTGATCCGAGGTGATGCTGTTTGCGGGTTTGAGTCCGGGCGTGTGCAGGGCTGAATCGCGCAGGTTCAACACAACGCAGGTTACACAGGCTGACGTCCACAATTGTGGGGAAAGTGGAGCTCCATTTTTGGAGCTCCTGTATATGAAGAGGTACATGCATTGGCATTGACTCTGAAACTATGTGAAATGACTGAGGGCCTGACTGTAAGCAGTTATATGTCTGTGAATAATCAAAAACACACTCAATAGCGCTTCCATATTCTACCTTATGGCTGGATATTATACATATTCCATTTGAGGTGTACTGTTGTGCTTTGGTTTTGTTCTGTTTCTTGGTTGCCATGTGAAACCTTGTGTGTTCTATTCTAAAGGTTTTACCCACAGGAGATAAAACCTTCCACTCCCCAGTCTCTCTCTTATCTCCTCTTCTTATGCTGTGACAGTGTGACAATGATGCTGCATTAGCATGAGAAGGAATAATAACACTTTGATCCCATTTAAAAGAACAGTTCACACCAATCGCCATGATTCATAACCATCTATATGACCTTAAGAGCGTGTGTGTGTGTGTGAGTGAGAGAGAAAAGAGAGAGAGAAAATGAGGCCCATATCCTCTCATACCTCATGCGAGCTTTCTGGTTTGCATATATATTTGAAGGTGTGTTAGAGTGTGTGCACCCACATGCCATCCGGCTGCTTTGCATATATATAAGTGTGTGTGTGTGACTAGCAGATATCAGAGGAAATGTGTGTATGGGGTCACCTGGCAACTTGGGTGAATATGTAAGTAGGTGTGTGGTGTGTGGCTACATGGCAGGCTACTAGTTTGCATATAATATGTGTGCGTGTGTGTGTGTGTGTGTGTGTGTGTGGGGCATGCGGCGGCACTGTGAGGGAGGGGGGGTGGGGGCTAGGACAATTCCAACACTGACAGCCCCACAAACTTCGCATCCAGTGTTCAGGTTGTCGCAAATTATTCAGACATAAAAAACACTACTTTCCTGAGCCATCCATGTTGCTGTGAAATGGATAAGTCGCGCAATCTTCAGTTTGATACCACATACACATGAATGTGCATATTTACACAGTGTGTGTGGGCTAAGGTGGAGCAACGCATCACCCCTGAGAAGCCATCGGCCTGGGTTCCATTCCAGAAACAGATGTTGTAACACATACAGCTTCCAGTGGCTCTGATCTGCTGCTGCCTTGCTGCTGTAGCTCCAAGTTGTTAGTTACCCTTTGAACACACTTTTACCCGTATCAGTTTATTAACCTAAAACACTTTAATTCGTGTTTGAAGTTTTTGGTGTTCACAGGTGTTCAGTTCAGTTCCGTATTTTGTGTTCACAGGTGTTCACGTTTTTGTGTTCACAGGTTCAGGATAAAGCAAAAGATGAAGATAAGGACAGCTAAAGGTAAAGGTGATGATAAAGGATAATGTTTAGGCCACTGGTCATTAAAAAAAGCATCGCGAAGAATAATAGCCTGAATCTTGATGTGAAGAATTAATGAAGAATGACTGGCGAACTATAGGCTGGACTACACTTTTTACACTATTATTGCCTACCAAAAACATGCCCTAAAAGAAACGTTACCTGAAATATCATTTAGAATTTAGAAATATCAATAGAATTTTGTCTGTATTTTAAATTCCAACTCTTTCATCTGCAGTCTGAATAAAGGGGGATATGTAAGGCAGAGACCTAAATCTATTCAGCGGTGCACAATTTCACGATCATTTGTGAGTTATATGCAGGTTTTTTGTGTGCACATTTTCTCTGAATCACACATACAGTCATTCAGAAATTATCTTTGATCAAATGTAGGATGGTTTCTGATTTGAATAAGTGAGGCCCCAGGTGCTCTGGTTTTAAGATGTAAGCTGGAACTGATGCAGCCGGGCTGTGAACAGGATGTGAGATGCTTTACTTGGAATAATAGAATACTGGACAAGTGTTACTGGAATGTGCAAAGAGCCTATACTACCATACAGAGACCTCCTGGGGCCAACTCAGATCACAATACAGTGTTCTTAATTCCTTCTTATTAAACATAAGAACGTATATTTTAACATATATTCTTTTATAGTACAGCCTTTTTAAATGACAAATACCATAACCATAAAACAATTGACAATGTGTAATTTCTGAAAGGTTGTTTTCTCAGTTGTGACTGGAATGTCTTCCACAGTCAGGATATAGACTGACAGAAGCAATAATAGAGTACAGTATATGCATTTTAGCAAAAAACATAATATCAAAAAAGGAAGTTGTCATCAATCCAAATAACAAGGCTTTACAAAACACACTTTTTTCCCAAAGTGTGTTTTGTAAAGCTTTGTTATTTGGATTGAAAATAGGATTTGGGTAAAAAGGGTGTGTATGTTACAGTAAATCCCACTGACTTTACTTGACTTTAGGAAATGGAGATGGGTTGGAGAAGATACAGATGGTACACTTATGTATTTTTAATTTGCAACAGGCATCTAGTTGGGAGACGCGTGAATGCTAATAAACCAGAATGCATTAATTTTCATTTGTCTAACGTGCGCCTCCAGACCTGATTACTTCAGCATGAAAGTCACTCCAATTAAACGAGAAACAGTGTGAAGACGTGAACGAGGATGAATCACGTTCGCTCATTTGCCTCGTTCCCCGCTCCGCTCTCGACCCGACGGGCCACGATGACTCCGCGGCTGGGGAGCGCCAACGTCGGCGCCGGGCAGAAATCGATAGAACGACGTTCCAGTGAATTAAGTGTGCAGAGGACGTATGAATCACAGCGAGAGGAAGCAAATTGTCTTGGGAATGTGTGTGTAATAGTTGCAGCAGAAGACAGAATGAGGTGATCGATGGTCTGATGGGAATTTTCGTGGTGTAGATTTGCTATTTAGTGGCACGTTGTGATGCTTAGAAAAATTATCAACAAAGCACCCCCCCCCCCCCCAAAACACACACACACACACACACACACACACAACAGCATACTCCATTGGGATGCTGGTATTTATTTGTTGTGTGAGTTGAAATGGTCCTGAAATAGAAACAGCCCTTCCTCGAACACATGGGATACTTAATGTTTCAAATCTTCTTTTTAAGATGACTATTTCTCTCCCCGGCAGTAATGAGCTCAGGCTCTCATCTATTGAAAATATTCTCTCTCGTCTCTCAAGTTCAGTCCTCCGCAAACTCATCAAGTGGTAAACCTCAAAAACACCATCACCATATGGCACACGCGCCAGAAGAGGGGGGAAATCACACGCCCGTTGCCTGGTCACCGTTGGCTAATTAAGACGCGCAATGGAGGACGTTAGCGTCAGCTCTGAAGTGGAACAAAGGATCGCCAATTACAGATGGACAGCTGCTGGTCATATGCGATGAGAATAGAGGCCTATAGAAGAGGAAGTGCCGTCTGTCATTTTTCATGCAGGAGGCAAACAGTGAGGATCACTTGATGATTGTCAGTTCATTGCCCATGGGTGTAAACTGCAGGTACACTTCAGGGCACTGTGTGTGTGTGTGTGTGTGTGTGTGTGTGTGTGTGTGTGTGTGTGTGTGTGTGTGTGTGACAGAAAGAGCCTGCCTGTATGTATGTCTGTATATCTGCCAATATGTGGCTTATCCATTGAATTTAATTCATATGTGTATATGTGTGTCCATCTGTCTACTCGTCCACTTAGGCGTGTGTGTGTGTGTGTGTGTGTGTGTGTGTGTGTGTGTGTGTGTGTGTGTGTGTGTGTGTGTGTGTGTGTGTGTGTGTGTGTGTGTGTGTGTGTGTGTGTTTGTGTAAGAGACAGAGAGAAAGTGAGTGTGTGTGTCATCATATTGATGCTAATTGAAGTTGCTCGCTCATGGCAACACCAAATTATTGTGGGGAAACAAATCAATAGCCGTTGCATGCTGCCACTTCCCCATAGCGTGGCAAATGTCACATCTCGCCCTGAGAGCGGCTAACGACTAGCGGCCACAGCCAGACAGAGATGAAGAGAGAGAAAGAGAGAGAGAGAGAGAGAGGAGGTCAGAGAGGACGGAGAGATGGAGGGATGAAAGTCAGAGAACAGAAACCAGGTGGGAGAGTGAAAGTGGGAGAGAGAGAAATGGAGAGAGTGAGAGAGTAGAGCAGGGAGGAGAGAGAGATGGATGAAAGAAGATGTTAGCAGAGAAGGATGGCATGAAACAGAGAGAGAGAGAGCAATTAGAACCAGAAAGAGAGGGGAGCAGACAGAAAGAAAGGGATCACAAAAGAACTGAGGGTGAAAAGAGAGAAAAATAAAGTTAGAGAAGACAAGAATGAAACTAGTATGACAGAAAAAAGGAAGTGATAGTGTGACAGTGATGGAGGCGGACATAAAATGCAGGGATGGAGGGATAGAGAGAGATGAGGAGAGAAGAGCAGCTAGGGAGAATAAAAGAGAGCAGGTGAGGGGAATGAATAAGGACAGATGGAAAACTAAAAAGACCTGAGAGAGAAGGGGAGGGGGAGAGAGAGATGTAGAGTGTGTGAGAGAGAGAGAGGGAAAGAGGGAGAGAGAGAGAGAGATGGATAGAAGGATGGGGTGAAGAGAGCTGATAATGAGAGAACAGACATTGTTAGCAGAGCAGAACGCTTGGTGGATCGACAGCCAGCTTTCACTCATCACTCTCTCTTTCTCTCTCTCCCTCTCTCTTTCTCTCTCTCTCTCTCTCTGGCTGTGTTTATGTCTCTCTCTCATGCATACAAATGAACTAATGATGAGGGTGTTGGAGGTGGATAAGCCATTTTCTCTCTCTCTCTCTCTCTCGCTCTCTGTGAGTGTGTGTGTGTGTGTGTGTGTGTGTGTGTGTGTTACGTTTTGGACTCAGCAGTATGTGCACATGTGTGAGAACTAATTCACTGGAGCTGGTACTGGGGCCCATATGCAGAACAGATGCAGTTCCACCTCCACCTCCTCTTCTGTCCTCTCACCTCAACTCCACCTCCTCCCCTCCTCTTCTCCTCTTCTGTCCTCTCTCCTCACCTCCACCTCCTCCCCTCCTCTTCTCCTCTTCTGTCCTCTCACCTCACCTCCACCTCCTCCCCTCCTCTTCTGTCCTCTCTCCTCACCTCCTGTCCTCTTCTCCTCTCTCCTCCTCATTCACTCTTTACTCTATCCTGCAGGTACATCAGATCTTGATGTATATGTGCACTCCTACAGCATTGTTTCATGACATGTCTACAGTGTAGTGAATACATTGTAATAAATATGTAATTACATGTTAACTACATGCTATCTAACAGCAAAAGATGTACAGAAACAATTTTTACATTACCATGTTTAGGGAGCTTTGGAAATCTATCTCTGTTAGATTATTTGTGAGTGATAGTTGTTTAAGCAGAATATTAGTACTAAATAGTGTGTGAGTGTTTAGTTTGTGCGTGTATGTTTGCAGGGGTTAAACTGCACAGGGACAGGTTGACAGGTTTTAGCCTGCAGTCTGCTGGAAAAATAGCTTAAATTTCCCCCTCTCTCTCTCTCTCTCTCTCTCTCCCTTTCTCTCTCTCTCTCTCTCTCTCTCGTCTGCTGCTGTTTTTCCTCTCTTACCTGACACTTTTCCTTCATCACTCTCATCCTGTCTTTCTCTCTCTCCCTCTCCTATTCCCTCGTTCTCTTTCTCTATCCACTCCATTAGGTTTACTGCAGGAAACCAAATTACACTCAATTACTGCCACATCAGAGGCCAGAAAGAGCACTGTATCAGCAAACTAACCCCATCCCTGCACCTCTGAGCACACCAGCAGGGAGAGAGGGATAGAGAGGAGTGGAGAGAGGGAGAGAGAGAGAGAGAGAGAGAGAGAGAGAGAGGGAGTAGTAGAGAGGTAGAGGGAGAGACAAGAGGAGAGAAAGACGTATGGTGCTTGTGGAGTGGAAAGTGGAAGAGGGGAGACAGTAGAGGTTTGAAGAGAGATATAAAGAAAGAGGGGAGAAGAGAGAGAGTAGAGAAAGAGAGAGAAGGGAAGAAGAGAGAGAGTAGAGAAAGAGAGAAGGGGAGAAGAGAGAGAGTAGAGAAAGAGAGAGAAGGGAAGAAGAGAGAGTAGAGAAAGAGATAGAGAAGGGGAGATATAGGAGAGGTGATAACATGGACAGACAGAAGAGAGAGCAAGACAGAAGAAAGGAAGTAATGAACAGATAAGGCGAGAGACATCCCTTCCCCATTACCTTCAAGCAGGACCCCTGCTGTCTCAAAAAAGCCTCACCAAATACAATAATGACATAGCACGGCTACCTGGGGAAAAAAATAATCATCAACTTCCGGAATTTTCCCTCTGTCTGTCTGGAGAAGTGTCTGTCTAAAGCCATGGGATGGCGACAGGCTACAACACCACACAATCGCACCCTCACACCGCCGTCAGGTCTGCCACATTTCACTGTCGCGAGGAGCGGAAGCAGTTAGAGCAGTTAAGGCAGTTAAAGCAGCAGCCTGACGCTGACTGCAGCCTGCTGTCTGACAGGAGCTTCACACACAGCTGTACGTGTGTGTGTGTGTGTGTGTCTGTGTGTGTGTGTGTGTGTTTGTCTGTGTGTGCGTGGGTATGTCTGTGTGTGTGGGTATGTGTGTGTGTGTGTGTGTGTGTGTGTGTGTGTGTGTGTGTGTGTGTGTGTGTGTGTGTGTGTGTGTGTGTGTGGGTATGTGTGTGCGCATGTCTGTGTGTGTGCGAATGTCTCTCTCTCTCTCACTCTGTGTGTGTGTGTGTGTGTGTGTATGTGTGTGCGCATGTCTCTCTGTGTGTGTGTGTGTGTGTGTGTGTGTGTGTGTGTATGGTGCGTCTGGTGTCTGCTGTGACTAGTCCTCCTCCGTCTGTGTGACAGTGCGCCATGTGCACAGAGAACATACAGAAGGAGCCTTTCATCCTGAGCAGAGGGGGTTAATACACAACCACGCGGTTAATACACACACTCACATGCCACTCATGATTCAGGAAAAGACAAATCGCGACTAAACATTCCCTTTCTTGCTAAATGTCAGTCTATCACATCTGTGCTGTAACTATGATGCATTGTTTTTCAGCAGCTCCGGTTTGAAGTGTTGATCACTAATGCTTTGTGTCTCTACTGCTGCCTCGACATTTCTAGCATCGCATTTTTCTGTCAGTGCAGCTGAAGTGCTAACCCCTTGTGATCTCCCCCCTTGCAGATGGGGCTTACCCAAGTTTACATAATTTGGCCTTTGTGTAACTTGCTGTGCTGTGCTGTGCTGAAATGGTTCTTTCTAAATTGGACTTAATACATGTAACAACAGGGCTGGAAGCAAATGACTGACAACCAAAACTCCTTACTCTCTCTCCACCCTTAGAGTTTGTATACTCAGTGTGTATGAGAGAGAAACAGAGCGCTGGTGTGTGTGAATGTATTTGTAAGCAAATACAGTATTTGTGTGTAGGTGTGGGTGTGCAGTGTGTGTGTGTGTGTGTGTGTGTGTGTGTGTGTTAGCCCAGGGTGAGGTTCATATAGAGAGAGAGCTCTAGCTGCTCATGTGTGCCGCATCATGCTAGGTCCTCAGGCTCACGTGTGTGTGTGTGTGTGTGTGTGGGGGGGGGGTGTGGTTCATATAGAGAGAGAGCTCTAGCTGCCCGTGGCGCATCATGCTAGCTCCTCAGGCTCACGTGAAAAGAGCCGCCATGTGGATCTCAGCTGGGCCCTCAGCAGCGTCCTCCCAGACATCCTTCACCTCACCGCACGTCACGCACTGGCCGAATTTTAGCCAGCCACCATCTATCAGCAGGACAGCCGGCCGCATGACAGACACAGTAGGAGAGGGAGAGAGAGACAGAGACAGAGAGAGAGAGAGAGACAGAGAGAGAGAGAGAGAGAGAGAGAGAGAGAGAAAGAGAGACAGAGAGAGAGGGAAGGGCTCAAGCCTGTCAGGCTCGTTTTACTGTACTGTAAATGCTGGTGCTGCACTGCAGGCCTGTGCACTTTAAACACACATACACACACCCACACACACACACATACACACACACACACCTCTCACCTCCTCTGCGGACATGTCAGTAAAATTACCCGCTGCAGATGAAGCACACCCCTCTGGTATGTCATCACTAATGGTGATGGAGCTAGGCTTCAGGGTGACGGAGGATCTTAGGGTGCTCTGCTCTGCTGCTCAACTTCCTCCAGCTTAATAACACTTAAAGGTACAGTCCCTGATTCCCCCAGCTTAATAACACCTAAAGGTGCAGTTCCTGATTCCAATCCAACACAGGTTTAGTCAAATTGATCCTCACTGTTCTCCAGCTGTTACTTCAGCATAAATGCCCTCAAAAAGTCCTGTGTTGTCCATACACAGTCCTGGTTGTGTTAATTAGAAACAAACGTAGTGACTCGGAACAAGCCATAAACAATTCCGGACTGTTGAGTTCAAATTATAATAATAATAATAATAATATCTTAAAGCTACAACAGACTGCCCCTCAAGGCCAGTGCTCATTGACTGTGTCTGCAGTGCATCAAGATAAGCCAGAGCCTAGAGAGTCTTTTTAACAGAGCAAAGCCTAGACTGTGTCTGACACGTATCGATGTCTGAGGTTTTCTTTTGGAGTACATTACATTACATTTAGCTGACACATTTTTAACCAAAGCGATTAACAACATGGTAAACAGTTTAAGTTTTAAAGCAACTCTCTTAACAATTTTAGGACAATTTAAAAACGGTATAGAGTAAGAAGTGCATCAGTGAGTGCTGTTTTTAAACAGTTGAGTGTCAGTTCTAGTCAGGTGGTAAGTGCTAGGATCAGCAAGACTTGTTGTAAGTAGTGCTATGAGAGGAGATGTTCTCTAAAGAGCTGGGTCTTCAGGAGTTTTTTGAAAATGGAGAGGGATGTCCCTGCCCTTGTAGGAACTGGCAGTGTGTTCCACCAACGAAGAACAACAGATGAGAAAAGTAGCTCAAGTGATAGATCAGTGTTTCTCAAACTTTTTCAGACCAAGGACCACTTAACCAATAAAAAAAAACTCACGGACCACCTAGCTAAAATAAAAACCAGTAGACCTACTTCAGCAGTATATTACACAATATCGCTGAACCACCTTGTTTATTGTCTTTGAACCTTGCTTATTGTGTCAGAGGATTCATATGATTTAAACTGGCGTAGCTTACATAGGCAGTGTTGCAGAACTGTTTGGTTTTACATACAAGTTGGTTCAATATGGCAAAAAAAACTCATCTATATTATATTTTACCACATCT
>NW_027468680.1:9989667-9997167 GCF_046254945.1 Alosa pseudoharengus
TTACACTTACGTGGTAGTGAGTAGAGGGTCCCTAAAGCCAAACCGAAGTATCCCGAGATGGCAGCAAAGATGACAACATTTCCGGAAAGGTACTGGCTTGATGAAATTCATTCTGGACTCTCTATCCGACCACATAAAGACCTCAGGATACTTCGGTTTGGCTTTAGGGACCCTCTACTCACTACCACATAAGTGTAATGTTGTTTGGAACTGTAGAAGAGGTATAAAAATAGCGTTTTGTAGCGGTGAAATAATATGCCCTTCTCACTTCCACTTAAATCATGACATGATTTGGGTGTCAACTCAACGTATGTACTCCCAATCATCCGTAAATTGATCTAAAGTGCATTTTACTCCGGATAATTCATTTAAGTTTGTCTGAGGAAAAGGAAAATATCTGTACACTGTACACTTTTTTTTTGCTCTCAGGTGATTTAATTGTACAATGTTTTCTCAGTTAGCCTTTTAAAATGATATTAGATTAGTAAACAGAATGTGCCTTTGGGACATTGGATGAATGGTTGCTGATAATGGGCAATGTAGATATTGCATGAAAGATCAGATTTCGATTTTTTCTAAACAGTCGAGAACCCTTTTATTCTGTCTATAATGAAGTGGAATGGAAATTTTCTAAGTGATCCCAAACTTTTGACCGGTAGTGTACATCAAACATCAGTGTAGCTGATGAAGACCAGAGTGGTCGAAACGTATAATTAAATCACCTTTGGGAGCAAAAAAGACAATATATAGATATTTTCCTTTTCCACCCTTTATTATCCGGCACCTGTTGAAATATATAGATATGTGTGCACTCTTTCATTAGGTATACAGTAGTGTACTGTAGTACTGTAGTAAGTTTGTCTGATCCATCATTACTTCAGTAAATGAATCATTACCCACAACCTGTGGATGTAAAATCACTTCATTACAGTGTTGTTTTGTGTGCTAGTGAGTAGGTGAACATTAGTGAGTGTGTGTTGTGCTCCAATGGGTGCACACAAATCAATCTGACAGTTCTGATGAAGATCTCCTGAATAGATGAATTTCTGCTGATGCACTTGTTAAGATTAAGTGCTCTGAAGGTGAGAAGTATTGGCAATCTGACAGCCGTGACCCAAGGATGCTGTCTTTATGTGCTATTATTAAGCAATATGACATCTGTGGGAATGGGGTTGGTAAAATATTTTTCCATGGGTGTAATTCAGCCATTAGGCACGACCTTACCATAGAAGCCAAATCCCACTTCCAGGTCAGGGGTCAGAACAAGTTGTCCAGCACAAGAGTGATAACTTCTGGCAATTTTGCATTCATCAGCTGATCAATACCTCTATCTGAGCTGAATGTCTGGCAAAGCTGTCCATCTTTATCCTGGACATATCCATATAATTGAACTCAACAGTCTCGCCCCTCCTGCGAGAGAGCATAGTTTCTGGAAGTAAGTTTCCCATTCATTTCTCCAATCAATGTCTGGAAAAATCCGTATATAAAGAGTTTTAGACCATGCCTTAGGCTAACCAGCTACGACGTGACTCACAAACATACAACATATAATTTATTAATATAGAATATAGAAAAATGAAAAAAAGGCCAAGGTACCAGACTGTGTACATATTTAAAATTCCAAGTGAAGGAACTACTATCACATGAGCCCTTTCAAACGTACACATTTTGAACATTTGCAGCCTAATGATAGTTTGACATGCTTCTATTTTAATCTCACACAAGAAGATGACTAACTTCCGTTTCCATTGAGTAAATTCAACTGTCGAGATGAAAAAATAGTTTTTATCATACCAATCAAAGGCTCTGTTTTACCAGCTTTTACAGGTTAGAGTGTTGGGTAGTGTAGTACTTTTTCCGACCCAGTTGGGTGTTGCACTAGGGAATCAGCATGTTACGGCAAAGAAGGATTTATGTGTGTGTTAAAATTGTTATTATTGGGCAAACAAGATATTCAGTGTTGGAGTGTAGGAGGCAGAATATAATAGAATATAATAGATACTGTAGATTTCCACCGGAAATAAATGAGCGCACAGAAAGAGCCTTTTGTGCACCTGGTCTATTAATCATTAATAATGTTAAAGAAAAGAGTAAAGAATAAACTTTGTCTACACAATCATTGGTTCACCAATGGTTGTATTTCTAAGAGAATGTTTTGTGTGTAGCTGAGAATTAGCAACTGTATTGACATGAAATGGCTGAGTTTGCAGTAGGTGTACAGTACATACATCCAATTGGCATTCCTGAGGTCCTCCTGAATGAGGCCATTTCTGAATTAGTGCCATGGGTGTGTGTGTGTTGATGTACGTGCCAAGATGAGCTGTTGTAAAGGAGTGTTTACTGTGACTACAGCTCAACGTATTAAGAACAGCTCTGAAGGAAAGCGTATAACACGCTAAAGGAGAGAATGTCGGCCATAAGCTGACTGGCGAGTCAGGATGACTGACAGCTGTCACTCACTCAGGCAGGCGTTGTTGTGGAAGAAGCTGAGGAAGTCGTGGCACTGCTCGCGGTGGTTGCCGCTGGCCGAGCAGGAGCACCAGGGCCCGACGTTAGACGTGGTGTTGTCCAGATAGTTAGGAGTGATGGTACTCCCTGTGGGAGGAAAAAAAGGGGGGAGAGTGGGAGAAGAAAAGAGATGGAGAAATGAAGAGAAAGAAGGGAAGAAAAGAGATGGAGAAATGAAGAGAAAGAAGGGAAAAGAGAGAGAGAAATGGGGATGAAGGGAGAGAAAGATAGAGATAGATGATTAAAAGATGATTAAAGAGACAAAAATACTTGAAGACAGTAACTCTCGTTGGAGAGGTAACAGAGGGCACGCACACACAGACACACACACTGACGTACGCGCACCTGCACCCACACACACACACTGACATGCGTGCACACACACACACACTGACATGCGTGCACACACACACACACACACACTGACGTACGTGCACAGACACACACACACACACACTGACATGCGTGCACACACACACACACACACTGACGTACACGCACAGACACACACACACACACACACACACTGACATGCGTGCGCACACACACACACACTGACGTACACGCACCCGCACCCACACACACACACACTGACGTACGCGCACACACACACACACTGACGTACGCGCACAGACACACACACACACACGCACACACACACTCTGACGCGTGCACACACACACTGACGCGCGCACACACACACTGACGTGCGCACACACACACACACACACGCACACACACGCACACACTGAATCCTTTGTTTGTGTACTGCAGTGTGGTACTTTCTGACTTGTATAGACTGCAGACCAACTCAGCTTTTTCAAACTGTGCTGCTGGAAAGGCTTTTTTCCGCATTGAGGGATAATCACTTGAACTTGGGAGAGGGCCGAAAGCCTGTGATGTTAAAAGGGCCACACTATCAGTGGGCCGGGAACAGAGGGCCAGTCAGCCTGCCTGCGCTTTATCACTCAACCCCCCCACCCCCGTCACCCCAACCCCCACCACCCTCCGCCAGTCCGCCTTTACTTTTTCTCTCTCTCTCTCCCTCTTTCTCTATATCTGTCTCTACCCTCTGTTTCTCCATCCCTCCCTCTCTCTTTCTCTCTCTCTCTCTCTGTATCTCTCTTTCTCTCTCTCAATCTGTCTCTACCCTCTGTTACTCCCTCCCTCCCTCTCCATTCCTCCCTCTCTCTGTATCTCTCTTTCTCTCTCTCAATCTGTCTCTACCCTCTGTTCCTCCATCCCTCCCTTTCTCTCTGTATCTCTTTCTCTCTTTGTATCCCCCCCTCTCTCTGTATATCTGTCTCTACCCTCTGTTCCTCCATCCCTCCCTCTCTCTCTCTCTCTCTCTCTTTCTCTCTCTCTCCCTCTCTCTCTCTCTGTATCTCTCTCTACCCTGTGTTTCTCCCTCTCTCTGCACTGTTGCCTACTGTGCCCTTCGATGATGGATCGATCCTTTTGTCCGTCTGAGGGGGAAAATGACAGGAGTTGTTTCTTTTGTGTGGCTGAAAGGCTCTCGCTTGGAGCGTGCTCTGAAAAACTGGAGCCGGAGTGGGGAAGAGGCGTTGGTAGGGAGAAGGAGTGGGCAGGGGTGGGTGGTGTGTGTGTCGGGGAGCGAGGGTGGGGGCAGGGGTGGGTGGTGTGTGTGTCGGGGAGCGAGGGTGGGGGCGGAGGTGGGGGTGGGTGGTGTGTGTGTCGGGGAGTGAGGGTGGGGGCGGAGGTGGGTGTGGGTGGTGTGTGTGTGTCGGGGGGGCGAGGGTGGGGGCGGAGGTGTGTGTGGGTGGTGTGTGTCGGGGGCGGGGGGTGGACGGGCAGCGGAGCAGCAGGGGTGCTTGCGAGGCAGGAGTGGGCAGGAGCTGAGAGAACTCGTTTAAACACATTGATTTCCTTTTGTCCCCAAACACAACAGAACAACATCCGCGGCTCCCGGTGGATCGGCCCCCAAACTATCTGTATTGGCGGAAGAACGAGGACATACAACACAACGTGCCCTTCTTGTTTCTTTCACTGGCTTCCTCGTGCTCCTGTCAGCTGTTCTCTCTCTCTCTTTCTCTTTCTTTCTCTCTTTTTCAACCGACCTCTGATTTATTACCCTTTTGTTGTTTCCTGTTTAGTCTTTTCACCTTTTCACACTTTCTTTATTTCCTACGACACATAGACTATTCTCTACCGTCTTTCCTCAGTATGTGGATCTACTTTTCCTGGTCTGGTTTCAGGCTCCTTAGTGTGCTGTTCTTCTCCTGGACATTGTCATACAGTAGTGATTGCTGTAACCTTGGCGATGATTGTCAGGAGAGCGCCTTTGAGGTCACATGTCACATGTAGGAGAGCACATGCGAGCCATGTGACAGCCCGTCACCTGGGAGCAGTTGACCACTTTCACCTGAGCAGGCAGCGCACATACTGTACCTCTCACCACTTAAATGCTCAGCTGTGCATCTGTCCCAAGCAAACAAACAAATAGTGTAAATGCACTCTCACACATAAACATACACATACATACACACACACACACACACACACACACACACACACAAACCCATTCACACAGAGAGAGAGAGAGAGAGAGAGAGTGAAAGAGAGAGAGAGTTTGCTATACAGTAGAATACTTGCAATAGGGAATGTGGAAATGCTCTTGTCCCTTAAAGGGACACCAGGCAAGCCTGATGCTTTTTCTCTACGAAACTCCCCCTCGATCGGTCTGAAGCTCTTTTCCTTTTCTTTGCGTCTTCCGTCAAGGGTTTTTCGGTGCTTCTTCGCCGGCTCTGCCATTATACACACGTTTGCAACAATCTCTAGCGTTTCGTTAGCCTGCCTCTGTGCTGTAAACTGATCCTGCTTCGGTCGGAGGGTAGGATACACCCAACTTGCAAGTGGGATATTCTTCCTACAGGCAGTAGGGGCGGGCGAGAGAGCCTTCATTCACCCCGTAATGACTCATTTAACCATATACCGACTTACGAAGATGATTAATTAACTCAAAAACGTTGCCTGGTGTCCCTTAAGAAATGGCTATGAGTATCCCTCTGCAGTGCACACATAGATTCTTTTCCTTTCAGCTTCAGAGCGCTTTGTTACACGAGGCCAAAAAATTAAACCTTCTTGACATATCATGATTTGTTTTTGTTTAATCTGGATCCGTTGAAGTATATAAAAAAGTCATGGCAACTGGTCATTGCCAATTCTTAGATATGTATATTTTTAATGATAAATTTATCAGTCATTTAGTCATTTAGATAAGACTGGTTAAGTAAGTTGCATCATCATATAATGTACTTTTATAGCATATATATGGAAAATGTGTCAGAGTGGACAAAGGTTTAATGGAAAACTTTCATGGTTAAGTTCTCGAATTTATATGAGTTGCTATGTTGCTCAAATTATATGTGGAAATTTTATTGGTACTTAAACTTATGTTTGATGGAAATTTGGACCAAATTTCAAAAAGAGAAGCCGCTATTTCCATTACAATTATGATTATGTCCTAGTGTGGTCCAGTTATCTGCTAACAGTAAAGTTTTGTTAATATAATATGTTATAAAGTGATGATTTAAATTATAAATAATATAAAGCAATGTTGTTTTAAAATGCAATGTCAATTTGAAGATAAAAATGACTAAGAGATGTTTTTTTATGCCAACACATGGTATTTTTTGTACTTTTTATCCAATTGCCTCTCCTAAGTCTAGTCATCAATAAAACATTCATCCAACATAATCACATATTTTGAGGTACACAGAAAATGGCAATTTCCGTGACGACTACCCTATTAATCTCTGAAGGAACATCTTCAATACTAAGGATACTTTTGGAACCCTATTTCCAACAAAGCCGAGGGATGTTTCTTTTTTTGTCCAAATTGCCTCAGATTCAAAATTCAGACAGTTTTTGATGCAGACAGCTTTTGTAAGATGTCATCATCCACCAAAAAACCCTCAGCACCAGAAAACCTGAAGTGCTGTAGCGGCGTGAAAAAGCCCTTAAGTGCAATCGAGCAAGAGAATTATAGAGAGCGGCAACCCCCACCCCCCACCCCCACCCTCCGCCCCCTTTACCCTTGATTCCATTCTCAGCTTTTTTGCGCACACTCTCCGTAAAAAAAAAACAGCTTGTGGCTCCACTAAGCCATTTGACATTTTCAAAAGCGAGCGCAGCACATTTCACACGTGGTCTGGCGGGCACGGGGAACACTGACAAACGCAAGCGGCGCCGTATCAATCACCTGTCCATCGGCGGCTCCGGCAGGTCCACGCCAGGCCTCTGATTGCATCAGCGAGGGCCAGCGCCAGATTAGAGCACACAGCTCTCCATTTCCCCAGCCAAGTCTATAATTCACTTCCTCTTACAGCAAAAAAATAACCCACCATTATGAAAAGTGAATAAGGTGCTTGGAACGACTTTGTTCAGTTATAGGTCTATAGTTCACTTCTTAGTCCAAACACACCCGCGTCTAAAGGCAGTGGATGAAGTACTCGGCTAGACTTTGTTCAGTCGTGGGTCTATAATTGACTTCTTACGCCCAACACACCTTCCTCTACAAACAGTGTATGACGTCTGTGGAGAAGACTCTGGATGAACTGCGGATGAGGTACTCAACCCGACTTTGTACAGAGTTCGGGCTGCTGTTGCTGCAGTGGCTGAATTGATTGAACAAGGTCTTAACAAGACCGAGGCCATGAGCTGAAAGCCCCCAGAGGACACAGACTGGGTCGGAGTGTAGGTCTGCACCTCACTCACACGCTGATCATTCTAGAACCATGTTTTTCACTCTACAAGTGTATTTTAAATAGCTGGATTGAAATGTAGTTCAGTTGGTGCTGCAGGCAAATACTCACCCTGCCACCCCTCCATTTAAAAATCACATTCCTGTGGGATGGGTGTGTGTGTGTGTGTGTGTGTGTGTGTGTGTGTGTAATGGTGGTGGTGGTGGTGGGGTGTGTGTGTGTGTGTGTGTGTGTGTGGGGGGGGGGGGGTATAAAAAATACCCCGTTT
>NW_027468680.1:10002167-10007167 GCF_046254945.1 Alosa pseudoharengus
CAAAGATAAAGCCTGTGTTTAGTGTGTCCACTCATTCACTATATGTACTATATAGTCACTATATATTGTCAATGACTATTTTTCAGATGTGTGCGTCTGGACTCAGACATGGGGAGTTATGGGTCTTTTTTGAGATGTCGGCAATGTTGACAGTGACACTGCTGCCCTTTGAAACCCATTACTTCCATGTTTACATGGTGGATTATATTCACTACATTGTACTATGTCACAAATGGTGATTATTCAGTACTGTACATGGGCTCACAAAGGTCGGAATCGAATCCGAACTGAACTGCTGCTAGTCTGTGATGTTACCGCTGATCGACAATTTTTCACCATTTTCAGTTATTTTATAAATCAAACAACTAATCAATTAATTGAGAATATAATTGACAGATTAATCGACTATGAAAATAATTGTTAGTTTCAGCCCAGGTAGGGAATAACTAGGGTATAACTATGGTAGTATGGTACTATAGCAGTTATTCACAATAACCTGCACTATGCAGGGAATAACCATATGTCGGTGAAGTGCACTTGTTCACTAAGTAATGAATAATTATATTGTGCACTATGTAGGGGATGACTGAGGGTAGAGAATGAAAGCCTGTCTTTCCCTGGTGAATTGTTGCGCGCTGGGCTCTTCTTCATTGTTATTCGATGCGGCCACTATCATTCATTCACAGCGTCTCTTGGTTTGGTCTTGTGTTGGCCATTCTGCCCTTAATGGACCAATTAGACAATCGACCGGATCTAAGAGCACTGTCACTCTGATAGCATCTCACTACAGCAGGCCTGATTCGAAACCAGCTAACTCAGGGAAGTCTTAAGCCTAGAGGCGTGTGTGTGTGTGTGCATGTGTCTGAGTGTGTGTGTATGTGTGTATGTTTCTGAGTGTGTGTGTGTATGTCTGAGTGTGTGAGTGTGTGTCAATCAGTGGTGAATACCCATGCATTAGGACCAGGTAGACATGTCATTTGTGAAAACAACAATTTTTCTTCCTGATCCTAATCTTGTGTTTGTTTGTCAATCAAGCCTGTTGAGGTTCCGCCATGAAATCTGAAAGTTATATAAGATGAGGCTCTCACACAACTCACATTTCTCTGTGTGAGCTCATGCTTGTTCCTGCTCTGACAGTGTGTGTGTGTGTGTGTGTGTGTGTGTGTGTGTGTGTGTCTGTGTGTGTGTGTGTGTACATTCCATTGGCTCCCAGAGGATACACTCTCAAGAGCCTGCATGAATGTGAGGGTAATTCAATCCAACACGTGACCCTGTCTACACAGACACATGCCACCCACTGGCAGGCAGTGGTGTTCAATTCTGTATTCTATACGCGGCGTGGATACTTTTGTGAGTGTATGCCATTATTGTGTCCATGTGAACAATATGTATGCCCAAGATGGGAACGGGCTTCCACAGAATTGTGTACACGAGTCTGACTGATCCGAGTCTACAGTAAACCCCGCTGTCTCTCTCTGCTACCTTACGGACTTGGTCTAGCCTGAGTCTGAATGGCCAGGGAAGAACTCCACAGGTCTGGTGGGTAGACTATTATTATTATTTAGTTTTTTTAGTTTTCTTAACTTCTACTGTCTCTATTGTACAGTGGAGTTTTGTTATATGTATATACTTATATTTACTCTTTCTGCTGTAAGTGCATGTTGTGTGTGTCTGTATGCTACTGAGACCTTGAATTTCCCCTTGGGGATCAATAAAGTATCTATCTATCTATCTATCTATCTATCTATCTATCTGAGGCGGACAGAGTACACAGCTTCATTACTTGAGTACAGATACCCTTTGCTAAATTTTACTCAAGTACAAGTAAAAGTACAACAGTCAGATGTCTACTTAAGTAAAAGTACTGAAGTACTTGTTTTTAAAAGTACTTGAGTATCAAGAGTACATTTTCTAAATATTGCATTACTACTGCCACAGTGCTAACATTTATGTACAGAAACGTCCTACATGGAGTTATGAAAAATGTTAATGTTAATACCTTGGAGAATGTAAAAGGAATTGAAAGTCATTTTTCATCTTTTTACCATGTTGCCAGGGATGGGCAGTATTTCTAATACATGTATTTAAAATACGTATTTCAAATACAAAATACTATTTTGTAATTGAAACACTTGAAGCGAACACTATCATTAACTTGTTCAGAAAATTGAAATAGTCTGGCGAGGTGGGGCCACGGGTTGGCACATTCCCGGGATGGACCTGCTGCGTCTTCATCCATTGTTTCGTCCATGGTTTCGTGTCTTATCTAAATCTGACCATGGAGTTGACTTTGGCGGAAAGCTGAAGGTGATTGCTGATAGGCTGTCCCAATCAGTGGTGCCTGCACAATCCAATCACGTTTGAGAGGGAAACAACAAATTGAGGGTTTCCACAGTTTTCTTTTTTCCTTTTTTTTTTTAGAAGAAGTAATGGGTACTCACGGTTATGGATAGAAATGTAGTGGAGTAAAGAGTACAATATTTGTCTCTCAAATATACTTGAGTAAAGTCATGAGTACTCCCCAAAAATGATACTCAAGTAAAGTACAGATCCCTCAAAATTGTACTCAAGTACTGTACTCAAGTAAATGTACTCCGTTACTGTCCGGCTCTGCTATCTATCTATCTATCTATCTATCTATCTATCTATCTATCTATCTATCTATCTATGTATCTATCTATCTATCTATCTATCTATCTATCTATCTATGTATCTATCTATCTATGTATCTATCTATCAATCTATCTATCTATCGATCTATCTATGTATCTATCTATCTATCTATCTATATATTTATCTATCTATCGATCTATCTATCTACAGTGTATCTATCTATCTATCTATCTATCTATCTATCTATCTATCTATCTCTATGTATGGATAGACTGTGCATGTGTGTGTCTGAAAAGTGTGGTCATGAACTTGAATGGCCGTGTAAGAAGAATCCCACACAGTTTTGTGTGTGCCTCCCTCTGCATGCCGGCCTTGGCTTGTGTGCATGTGTGTGCATTTCACAAAGAGGACGCTTGGGAGTCTCTGATAACCTAAAGCTGTTTTGTGCACATTCTTTTCTGTTTGTGTGTGTTTGTGTATGTGTCGTGTGTGTGTGTGTGTGTGTGTGTGTGTGTGTGTGTGTGTGTGTGGTTGTGTGTGTCAGTATCCCCACATGTAACTATGAGGGTGACTGATTTGAAGACGACCCCCTGTGTGTCTTGGCATAAATTCATGCTTTCGTCTCCTCTCCTCTATATTCATGTGTCAGTCTTTGTGCGTGTGCATGCATGCGTGGTGTCTATGAGGGCGGACAGACTTGCGTGTGTTCCAGTGACTTGAAATGTGTGCGTGTGTTTGTGTTTTGTGTGTGTGTGTGTGTGTGTGTGTGTGTGTGTGTGTGTGTGTGTGTGTGTGTGTGTGTGTGTGTGTGTGTGTGTTGGCACGAGACGAATACTGTTTGTGTGTTCCTCTACATTCATGTGTGTGCTGCTTGTACGCTTGCCTGCATCTGTGAAGGGGAATCACATTGCGTGCATATGTCTCCATGAGTAGCGATGACGTGTGGATGATGGTGTGTGTGTGTGTGTGTGTGTGTGTGTGTGTGTGTGTGTGTGTGTGTGTGTATGTGTGTGTGTGTGTGTTTGTGTGTGTGTGTGTGTGTGTGTGTGTGTGTGTGTGTGTGTGTGTGTGTTGTGTTCTGTTGCATTCATGTCTGCGACAAGCTGAACTGAAATGACTGGGTGATGGGTGCCCACAGACACCCGCTGTCACCCATAGTTACAAGTCAAACAAAAATGATTGTAATGATATTTCAGACACGTCAGTTAAAATGAAATTTTAGCAGATTAACCAATTATTGCCTGAAGAGTTATGTTAATATTTATATTGCGTCTGGCATAATTCTGCCTTGTTTAATATTAGTGGTTCCAGTAGCATTCGAGTTGTATGTATACATAGTATATGCTGTATGTATATGTATGTATATATGTACATGCTCTTTATTTATGTGTGTGTGTGTGTGTGTGTGTGTGTGTGTGTGTGTGTGTGTGTGTGTGTGTGTGTGTGTGTGTGTGTGTGTGTAGGGGGTCACATGCATGCCTTAATGCGTGTTTGATGAGTCTGCATCATGTGTGCATGTGTCTGTATATTTCTGGCTGAGCCCATACTTTTGAGTTGTCTTTGCTCATCTTTGAGTGTGTGAATGCGTGCATGTCTCTGCAGGGGAGAACTGTCTTGAATCTGTTCAAGCGAGTTTGAATCATTGGCATGGGACTATGTATGGGGCATACAAGGGACATGGGATGAAGGCAATGCTTTTGAGAGTCAGAGGCGGACATCCCAGTTTCAGAAAAGAAAAGTCCTGCCATGTATTTTTGTCTGTCCGTGCACTTAATACAGGTCAATTACCCAGTTCAATTACACATGCATATCGCTAATTAGCTCGTCTACCTGGGTGAGGAGTTGTGCTAATTAGAATCAGCAGGTTTAGTGAATGGAACAAGCAGCACTTGGAGCAAGTGAATTTAGCAAGGCTATTTCGCTACAGAGATGGGATGACAGGTATGGAGTATGCTTGTGTCTGTATGCTTGTGCATATACTGTATGTTTGTGGGTGTATGCATGTACGTCTATGCTTATGGGTGTGTGTGCGTGTGTATATGTGTGTGTGTGTGTGTGTGTGTGTGTGTGTGTGTGTGTGTGTGTGTGTGTGTGTGTGTGTGCTTGTGTGTGTGTGTGTGTGTGTATGTGTGTGTGTGTGTGTGTGTGTGCTTGTGTGTGTGTGTGTGTGTGTGTGTGTGTGTGTGTGTGCTTGTGTGTGTGTGTGTGTGTATGTGTGTGCTTGTGTGTGTGTGTGTGTGTGCTTGTGTGTGTGTGTGTGTGTGTGTATGTGTGTGCTTGTGTGTGTGTGTATGTGTGTGTGCTTGTGTGTGTGTGTGTGTGTGTGTGTGTGTGTGTGTGTGTGTGTGTGTGGAGGCAACTGACTTGCAGACGTAGTCGGCGGTGCA
>NW_027468680.1:10012167-10027167 GCF_046254945.1 Alosa pseudoharengus
AACATCCTCATTGTTTTAATGAGGTTTATTCATCTTGCCACATACAGCACTGCAACAGTCATCATGCACAATAATCGTCTCAGCATTTATTTATTTTTGTTTTGTTTTTTGTTTGTTTTGACTCTGCCTCACAGTTGTGTTTACTGTTGCAGTGGTCCTGCTAAGAGCTATAGTGTGGGTTGGGTTGTGGGTGAGCAAGAGTCCAAAACACATGCAGAGCTTGGTCTGTTTCATGGTCTTGTGGTGTGTTTGTGCGTGCGTGTGTGTGTGTGCGTGTGTGTGTGTGTGTGTATCAAGAAGCACTCACTGAAGCAGAAGGGATTTCGCTGTGATGGCACATTTGTTGTAAGACTTAGGTGATTTATACTATGTGAGAAATTGTGTGTGTGTGTGTGTGTGTGTGTGTGTGTCTGTGTGTCTGTGTGTGTGTCATGTCCTTCTGAATGTTCAGACAGTTTATCTTACATATCATGGCTCAGTGTTGAGGTGTCCTTTATTGTGCAGTGTGTTTGTTCATGTTGGTGTGTGTTTTTCTGTATATTTAGCAGGTATTACTGCTTGCTGATCAAACAGTAGACACTTGTGTATGTGTTGGGCTATTGTGTGTTAGTATGCAGGTGTAAGTGTGTGTGTGTTAGCCTGTACATGTGTACTGTATGTGTGTGTGTGTGGGTGTGTGTGTGTGTTTTAGTTGTACATGTGTGTGTGTGTTAGTTGTACATGTGTGTGTGTGTGTGTGTGTGTGTGTGTGTGTGTGTGTGTGTGTGTGTAGGGATATTGTGTGTTAGCATGCACGTGTAAGTGTGTGTGTGTGTGTGAGTGAGTGTGTATGTGTGTGTGTGTATGTGTGTGTGTGTGTGTGTGAGTGTGTATGTGTGTGTGTGTGTGTGTGTGAGTGTGTATGTGTGTGTGTGTGTGTGTGTGTGTGTGTTTACCATGCAGTATGGTCTGCTGCAGGCTCCAGTAGATGCTCAGGCAGTTTTTCTCCCTCTTCATGCCCCTCTTACACTGGCAGCGGTGCAGCGGACTGGCCATGAGGGCGGCGACGGCGTTCTCGCAGTGGTTACGCGCCCCCGGGCCCAGCTTGACGCTGCCGCCGCCCGCCACACACTGCCGCAGCGTGCGCAGACGCGGGCTGCACGTCTCGTCGCTCGAGCACGTGTCCCCCGCGTGCAGACAGTCCCACCGGCCCGAACACAGCCCGCTCGGAACACCTGTGGACAGGTGATGGAGACAGAGTCATGGGTACAGCAGAGGGATCACCATCAGCATCTCAAACCTGCCGGGCATGAGGCCGTCTCTGGTCCCAGACGCCTGGACTTAAGGCCCATTCACACCAAGAACGATAACGATAACGATAACGATAACGATAACGATAACTATAAATAAATATCGTTCTCGTTAATATGAATGACGACGTTCACACATAAACTATAACGATAACGAGATGAAGAACGATATCTTTGGGTTTACTTTCAGAGCGATTTTCACAACGATAAAATGCTAATAGCCAATCAGAACCCATCGAATTTTAGCCGTCACATTTATTAACACAAGGAGAGACTTTGTTTATCGTTGTTCAGTGTGAACGCTTTTATCGTTATGGTTATAGTTATCGTTATCATTATCGTTCTTGGTGTGAATGGGCCTTTAGACCAAGCCCTGTGCAGAATACTTCAGGTGTAGGACAGGTAGAGGTAGGGCATCATTAGGGCCTGTGCCCTCAATCTCACACTCAGAGTACTCCGTCAAGTGTTTATTGTTGCTCTGTGATGAAGTTTTGATTGGTCATCGAGAGAGAAGTGACATTGACGAGGCCCAGTTCTGTTTTAAAAGTTTAATTGATTTCAGCTTTCAGCGCTCTGAGTGCTGCGGAAAACGACGGTCAGTGGCGAGGGCTTTTTTCCGCCGAGGGCGCTGAGCGCTGTGAACGCTGAACTTCATAGAAAATAGTATAGATAATAGCTGCCGTCCGCGCAAAAAACGTGATGGGTGGACACAGGCCCTTAACGTTAACTTCACACTGGATATACAGTATGCCTCAAACTGGACCACAATCTGCCAGTGAAACCTGAGGACAGATAGAAACTGGACAGTGGTACAGGTGAAGAGCGCTGATGTTTTTACACCTTTGTTTATTTACAGCTTTGTTTATTTACACCTTGTGATAAAATGAGCTGTTTTTCACAGATGGCTTACCACATTGGGTCAGTATCTCAGGAGACTTATAATGAGCTGGCAAAAAAGAAGAAGGTGGACTTAACTGCCCGGGAAGAAGGATCTCCTTTTTTATCACTTCCTGAGTAATCTCCTTATCCCAGTGTCCTGCAGGCATAAGCGAGTCTAGACGGGATCACTCCAATGTCCTGACATTAAAGGTAAGGGGGGCAAAAAGGTTGACTCACAAGACAAAGTCTTGGCCATTTTTTTTTTTGGAAAAAGGAGTGGATCTGTCATCTGACTCGTGTCATTAAGTCTTTTTTTGCTTGTCCCTAGTCCCACAGGTGGGGTCGGAGTGGTGGCAGTGTGGATTTGCAGTGTCTGGACCCCTGAGCTTGCCACTCTGCCACTCTGCTAAGACATCCACTCAGTCTGTCAAAGAACATTCCACATAAAATAACCTACTACTGGCTACAACCGGGCCAACTCCCAACAGATGGCAAGATGGCAACCACCCATTTTCAAGTTGTTATGACAGCCTCCTTATCAGTGTGTGTGTGTGTGTGTGTGTGTGTGTGTGTGTGTGTGTGTGTCGAAGACAACATACCCTTAACTCGCCTCTTTGAATCTAGCTTCTGTATCAACATCAGTGTGAGAGCCATGCAGTCTGCAGTATGCAACACACTGCTGAGTCTCTGCAGCTGCTCTCCCAGGCATCCATTCTGATAAAGTCCGCACGGTGAAAAGCAAACACTCAACTTGCTCCCGCTGTCTTTGCTCTGTCTCTCAACTTTTTCTCTTCCTCCTGCTGTCTTTGTTCTATCTCTTTTATTTTCTTTTTCTCTTCCTCCTGCTGTCTTTGTTCTATCTCTTTTATTTTCTTTTTCTCTTCCTCCTGCTGTCTTTGCTCTGTCTCTTTTCTTTTTCTCTTCCTCCTGCTGTCTTTGTTCTGTCTCTTTTCTTTTTCTCTTCTTACTGCTGTCTTTGCTCTGTCTCTTTTCTTTTTCTCTTCCTCCTGCTGTCTTTGTTCTGTCTCTTTTCTTTTTCTCTTCCTCCTGCTGTCTTTGCTCTGTCTCTTTTCTTTTTCTCTTCCTCTCTTCCTCCTTCTCTACTACTCTCTTCCTCTTTTTATTGAGGATCAAATCACCTGCTTAAAAATGGGTCCACTCGAGAAAAAAGGGTTGTTTTGGCCCTCGAAGTTTGAGTGTGTGGGTGGTGTGTGTGTGTGTGTGTGTGTGTGTGTGTGTGTGTGTGTGTGTGTGTGTGTGTGTGTGTGTGTGTGTGTGTGTGTGTGTGTGTGTGTGTGCGTGTGAGGGCCAGATGTATGTACATTTGCGAACGTAGCGTTATCAGCGTCCTGGACACACCGCAGATTGCAAACGCTGTCAGACCCAAGTTTCCGTCGTATTTATCAATCGTTCAATCCTTAGTGTAAACTGCGCCTTTCTCTGCCTTTCTCCACCCATAAACGCAATTTACGAACGTCCACAACTGAATGGCAGCGCCTACATAAAAGCGCAGTTGAATGAAGTTAACTGATGACAACATTAAAAAGAATCAAACGTTTAGCGATCATGAAATAAGATCAGTAGTTCTACTCAAACTACTTGTGCACGTAGGCTATGGAAGATTGGTCAAATCTAGCAAGTAGGAAAGTTTAAGTGAATGACGTGAAAGTGAAAGTAAGACATTCGAAAGGCCAACGAAAGTTAAGATTGCTTTTGGTAGTACAAATACTTTCACCACAAAAACTGGTGCTCTGAATAGCGATTCTGTTGTCTTTGAAAGGTTCTCTTATTGACGCATTGAACTGCAATTTGGATTAACACCTGCTTTTACAAGGCGGAAGTATTTAGGCGCAGAATAGACGTGCGCTTTCAGGAGCAGTCTTTGTACATACCGCGGAATACATAATTAGGCGCTCGTTACTCTTCCCCTCCCATCTTTTTACGCTCCCACTTTCCCCTGGATCCTCCCATGAATGCATATGCATGACATGACAAACGCAATCTGCCACTTTCAGCTCTCGCGACAGGCAGTTTGCGCTTTTCATCATTGTGGCCTGTTTGTACATACCTCGCAATGATTTTACACACAATGCGAAACAAATACGCCTGAAGTGGGCGCAAAAGCGTTAGTACATCTGGCCCTCAGTGTGAGTGTGAGTGTGAGTGTGTGTGTGTGTGTATGAGTGTGAGTGTGAATTTGTGTGTGTGTGTGTGTGTGTGTGTGTGTGTGTGTGTGTGTGTGTGTGTGTGTGCGATGAACACGATAAGTGGTTTATGAATAACCGCTTGGTCTGTGCCAGCCTGAAGACAAGGCGATAACAAGAAAGTGAAGTGTGCAAAAGTGGCTTTTATTATATTAGGGCCGCAAGCTAGAAACCCCTCAGTTAGAATTACATGTCAGATAGTGAAGGGGTGCCCTTCTAATATGAATGTCTTCATATAAACATCCTCTGTAAAAACACTTTATTAACACAGCACGCACGTGTGCACACACAAACACACATACACACACACACACACACACACACACACACACACACACACACACACACACACACACACACACACACACAAAACATACCAAGACACTGTAGATGACCGGAGGACCATCTAAGAAACGAGACCTTGAGCCTAATCAACAAGGACTCCATCACTTCACCAACACCCCTTCTGTCTGTGCCCCGAGGGGATTGCAAATCTCCAAGAGCACATGATTGATTGACAGGTGTCATGTCATATGTATGAGCATTGCCATGGTTACATGGTTACCTATTCCTAAGAAAGGAATATGTGAATGTAAAATGTACCATGTACACATTCCGGTCCAAATGTATTCTTTCTTTAAATGCATAGTCAGCTATTCACTTTATCCTTGACGGACACCCTCTTTTTGTTGGTTAAAGAACTCAAACTCCCATCTCTTCTTTACATTACATTTGGCTGACACATTTTTAACCAAAGCGACTAACAACATGGTAAACAGTTTAAGCTTTAAAGCAATTCTCTCAACAATTCTAGGACAATTTAAAAAAGGTAGAGTACAGTAAGAATAAGTGCATCAGTGAGTGCTGTTTTTAAACAGTTGAGTGTCAGTTCTAGTCAGGTGGTAAGTGCTAGGATCAGCAAGACTTGTTGTAAGTAGTGCTACGAGAGGAGATGTTCTCTAAAGAGCTGGGTCTTCAGGAGTTTTTTGAAGATGGAGAGGGATGTCCCTGCTCTAGTAGGAACTGGCAGTGCGTTCCACCAACTAGGAACAACAGATGAGAAAGCAAATTGCATTTGCTGCCGCTAGGGTGCGTCTAGATTTGATTTTACCACTGGTAACACCTATTGGAAATCGTAGATGGGTTTCCAGACCCATTCTCTATTGAGAAAGGTATCTGGTGGCTGGTGTCAGCCAGGCCATCTCAAGCCCCTCCCCCACCATCTCTTTGCTGTAGCCACGTAGCTTCTAAGGAAGGTGATTTCTTTCTTCCATTTGTGAGATGGGAAAGCTTCTCAGATAATGCTAGATATGGGCTCTATCATTACAGACTCTTAGAGTTTGCTTTTTCCTGTTCCACTTTGGTTCTTTTTTTCTCCTTGTGAATCTACCTACTGGAGTAGTTTTTTTTAAAGCCATTATCTCCTTCCCGTCATAGAAACCCAAATGGTTCTCGATCACACAAACACACACACACACACACCATTAAAGAAATACTCGTCAGGACAAAAAAAATGACACTTGAAAAACTCCTTGGTCTGACGTTCCTTGGAAAATATCTCAGCAATGACATCTTTAAGCTGACTAAACCACTCTGTTTCCTTGGATATGTCTGCATTTGTTCTTTTAGCTTACTATTTGCTTCAGAGTGGGGATTTTATCTACAGTGAATAGATAGGCAAAGTGACCTGGATTATGGTTCTTGAAGATGAATTTTACACTGTTTTTCTTGACTGCAATAACAGTGCTTTTTGGGTTTCCCTGATCGTAGTTAGGTGCTACAGGTACAACAGAAAAGATGCCAAGATCAGTGGTTACAGTGTGTGTGTGTGTGTGTGTATGGGTGTGTGTGTGTGTGTGTGTGTGTGTGTGTGTGTGTGTGTGTGTGTGTGTGTGTGTGTATGTGTGTGTGTGTGTGTGTGTGGGAGGGGGGGGGGTGTCTGTGTGTGTATTTGAGTGTGTGTGTACGTGTGTGAGAGAAAGAGATTTGGAACCATTTGTGTTTTTTGACTTGAGTGCTATGTGATTTTTACAGGCTGCAGTATAGGAGCTGTGATCCACATATTGAGCAGCCCTCTACACACACACACACACACACACACACACACACACACACACACACACACACACACACACACACACACACACACACACCATCACCAGCATAGCGAAAAAAGGAAAGATAGAGAAATAGGAGAAGAGAGTGAAAAATGAGAGAGGGAGCTAGAGAGCCAAATCACGAGAGATAGAAAGTGAAGAGGGGAGAGAGGTAGAGGAAACAAGAGAGTGCTGTAGAAAGCTGAGAGAGGATGAGAGGATGAGAGGATGAGAGGAGAGAGGGATGAAAGCAGAGGGAAAAGGACCACAGGAGGACAGAAAATTGAAGGAGGAACAGAGTGAGGGAAGGAGAGGTAGAGAGGGAGGGATGAACGGAGAGGGAGAGTGAGGGAAGGAGAGGTAGAGAGGGAGGGATGAACGGAGAGGGAGAGTGAGGGAAGGAGAGGTAGAGAGGGAGGGATGAGCGGAGGGGGAGAGCAGGGTAGGGGTGGAGTGGTGGGATGAAATGTCGATATGTCAGGGAGGAAAGAGGAACATGGCGTTGTCAGGATGTGAGAGACCGTCTGCTCCTCTGGCATTCTAGCAAACACACACACACACACACACACACACACACACACATAGACATCTCTTCCTCTCTCAAGCTCACTCTCTCTCTCTTCTCATTCACTCACTCACACACACACACAGGCAACATCTGACAGACGGTGCGTAAGCCACTCTGACTTTGAGAGAACCGCAGGTGGAGAAGGGTGTGTGTGTGTGCGTGTGTGTGTGTGTCTGTGTGTGTGTGTGTGTGTGTGTGTGAGCGAGAGTGTGTGTGAGGTGGAGAGGAAAGTTGAAGGGAGGGCGGGCCCCAAGATGGGGGGATGAAAGATGAGTGAATACGTCAGCACAGCATCCCTCACTTCCTTTAAAAATGAAAAGACTGCATGTGTGTGTGTTTGTGTGCGCGTGTGTGTGTGTGTGTGAGAGAGAGCTCAATAGAGACCAGGGCAGGAAACAGCAGGGATAATCCCATTAAGAGCAGACTCATCCAACACAATGATTGGTTGATTACACACACAGGCACACAGACACACACACACACAACCACACACGCAGGATCCACGTCCCCCACACATAAATTCATAAAGACATATAGATGCCTGCACACATACTGAGATCAAAACAGATAATAACCATGTGCCTGGAGATCAAGGATAGGGGGTAAATGCATACACACATCTCATACACAAACCCAAATGAATACACACAAACACCTCACACACTCATGCCTACACACACACGCACACACACTCCGTCACACATACCAAACTTCAAAGCAACACAGTCGAAAGCAATTACAGGAAATCATTTGGCCTGCCATTCACATTCGTTCCAATACCTTATGCCTTTCCCCATCCTGCCTCAATAAATAATCGGTTTAGAGTGTCTATACACACACACACACACACACACACACACATGAAGATTGCATTGTCGGGTAGCAGCTGGTCCCTCTCTTAAAGCTTTGATTGTTCAGTGATTTTTATGCATTTATTAATTCCAGGGCTTTAATTAACTTCCTCATCTGAAGTCGGCCATTTTGGGTCAACCAGGGCCAGTTGCACTACCAGCATTATTCCGTGTGTGGCTCTCCCACAAGCAATGTAATACCGGGATCAGCACAAATAAGGGAAACTGTAATCCCCTCTGCAGTGGCATCTAATGGTGACTCCAGGGTCAAATGGCTGTGGGGTAATTGTGCACTCGGTGTGGTAAAGCTATCTGCTCATTCCCCACTGTATTGCCTCGATGCTCTGCAGCCTGGCTACTGTGCAGTATTGGTCAGCAGTCTAGTTCGCTCAGTTTATATCTGCTCGGTGTAACTGATTCCCACCTGACCTTAGGTCTGCATACTGTTGAGGCCGTCTCTGTAAAGCTGGTTCAGACTATGTTCGAGTTTTGTGCTGTGTTAAAGTGTTATAAAACAGTTGTGTTCTGTGTCTCTGTTGGCCTGGCTGTTGTTTTGAGGTTGAAAATGCGCTGATTCAGACATACACTGAATTGGTTTGTCACACTATTATATGTGAGATTGTGTGTGTGTGTTTGTGTGTGTGTGTGTGTGTGTGTGTGTGTGTGTGTGTGTGTGTGTGTGTGTGTGTGTGTGTGCGCGTGCACGCTTTGTCTATTTTATTTTGATGTGCCATGATAAGCTGGCCTACTTTGCAGGGCTTGTTTGCAAAAGCCCTGGCACTCTGGTTGTTATTTTAGCAGTGCTGGCTTGACACTTGGTTTTAGAGAAGTGTTGGAGCTGACACTTTGGCTGTTTTTGAGTGAGCATGCTGATACGACGCTGGTATATTTGCAGTGTTTTAGTGCTGCAGTGATGATGGATGGGTCTGGTGTGTGTGTGTGTGTGTGTGTGTGTGTGCATGTGTGTGTGTATGTGTGTGTGTGTGTTGTGTTGGGTTGATGGGTTGATTTGTAACTGTAAAAGTAAGTGAGATGTGCTTAGCACCCCTGCTGTGAAGAGCACCAAGTTCTCCTTGCTGAGTTAAGGAAACATGCTCTTAAATCATAACATCTCTCTCATCATCCCTCGCTCTCTCCTTCTCTCTCTCCCTTTTACACTGTGGATGTCCATCCCTCCATTCACTCTCTATCCCTCCCTCTCTTCTTCTCTCTCCCTCCATCTCTTCCTCCCTCTCTCTCTCTTTCTCTCTCTCTCCTTCTCCCTCCCTCTCTCTCTCCCTCCCTCACTCCCTCCTTCTCTCTCTCCCTTTTACACTGTGAATGTCCATCCCTCCATTCACTCTCTCTCTCCCTCCCTCTTTCTCTCCTCTCTCCCCTTCTCTCTCCCTCTTTCTCTCTCTCCCCTTCTCCCTCCCTCTCTCCCTATTTCTCGCTCTCTCCTTCTCCCTCCCTCTCTCTCTTCCACCCTCGTTCCCTCCTTCTTTCACTCTTTCCTCTCCACTCCCCTCGTTTTTATTTTTTATTATTTTTTTCTCTCGTTCTACTTAAAGTTTTACTTCATCCTTACTCACTCTTTCACTCTCACTTTCTCGCTCACTGTCCCCCCCTCCTTTCATCACAACACTCTATATTTCCCCCACTGTAATCCTTTCTTCTCCTTCTCCTCCTCTCCCTTTATCCCCCTCTCCGCCACGCTCTCCACATTGTTGTCTCTTTCTCTCTCTCTGAAAGGAGAGGGGTGGACAGGTACTCTGCTGGAGGGCCTGCATGTTATTTAAACTGGGAGTTCCGTAATAGCCCTGATGGAGACCAATTACATTTTTGAATGCCCTAACGTACGATGACCTACATCATCCAACAACACACTCACACACACACACACACACACACACACTCGCGCGCGCACGCACACACACACAAACACACACACTTAACATTAACTGAATGCTTCTGATGTACTCTTGCATAGTTTCTGAGGCGGCGTAATGTAATTTTGCTGGAAGCTAGAGAGGTTTTTGCAGTAGGGGAGAAAAGACAAGGAGGAGGGGAAAAAAAACAATAATTGCTTTTCCATGCAGACGGGGGAAAGCAGGAGAGAGTCTTATTCTCTCGCCATCGATTCTATGAATCCCTGATAAAATGAGGAGAGGCTCGTTAAAGAGTAATGGAATTCATTCCCATCAGAGAGAACTCTCACCACACAAACTCACAAAAGCTCATAAACATAACACACACACACACACACACACACACACACACACACACACACACACACACACACACACACACACACACACACACACACACACGCATACACAAACAAATACACACATATGCAAAAAAAGTAAATTGCATAAAAGTCTGCTCTAAAAATTAGATTATTGTAAAACACTGCCAGACACCACAGTGTGCGTGTGTGTGTGTGTGTGGTTAAGAGAATGAGAGAGTGTGCCAAAGAAAGTGTGTGCGTGTGTGCGTGTGTGTGTGTATGTGTATGTGTGTGAAAGAACAAAGGTCTGAGAGATAGTTGTCCTTTTTTTAAACAAAAGCACAGATGGCCCACCATGAGATGGCTGTGCATACAGTATGTGTGTGTGTGTGTGTGTGTGTGTGTGTGTGTGTGCATGTGTGTGTGTGTGCATGTATGCGTGTGTGTGTGTGTGTATGTGTGTGTGCACTTGTGTGTGCACTTGTGTGTGTGTGTGTGTGTGTGTGTGTGTGTGTGTGTGTGTGTGTGTGTGTGTGTGTGTGTGTGTGTGTGTGTGTGTGTGTGTGTGCACGTATGTGTGTGTGTGTAAGAGTGTGAGTACTGTGGGAAAGTGGAAGAGAGGGAGAAAGTCAGAAAGACAAAGAAGGTGAACGAGACAGAGAATTCATCATCACAACTCAAACAAAGCCTCGGAGATCTGTGACCTGGGAGACATCAGAGCACTCGGAGCACTCCCTCACTCCCTCATTCTCTCTCTCGGCCTCTCTCTTCTTCCCCCTCTCTCTTTCCCTTTTTCACTCTATCTTCCCCTCTCTGTCTGTAATTAATTCTGTCTCTCTCCCATTTTCACTCTCCCCTTCTCTCTCTCCCTCTCTTTCTCTCTCTCTCTCTCTCTCTCTGGCTGTTCTGGGCTTCCTCTATGATGGTCAGTATGGGCCAAATGTTAACTTTGATCTGTATAGCGGACGCTCAGTGTGTGCCACAGGCATGCTGTGGTCAGTAGCAGATGACAGTACACTTTCCGAAGTGCCTAGAGGATGTGTGAGTTTGCTTAGAAGTCCATACTGTTTGTCCAGTGTTAAGCCAGCAGGGGACTGTGAATCTGTGTGGACAGAGGAGTGTGTGTGTGTGTGTATGTGTGTGTGTGTGTGTGTGTGTGTGTGTGTGTGTGTGTGTGTGTGTGTGTGTGTGAGATTATGTGTCTGTATGTGTATGTGTGTCTGTATGTGTGTGTTTGTGTGTATTTGGGATTGTGTGTGTGTTGTGTGAAGATACATTAACGGCTAGCGAGGATGATCATATTATGAAGGAAGCTCCATGCATTATATTCTTCATTCCTTAATATGTCTTGAATCATCAGGAATTGACATGAGTTCATAGTCATTTGTGCTCTCATACATGAACAACACATCAACTAAAGCATTAAGTACAGTGGTTACATCATTATGATTTATTAAGAATGATCATGATTTTTTTTTTCTGCCAAAAATGTGGTCATCACTACTCAAATTCAAATTTGAACACAACCTGTGCAATTTTCTAAACACATTCACACTTTAGTTGAGGGGCCACAAACATGATGAATTGATGAGAATCATGTTTAAGAAATCATACATCAGAATGATGTACCCACCGTACCTAATGCTTTAGTTGATGTGTTGTTCATGCATGGTCATGAAAGAGAAACTCTGAACTCATGTAAATTCCTGATGATTCATAAGATATAAAGGAATGAAGTAATGCATAAATCATGAATTAATTAATGTATGAATTCATGATAATTCATGTACCCTTACCGTAAAGTGTTACCCAAGATTCTTGCATGATTATCAGTTATGGGCAACTAGGAAGGAGAGGTGCAAACGCTCACCAAATACGAGGTGCAGGCAACTAGGAATAAAACTTAGTGAAAGGAGAGAGATGCTGCACACTCCGTGTTTAAAGCTAATTACTTTATTGAGGTGATAACGTTTCAGCCAGTCTGGCCTTCTTCAGATCGCATATGATGGACAACTTATGGACAACTAACCATTTCTTTCCTAATTGTCAAATCATGAAATATTGGCTTGTCTATTGTAAGCCTTCTCCAGATAACTTATGATAGCATCATAACATTATGGTTAGTTGATAGTAGTCACAGATTGACCTGCTGTTACCAAAAATGTTTGTTTCATCTACATGCAAAACATGTACTGACACATTTAGCAATATATTATAAGTATTTCCAGCGCAAAATGACTATATATGTTAATGTTGCCATTTCAACATTTCCCTTGCTAAAGTGAAGTGTTAGTGGTATGGTTTCACACAATGAAATGTCCCATCAACAACTGATGGAAACATTAATAGATCCTAACTTTACGGAATGATCACTTGCAGATGTAATGATGAACCAAATTTAATATTAGACATCAACTAGAATGCATTCTATACATTATAGCTGCCTAATTATTGAATTTGGCTTGTCATTACATCTGCAAGGGATAATTTCGGACAGTGGTGAGTGACAGGACTATTGTTACAACTGATGTCTTAACATTGGAGGGAGGCAGGCATTATGATCAGAGCTGAATATTGGGGGAGGACATGTCCCTCTCAAAGTATGTTAGAATTTTAGCCTTGGTGTGTGTGTGTGTGTGTGTGTGTGTGTGTGTGTGTGTGTGTGTGTGTGTGTGTGTGTGTGTGTGTGTGTGTGTGTGTGTGTGTGTGTGTGTGTGGATGTGTGTGTCTTTGGGCTTCTGAGGCTTGTGGACAGCTGAATAGTGTCCTGTTGTAACTAGTGCACAGGACAGTCGGTGATGCTTCATTCGTACAGAAATACCACATCCTGGAAAATGGGTCGACTATGTAGGTCAGGTATGCTCCTGAAGGAGTCTCTGTGTGTGTGTGTGTGTATGTGTGTGTGTGTGTGTGCTCTCTCTGCCTCCCTGTATGTGCAAAAATGTTGTGCAGTCCCACTGAATTACTGTTTCATCCCTGACATATCAGTACATCACTACTGTGTCTGCATATGTGTGTGTGTGTATGTGTGTGTGTGTCTATGTATGTTTGTGTGCCATGCATTCTCTCTGGGAATAATATGAGTCTCGACAGGAACAACAACCTGTCATAAGCTCAAAGGAATGCCACACACACACACACGCACACACACACACACACACACACACACACACACACACATACAGACACACACACACACACACACACAGACTCACACCTTGTCCAAAAGGGTCTTCGAAATAGATTGATCTTCACAAACACACCGTCCTTATCTCTGTCGCTGTACGTGCACACACACTTACACTGACACACACACCACACACACACACACACACACACACACACACACACACACACACACACACACACACACACACACACACACTTACACTGACACACACAAATGCACAAATTTAATAACATCAAAGCTGTGTATGAGATCACTACCAGTCATGTCATCAAAGGAGCTACTTCCTTATCATCAGAGAGATGAAACCATATGATTTACACACACCCGACACACACTCACACACAGGCACACTCACACACACGCTAACACACGCACACACACACATGCACACAGATCTCTGGGCAAGGAGCGAACCTGGATATTGATGATGTCACAGCCTCTTAGATCATACATTACACAACTTATCATTCTCTCTCTTAAACTCCCTATGAGAGCGATGGAGATCTCCTGATATCAGAGGGGCATGTCAGTGACCGAGAGTAGGGTACACACACACACACACACACACACACACACACACACACACACACACACACACACACACACAACCAACCATGCCAACCAGTACAACTATGTTGAATACAATACAGTACAGCTGACAGCTGATTTCAACTTACACACACACACACAAACACACACACTTTATGTTGGGAAGATTTGCACTAGGATAAAGCAACACCTCCATGATCCTAGCCTGCATTAGAAGAAGATACAGGCCATGCCTCTTCGCCTATTCATTCACTGTTTTTGCTTTGAGCTCCACCTGAATGAACAGTGCCTCACATCCCCATTACACATTGACATGCACGTTACAGCGTGGGGCTCATATATCATTAAGCTGTTAACGATCACATAACACTAATTAGGGAGGGCCCAGCTGAGAGACCTTGAGGAGTGGGGTTGATGACCTATGAAACATATTCATTCTAATCATTCTAATGGGCTCTACACATTTATAATAGAGCCACACTGGGGGAAATAGGACCATTTCTTTATGTGCTTCTTTTACTTCTCTCTGTGTGTGTGTGTGTGTGTGTGTGTGTGTGTGTGTTGTATGGAGATACATTAACGGCTAGCGAGGTTGAGAATATTATAAAGGAAGCTCCATGCATTACATAATGCAAATTATTCATCCATGAGTAGTTATACATACAGATGCGGGCATGCACACAGACACACAGACACAGACACAGACACAGACACACACACACACACACACACACACACACACACACACACACACACACACACACAGTACCTCCTTACTGAGAGGAGACTTTTGCTAACATGGGAAATCTGTCATAAGCGATCATCTTATAAAGCTGCTTTTGGGGCCCTGTGATCCTTAAAATAAATGTCCAATGCCATTTGACGCTTGCATATAATAAAGCACTGTGTGTGTGTGTGTGTGTGTGTGTGTGTGTTTGTCCACTTTCTGACAGTGATGTCCATGACCAGAGGGGAACAGCCAGAGGGAGGCAATTAAACTATAGGAGGGTATTGTGTGTGTGTGTGTGTGTGTGTGTGTGTGTGTGTGTGTGTGTGTGTGCACTGAAGTAAGAGTGATTCTGTAACACTAGGTGTATGTATGTATGTGTGAGTGTGTGTGTGTAAAAAAGAGTGAGTGTGTGAGAGAAAGTGAGAGAATTTGGCC
>NW_027468680.1:10034667-10052167 GCF_046254945.1 Alosa pseudoharengus
GCCTAACAGTTTCCCAAGAGAAAGTCTGAAGCTGAAGTTCCTTTCAAAAACCTTTACTTAGGATTCACTGTAAAACTAAGCAGACCAACAGAGTACATCCAAGTTATTTCCTTTGGTGTTTTGTTTACAGTTTTTTTCAACTGCTTACACACTAAATCTTTGCTTGTCACACAATTTTCTAAACATGTCCTCCAAACATCATAACCCGACACCAAATCTGCAAAACCATACACTAATTCTCAGTGTTTGACTCAGTTTTCAATTGACTAAAACACATTTTGCAAAACACCAAACACAATTTTCTACCTAACACACAAAAATCTAACAGGAAGTAACTTGATTTCGTTCTTCAAACACAACCCATCAAAATGCCACACTAAATCACCAGTGCTTCACTCTTTCTCTTCACATGTGCAAACACTGTTTACTTTACTGAACACCATCCAATCATTGCCTTAGTATAGGTCTATGAATAGATATACTCTCTATATAGGTATAGACCCTTTCAATCTGCTCCTAGAGGATTTCCGGTTGAAATATTCAGAACCAATGCAGATACATTGAAAATTACAGTAATCGGACTTTAGCTTACAGTAATGTTCTACAAAAAGTTGACTTTACAGTATGTAAAATTTGTCTTTTTACTCTATTTTGTTTGTCCCCATGTTACAGTATACCATTAGCTCAATACATTTTTCTGTGCCTCCAGAAATGCCTTTGGAACGCTTACTGTAGAATTGTTTGTTTATGCAGTTGAAAGGGTCTATAGGCCTATGAATACATACTGTACACGACCCCCCCCCCCCCACACACACACACACACACACTTGTCTTTAGAAAAAAACAAAATCAGTGTTTTCAAAACTCCATGTACATCTGGTGGTCACTGTATTCTTCTTTGCTTTTTTTTAAAAAACTGTAAGAGAAATCATGTAGGCTAGCATTCCAAGTTACAGAATAGAAACTACAGTTTTTTACAATTGTTTACACACGTTTTCAAAACTCTGTGTCTATTTTTCAAAACTCCACACACAAAACCCACAACTGCTCACACAAAATGCAAAATGCCTCAAATCTCCAGCAAAATGACACACACAACATTCAAAATGTCAAAAACACATGTTTAAAGCAAACATTCGCCTCACATTACAAACACTTTTGTCATAACATGACATTTTGGATACATCATGTACACACTGTTGCTCAAAACCTAAAGCTCTTCTGTCTTAGGCTTTCTATATGTATTTCCATAGGCCTACAAGAGTGAAAGTTACGGTATCAACAAAGAGAAGTTGAAATACACAGTAAAAATGCAAGCAATATTGAAACCAAAAATAGTGATTTTTCCCAAATAATTTGCTGTTGTGAATACAGTATTTTACAGCAAACAAGAAAAAAGCAAAGAAGAATACAGTGACCACCAGATGTACATGGACTGATTTTTATTTTCTTATAAAGACAAGTGTGTGTGTGTGTGTGTGTGTGTGTGTGTGTGTGTGTGTGTGTGTGTGTGTGTGTGTGTGTGTGCGTGTGTGTGGGAGGTGGGGGGGGGGTCGTGTACAGTATGTATTCATAGGCCTAATAGACCCTTTCAACTGCAGAAACAAACAATTCTACAGTAAGCGTTCCTAAGGCATTTCTGGAGGCACAGAAAAATGTATTGAGCTAATGGTACTGTAACATGGGGACAAACAAAAATAGAGTAAAAAGTCAAATTTTACATAAAGTCAACTTTTTGTAGAACATTACTGTAAGCTAAAGTCCGATTACTGTATTTTCTCTATTTTTAAAGTATCTGCATTGGTTCTGAATATTTCAACCGGAAATCCTCTAGGAGCAGATTGAAAGGGTCTATACCTATATAGAGAGTATATCTATTCATAGACCTATACTAAGGCAATGATTGGATGGTGTTCAGTAAAGTAAAGAGTGTTTGCACATGTGAAGAGAAAGAGTGAAGCACTGGTGATTTAGTGTGGCATTTTGATGGGTTGTGTTTGAAGAACGAAATCAAGTTACTTCCTGTTAGATTTTTGTGTGTTAGGTAGAAAAATGTGTTTTAGTCAATTGAAAACTGAGTCAAACACTGAGAATTAGTGTATGGTTTTGCAGATTTGGTGTCGGGTTATGATGTTTAGAGGACATGTTTAGAAAATTGTGTGACAAGCAAAGATTTAGTGTGTAAGCAGTTGAAAAAAACTGTAATGCGTTAGCTTATGGCTAATGTATATGAGAAATCCCATAGAGATGCTAACGGTTAGCATAATCGATACACTTAGATATTTAGAGCGAACTTCAGTCCATTTACAAATAGGGTTACATGAGAAGAGTTTTTGTTTACAACTGACTATTAAAATACTCAAAGGCAAATGTTTTCTCTCCATATAATACCATGTAGGAAAAAATGTGACTGTCTCATTAATGCTACGTGAACAGAAGTAGCTGCACAAAATCCCAAGTAGGTTACGTCTGGATCTCGCTACACAAAATAAACATTAGGCCTGCATGTGACAACGTCGACCCACTAGCGATCATGTGACACTTGCTCTGCTGCAACGGGGCTTCTCTTGCATACACCTCCTGGATTTAGTGAATGTATGGGGTTTCAATGCGTGATTTTGAGTGTTTTTTCCCCCATAAGTAATTTAAATACTCGATAATGTAAATTTGCACATCGTTAAAACAACAATCACGATATTATCGAAGACGATATATATCGCCCACCCCTAACACACACACACAGACACACGCACACCACACACATACACCCACACACACACACATGCGCACATACATGTACACACACGCACACACACACCACACAGATACACCCCCCCCCACACACACACACACATATATACATATATATACACACACACATGCACACACACACACACACACCCACAACAGGAGAGGAATGGAGGGAGAAGAAAGGAGAGGGCATGGCAGAGAAGAGCAGAGAAGAGGGGAATACAAAAGGGAGAGGAGGCGAGGTGAGGACAGGAGAGGTGGAAATCTGAGATGTTACAGTAGGAGAGGAGATGCCCCTTTAAAATGCAACACACACTCTCTTTCTCTCTCTCACTCTCTTTCTCTCTCTCTCTCTTTTTCTCTCTCTCACTCTCTTTCTCTCTCTCTCTCTCACCCTCACCCCCTTCCTAGCACACGGACAAAACAGCAAAGCAAACTCATACCCCCTCTCTCTTTCTCAAACGCACTCACAAACTATGCTTTCTGTCTCTTTCTCTCTCTCTCTATCTCACACACACACACACACACACACACACACACACACACACACACACAGTTTTAGCAGTCTCTGTGCTCCTGTGCTGCTCTGCAGTGTGTAGCTGTGCTGTGGCTTTCCTTCTGCAGTGGCAGCAGCAACACGCGGAGCATGCAGTGGCAGCAGCAACACGCGGAGCATGCAGTGATAGCAACACGCGGAGCATGCAGTAGCTGTGGTCAACACGCGGAGCATGCAGTGATAGCAACACGCGGAGCATGCAATGAAGAGCGTGCCGTCCACACGCGGAGCATGCAGTGAAGAGCTGTGGTCAACACGCGGAGCATGCAGTGAAGAGCTGTGGTCAACACGCGGAGCATGCAGTGAAGAGCTGTGGTCAACACGCGGAGCATGCAGTGAAGAGCTGTGGTCAACACGCGGAGCATGCAGTGAAGAGCTGTGGTCACCACGCGGAGCATGCAGTGAAGAGCTGTGGTCACCACGCGGAGCATGCAGTGAAGAGCTGTGGTCAACACGCGGAGCATGCAGTGAAGAGCTGTGGTCAACACGCGGAGCATGCAGTGAAGAGCTGTGGTCACCACGCGGAGCATGCAGTGAAGAGCTGTGGTCACCACGCGGAGCATGCAGTGAAGAGCTGTGGTCAAAATTAATCCAAGACAACTGGTGTGAGACTGCAGCTTTATTCACGACGCCGGGAGCATGTTACACACGTGAAATGTCAAAGTAACAAGCCCACACATCTGTGGGTGAAGCCAACTCTTATACCCTTACCCCACACCCACGGAAAATCACAAGTTGTCACCCTCCAGTGATCACCTAACCATCTGGTATTTTAACAGAGATAAGAAATGTTTACGACCCCCCATCCTGAGGGTTACCCACAGTTCGGTGACACAGGGGTTATCTTAGCTTTCCTAAGTCAACATTCCAACATAGGAGTTTCAGAAAACACAAGGGTCAGAGTAGGAAGATGGCAATTCGATTTCACTACATGTATATAAGGTATACTAAACATTCAATGAGAAAAATGAAAAATTATCCCACAGAGCGTGCCGTCCACACGCGGAGCATGCAATGATGAGCGTGCCGTCCACAAACAGATGCTCACACCTAAAGGACTGCCACAAAGCACCACTACTCAAATGTACTCTCTCTCTATCTCTCTTCCTCTCTTTGTCCCCCCCCCCCTCTCTCTCTCTCTCTCTTTCTGCTCCTGTGCTGTTATCTTAAAAACATGTAATTGCTCTCTCTACCTGTGACATACAGACATGTAAATTTATGCACAGAGTACATCTTCAGGAAAACACATTTAATATGTTTTCCTAAAGGTGTACTCTGTGCATAAATGACATTTTCTCTCATTATCTCTCTCTCTCTCTCGCTTTCCCCATCCTGGTCTGTTTCTCCATGTTCAAACGCAACAGGTTAAGTCACGCTCCACAGGTTAAAGGAGAAATATGGTGATTTTTTACATAGATCTCCATTTCTCAGGGTCACCGATTACTGTCGGTATGAAAAACCCCTCGAAAAACAATCGGTTTTACCTAGCTCAAGTTGCTACTTCCAACAGCTAAAGCAGCCAGGCAGCTACAGCGCTACACTCTGGGGGCATGTACATGGGGGCTCACAAACATTCCCCCAGAGTGTAGTAGCGCTGTAGCTGCCTGACTGCTTTACCTGCGTTTACCTTATATTCTCTTGACCTTCTATTTTAACCTTATTTTGTATGGATCACATTTACTTTTATCCATGCTCTGTTTTTGTTACATTGCTATCCTTCCCTTGCACTGCACATCCTGTCTCAAATATGAATCCTTGTCCCTCAAATGTTTGGTCTTCTTATGTTATTATTGTCATGTCTAACCTCACACATTGTGAAGCCTTTTGGGTCAACTGTTGTTTTTAAATGTGCTATACATATAAAATGACTTGACTTGACTTGTTGGCTGCATTTAAAGAATTTCTCCTTTAAGTCATTCTCTACCTTTTCTGCTTTTCTCTTTCTCTCCCATTTCTCTATCTTCCTCTTTGACTGCTTAACTCCAACACAGACCAAAACATGCCCCTCTATCCTTCTCTCTCTGCTCCTTTTCTCCCTTCCTCTATGTCACTCTTTCTGTCCATTTCCATCTATTCAAAAGACTCAGAATGCAGGGGCACTGTGGCGCAGCAGGCTACAGCGCCCATACCATGTACTGGTCTGAGTGCCCACCGGTACCCATGTTCGAATCCGACCTGCGGTCATTTCCCGATTCCCACTCCATCTCTTTCTCCCACTTACAAATAAAGGCAAAAAAGCCCAAAAAATATACTTAAAAAAAGACTCAGAATGCTCCTCTATCTCTTTTTTCTCTTTCTCACTCTCAACATCTGCCTGACTCATTTAAACAATTCTATCTCTTTATTCCAATCTCTCTCTCTCACCCCTTCCCATCTCCGCTGCCCCATCCCTCTCTCCCGCTCCCTGTTAGTTCTAGGGCAGCCTTTGTAACTGAGACAGGCTGTTTGGAAGCAACACCTCTACATTTCAATTTCAATTTCAAAAGCTTTATTGACATGACAAGAGTACTTGTGTTGTCAAAGCACATACAAACATTAATCTACATAAAACGATTCATAACAATAATACGTACTATTAATAGATATCAATATGAGGAAAGATACAATATAATAATGAAATAGATTAAACAACAATGCTATAGTGGAGGAGGGAAATAGTGATGAAAGAACAAGTACGGTAGTAGAGACGACAGATGATGAGAGACTAAGATATTGGCACTGTGTCCATTTTTAATTTTCTCTAATAGCTCTCTCTATTAATAATCTCCACTCTCTGAGATTGAGCCAGGGTGTGTGGAGGCAAGCTCTCTCTCTCTCTCTCTCTCTCTCTCTCTCTGCGGTTGTAGGTGAGGCTGGGTCTGTGAGAGGCTCCAGGCGAGGGGGCATTACTGCGGCTCCTACCCGGAGCCACGTTGACCGGCCACTCATTAGATCTTGTTACCCTCCCCAGGCTCCTCCTCACCACCACAGGGGATATTCTCTCTTTCCCTTCCTACTCTGTTCATCACCCTCCCTCTCCTCCTCTCTCTCTCTCTCTTGCATACACACACACACACACACACACACACACACACACACACACACAATTTATGTTAATTGGTAACATAAAACTAACTAACTCTTTGCCATTCTTGTTTAATGGAGTTGTCAGGATTATTAATTTGTCTTGTAGTGGGGAATGCGGGGATATATATGTTTATCTTGTGCTTTGCCTGTATGGGCATTTAAGTCCTGAAGGACATTTCCTAGGGCCTGGAAGCTGCTGATTACTGCATTGGGCCCATTAAAGAAATCCTCATTAAGGTATGGTGAATCCTGGGGTATAGGCTGCACAGATAAATACATAGTTTTTACAGTTAATGGTGCCTTTCTTTTTTAGTTTGAACCAAGTGTGTCCTTTTTTCTCTCAAGTTGCCATATTTTCTTTGCACCAAATTGCATTTCCCCCAGATTTTCTTCCATGTTTGAAGTGTTCATATTTAAAGGTGCTCTAAGCGATGCTGGGCAACGTCACTTCTGTTGACTTTCAAACAAAACAGACAGCTAGCTCGCTACTTCTTCCCCCTCCCTCCCGTGCAATTGAAACTCTCCTAAACACGCATCTCGTCTGTGATTTGCTGGAACAGTTTGTTATGTTTTCATGGGCTAGGTTTGCCCAGGTTGTTTTTCTTGCCGTTCTTGGAATCTGGGCTGTCCACAGAGATCGCGTTTTTTACAGTGTATTCAGGACACAGACAGCTAGCGGTTGGTTAGGTGCTGTTTGCAGTAAGTGACATAAAATGTTTTAGCCTAAAAAACGCGTGGCATCGCTTAGAGCACCTTTAATATGGCAGCAGGATTTCTAGATATCAGGCAGTATGTACTGTATCTGTGTCTGTCTCAAGTAAAATGATGATCTCTTGGTAATTTATTTAACTTAGGAACTCATTGTTTTGACTCTTCAGTTCAAACGCTACAGAGTTTAGTCTTTGAATATTCCATGAAGTTATTGTGAGTTGATTTCATTGTGTTCTATAAGGTTTCATTCAATGGAGTTGAGAACAGTGAAATATTTGTCTTGCTAATTAAAATGATCACAGCAAAACTCATTGTTATAACAATGAATGTATGGAATTTTTTACCATTCATTTAACATGCTTCAGATTTTTTTTGTTTCTATTCTCGAGGACAACACAGCTTGTAACTGAAATTGGTCACATTAAGGTAAAGAAATAGTTGAAGTTGTAGAAGTTGTCGCACCTGCCCTATGTCAGTTACTGATGACTGTTATTGTTTTCATTTTTTTCACCCTGGAAGATTTCAGCATACTGCAGGTGGGTTGTGGGTGGACCTGGAGTGTTGTTTTCGCTCGAGTCTCATTCCTCTCTGTGGATGGTCTGAGGTGTATGGGGCTGTGGCTGACAAGGCTCTCTGCTGGCCAGGTCTCTCCTCTGGGTTCTGGTGGATCCATGGGTCCCTTATTGGTGCTGTTCTCTGGACGTGATTCCGCCTGAAGTCCTCTTCTCTCTGTAGTTGTGGTGGTAGTGTGTGTGTGTGTGTGGGGGGGGGGGGGTCTCTGACTGTGTTGTGAGTGCTTCCCGGGGTTGCATCTCTTAGTTCATAACCTAAAACTCTGACACCCTCCTAGTTGAGGTGTACATGGTCATCAAGATGTCTACAGTATATCTCAGACTTCAATGATGAACCACAGAGAAGTTTCTGAGTGGAATGCAGTGATCAGATAGCTTGTTATTCCTTTTTTTTTTAAATAACTGGCCAAGGTCTTTTCAAGGTAGAAGAGAAGAAATAATGATGTTATTCTCTGGAAATGCTCTCGGCAGTTTCCATCACCCTTTTGAGGAGCTCCAGCACCTCTACTCTGCTCTTTCTGAGTGGATTGGTGCTAGTGTGGATCACTGTGTTCTCCAGGGTTTCAAGACAGAATTCTTCAAGAAGGTGTAGTGCTTTTGCAGTGGTAGGGCACCGGAATTGTGCAGTTGTGTGTGTGTGTGTGTGTGTGTTTGTGTGTGTTGGGGTTTCTTCTTTCCACTGCCTCAAAACTCCTTTTATCCTGTTTTTTTCATTTTATCTTATTTTATTGTATTTTTTATTTCCTTTAGAGCTTGCAGCTGCTTATGGTACCGGCTGTAGGTTGGGTTCTGGTGTTGCTTGTGGGGACTGGAATATCATTAGTGTGTGTGGGATTCCTTGGAGGGGCTGTTTTTAATTCCTAGGGGACTTGTTGTGGATGCTCGATGGTGTTTTAAGCCCCCACCGTCGACTTCAAAGCAGCGCTGTGGCCGTCGACTTCAAGGCACCTAACCCTAACCCTAATCCTAACCCTAATCCTAACCCTAACCTTAACCCTAACCCTAGTGCCTTCCATGCAACGCTGCCTGGAAGACGACATTGGGGACTTTAAACACCAAAAGGCGTTGTGGACAGGGGCGCTGCTATAGGGGGTGGGGGGTGCGGTTTAGGATGATTCAAAGGGTCCAGCACTGACATGGGGGCCCCAGAGAGCCCCCCAATAATACTATATATTATCAGGGTGCCCAGAATTATTGTCATAATTCATAATATTGTCACTGTCATAGGGCCCAAATGATCTAGCAGCGCCCCTGGTTGTGGATGTGGTAAAGTAGGGAGATTTTCACTGGTTTCTGTCAGGGGTCTGGAGAGGGTGGTGTTGCTGTTCTGGCTGCAGTGTGGCTGTGCTACGTCTTCCTCTGCTACTGCTGAGGTCTTGCTTAATAGCTGGTCCTTAGGCTGAGGATCGGCTTCTCCTTTCTAGATCTAGATCTTCTCTTGCTTCAAAGAGGTTATGATCCAGAGCCTGATTCCTTCTGTGGAGTTTACTGACAATCTCTTTCAGGTGGACAAGTGGTTTCTTCTCTGAAGCATTAAAACTCCTTTTGTATTTTCTGAATGGAATCCTGTTCTGTTCTGTTCCCCGTTCTCAGTCATCTCCACTTCTTTCAGGGAAATTCATTCTGCATGGACACAGGAGACCTTGGGTTTGAGTGAGGGGACAGTGGAGCAAGAGGTGAAGGTTCTGTGTCTCTTGCAAGTTGTTTGTGCAGGAGAGGTCTCCTTTTTTATACTCTACTTTTTAGTTGCTCAAAGTCTTGTTCAAATTTGTTAAGGTTGGGCTCAAGACCCTGAACCATGACAGTTCCATTGAGGGAAAGATTAATGATAAATTTGGAGTTGGTGTCCAGACATAGTGGCCTTATTGTTTTGTTCCCTGACATCTTTTAGTCTTTATGGGTCTTTCGTACAGCTGTATTCCACACATGTAGGCCTATGGTTCCCTGTGGAGAAAAGTAGGTCTGTTTTCACCTTCCTCTTGTTTAAAAGGGCAAAGTCTGCTTTGAGAGTCCAGCTTTACTTTGAGTTTTCTTCTTTTCCTTGTCTCTATAGATAAAATAGAATAGATGACCTCTTCCTTTCTGTCTGTACTGTATAGTATATCCCAGTTGTTTCCCAATATATTCATATATGTATGTTTATAAGCTTTAGGAAACAATGTTGTCCACTTCAAATTAAGTATATTATTTTCAGTCTGACACTCACACACACACACACACACACACACACACACACACACACACACACAAACTCACAGAGAAGCTTTTTTTGGCTTCACGGGAACACTCTCTCTGCTACACTTATCTCTGCAGCATCACTCCTTCTCATATCCATTATGTCACCCAGTACAGCAGATCATAAACACACATACCAGAATGACAAACAAACACACACACAGACAGGCCTATGCTGGTACTGAAACATGCACACACACACACACACACACACGTACGCACAGGCACACATGCACGCACGCACACAGACGGAACATTATTTCAATAAATTCCATGGCCACTTGAAAGGGACTCATAGCCTCTTGGTTTCAACAATCAATACCTTGTATGTGTAATCTAATCAAGAACTCCCACACACACACTCTCTCACAAACACAGTCACTCAAACACGATGACTGAAGTAGGAATGACTCAAATGGAAATAAACTAAGAAATCAATCGGAAAAAAATAAGACACTAAAAAGTGAAGTGGTTTTTTCGATTGTTGATACAGAACAAAGAAAATCAGTTGATTGGATGAACGACCCAGTTGTGAATAAACAATCTATGGCAGCAGTCAGAGGCTCAAAATAGAGAGAGAGGGAGGAATCCTTCATTTGCAAATTACGCATGGATGATTGCTAACTTCTCTGGGAGAATGAGACTGATGCCACCCCTGCTACACACACACACACACACACACACACAATGAGCTATCATTAATACACACACACACACAATCACACACACACACACACAATCACACGCATACACACACACACACATACCCTGTAGTGGAAACCTGCACAGTCAACATTTGGATATGTACATCAACAATTACATTCAGTCATTCAATTAGCAGAGGTGCGTTCAACATCTGTGGTGACAGCTAAATTTGAAAGATTTGGTGTTAACATTCCATTGTAACGGTAACTGCGTGGCTACCTTCGTGAAGCCCACGTCCAGCTCCACTGTACGTTTGCGGAAAACGACCTCCTCCTTATACAAAGCAACTTACGGCACATCATATTTGTAACTAAACTGTATATATACATCCATTTCGGAGTACAGCATTCTTTCTTTTTTCTTTCTGTGCGTCCCCTGGGTACTCAGTCTGTGACCTCAGCTTCTGTTGGCCTCTGTTTGTCCAGTTGCTGTACCCCATGAAGCTACACAATGAAGCTCTATGGGATGACACTGTCAAAATGGAACAATGTTCACGCGTGGCATGGTAATGTTTTACATGATGTGTCACACAAGGATGTGTCACACACACACTCTCTATCTCCTTCTCTCCATCTCTCTCTATCTCCTTCTCTCCATCTCTCTCTCTCTCTCATTCTCTCTCTCTCTCTCTCTCTCTCTCGTGCACACTTGTTTTTTCTGTCCTGAAGATGTGACTCTCCATGAGCTGTCACCTGAAGTGTGAAAGCTGGTAATGAATTTTCGGTCGGTGTCATTGTTGCCATCGCCCTGACACTATTCTGCTTGAGCTTGAAAGTCTGGCCGCCACTGAGCTGACTCAACACTTTACACCCCAATGAGCCATCTGGCAGGTGTGAGGGATGTGTGTGTGTGTGTGTTTGTGTGTGTGTGTGTGTGTGTGTGTGTGTGTTTGGAGGGTAAACAAGTCTCCAGTAAACATGCAGATGTGTGCGTGTGTGAGTGTATGTTAAATACACACATCAGAATGCCTGATAAAATACAGTATATTGAAATGAAAAAGCACACAGAGAACATACACACACACAGACACACACACATATATACACATATACTGTACATTTTTTGTCATTTTCACTTAAAAACTTGCATAAAAATAACACCATAACTTTTCAAATACCACACCTGAGTTTTCTGTGGAGTAAGCATACGTACACTGAATCCTCTAAAGACAGTCTCTCTCTCTCTCTCTCTCTCTCTCTCTCTCTCTCTCTCTCTCACACACACACACACACACACACACACACACACACACACACACACACACACACACACACAGCGGCAATGCCCTGCTCAGCAAAGTACAGTAAGGTGCTTTATTTCCCATCCAACAACAGAGTGGCATGCCCTGAATCTGCTATAGGAGAGTGTCTCTCATATTGAATAGCCTTGAGAGGACACACACACACACATACACATACACACACACACACACACACACAGACACAGACACACACGCACACAGACACACACACACCTGACCTGTTCGGCAGCAGTGCTATTCAGTGGTTCACTGTCGGAGACTCTCGAGTCGTATCGGACAATAGGAATATTCTACTTTTCTGCCAAATCACAAACACATCACATTCATCAAACACTACATTCAATTCCCATCCATCTCCATCTCCCGCCATGGCACTATACCTCTCACTCTACCTCTCACTCTACCTCTCACTCTACCTCTTCCTCCTGTCAAACTCTTCTTTCCTCTCTACTTCAGTGTCTCTTCCTCTTCACTCTCTGCCTCATGCAGTCTCTCTTTCCTTATCTCCCCCTCCTCTCTTTCTTCCTCTCTCTTTCACTGCCTCTCTCTCTTTTCTTTTTTAAAGGGCTGGTATTAAGGCCTAATCCGATCTAATCCCCAAACAAACACATCTATCCTCTACTCCTTTACCCAGAGGACCCCTTCTACCTCACACTCTCCCCTTATGCAAAGACCTCTCTTTCATCCCTCCATCATCTCTCTCTCTCTCTCTTGCTTCAGAGCTAATGGAGGAGAAGATGAATATTCTTCCTTTCGGCCGGTTTCTGTGATTGGCTTTTAAATGGGTCCACCCATGGGGACTTCTTTCCCTCTAACATCTCTCTCTATCTTTATCCATCCCATCCATCTCTCTCTCTCTCTCTCTTTTTCTGATCTTCCATCATGCGTTCCACAAGGCTGTTTCTAAGATGTGAGTACAGGGAGATGGAGTGAGGGAGGAGTTGCTGTTTGGAGTCAAAGAAAGGAGTTGTTTCTTTTACTGCACACATCCACATAACTTGGAGCTGAGGCAGTAGAACACAACATGCATGCACAACACAAATAAAAACAAATGCACACACACACACACACACACACACACACACACACACACACACACACACACACACACACACACACACCAAACAAGAGTGTGACTCTATAAGTATGAGTAAGCATGGCTGAGCAGGTGTGAGGTGTGAACACGGGGATATTTGATATAATTGCCATCTGAGAGGTGACGTTCATCCACGGTTTCAATGCACTCCCTAGGTGTGTGTGTGTGTGTGTGTGTGTGTGTGTGTGTGTGTGTGTGTGTGTGTGTGTGTGTGTGTGTGTGTGTGTGTGTGTGTGTGTGTGTGTGTGTGTGTGTGTCTGTGTGTGAGAGAGAGAGGTTTATTTGGCACACTCTGTTAGCGAGCAGCCGCTTGGCTTTCCTGTGACTTATAGGGGACTTTGTTTTCTACCCAGGAGGAACACTTTGGAGTTTGTTAGAGCACTTAAAGGGAAAAATAAGTTCAGTTCACAGAGACCTCCACCTGCACACAAAACACACACACACACACACACACACACACACACACACACACACACACACACACAAACATATGTCTGAGTTTCAGCAAAACTTTCACAAGGACACAGCCTACACAGTACCACACCCACTCACACACACACACACACACACACACACACACACACACACACACACACACACACACACACACACACACACACACACACACACACACACACACACACACACACACACAGTAATGTAGTTAGTGGAATCTGACATGTTGTGAAGTTGTAAAAACAACTTGCCCTATTCTGTATTGCCTGAACACACACGCAAACACAAACACACACACACACAGAGGAAAGTGCTGCCTCTGCTTTGCTCAGTAATTCTGTGTGAGTGAGGGAGGGCAGAGGGAGACTGTGGTGAACGAGTGGAGAGAGCACCAGACAAAGACAACTGAGAGAGAGGAAAGGACAGAGGGATTAAAAGGGGCTTGAAAGCCTCTCATCTCTTGTTTTATGTCATCTCTCTCTCTTTTTCTCTCTCTCTATCACCCCCTTCCGCTGCTTCCACTCAGCCTGAGAGAAAAGGCCAACCGCGGACAACTCTCACATCAAGATTCCGCACCACACACACACTCACACACACCACACACACAGACACGCACACACAAAGAAATACTAACTCTCTCATAAACATAAGCAGGTCCTTGGCCAAGTAGTATGGCTATTTTTTATTGTTGTTACAGTACAATCTTGAAAATGTGGAATACTTATCTGGAATATGGGGAGTAATATATTTTCATATTTTTCACAATGTAGAAAAAATTGCTCCTCTGTCTCAACCATCTCTGTCTGACAGTGACCACATATTCTTTGTTCTCTCGGAAGCCAGGTTTTTCTGTGTCTGTTTCTATTGGTAGCTTGTGGTCACTGAGCCTGTACTTGGTCAGGATTGGCCTCTTATTTGACAGAGATGACTTTGGTGGGTAATTTGGTTTGTTCAATGCTCTAAATATTCTTCTTTTGCTTGATTCATTATTTTTGTTGACTCTAATTGATGTTTTGGAAGCAGAGCTGGACTGAGCTTGATGTGTATTAGTGGTTGCTATTGAATTAGTTAGCTTCAGTACCAGCTGGCACAGAGGACTCTTTTCAGGGTTCAGCTCCTGGGTTTTCAGTGCCTCAAAACAGAGTGAGCTCTTGTGACTGCATCCAGAATTGTAAGATTTTCTGAACAGGTAAGGCCAATGGAAAACGGCTTAACTCAGCCCTACATGCATTGAGTGTTTTTGATTGAACTTTTAGTACTGATTGACAGAATTCTGCATGTAGGGCTTCAGTTGGATGCTTGTCCCACTTTGTTTAGTCATGCACATTAATACACACACACAGTTTAGTCATGCAAAGTCATGTCTCTCTCTCTCTCTCTCTCTCTCGCTCTCTCTTTCTGATCCACTAACGCAGTGTTTTTCAACCTTTTTTGTGCCACGGCACATCCTGTGTGAAGAAAAAATAAACATACCATAGCCTAAAATTTCAAATAATACACAGATATGGCCTTATTATGGCTTCTATGCAAGACCTGTTCAATAAAACAAGCGCCCTCTGTTTCATTTGTAGGTGACTATATCTAATGTAATTGTTGTTATGAACTGGATATGTGATGATTCTGTGAATACTGGATATGGGGCCCCCGTTGTACAATGCCTGCATACCACAAATAGTGCAATCATACAATCAACGAGAGCATGTGGTTATAAATTCTTTGATGCAACAGTTGCTTTTCTGGACCAGTGAGTGACATTTGGGTAATTTTCTGCGGCACACCTGATGATCTCTCACGGCACACTACTTACACATGCTCTTCTCCCTTCTCACTCTCTCTCTCTCTCTCTCTCTCTGTTCCACTACCATGCCTTTCTCTCTTACTCACTCCTCTTTCTCTCTCTCACCCACTCCTCTCTCTCTCTCTCTCTCTCTATGATCCACTAACATGCTCTTCTCCCCTTTCTCTTTCAGAAGAAAATCAATTGCTGTGGTTCAGGGAAGTAACAGAGTTCTGATCCTGGCTGCTCAAAGCTCGAAGCCCCCCTGCCACACACACCCACACACACACTCACTCACACACACACACACACACACACACACACACACACACACACACACACACACACACACACACACACACACACACACACACACACACACACACATTCACTCACTCACTCACTCACTCACTCACTCACACACACACACACACACACACACACACACACACACACACACACACACATTCACTCACTCACTCACACACACACACACACACACACACACACACAAACACAAACACACACACACACACACACACACACACACACATGTGAATGTGTACTCCGCCAAAAAGTTGTAGGGATGACTGCAGAAGCGCTATGGCCTAAAGCGGCTGCACTGCATCAGTTGCTCCAACCCAGCCACGGGGCAGAGAGAGCGTGGAGGGAGACCTGTGAGCCTTCCTGCTGATGGGGTGATCGGTCTCTGCCAACTCACCTCCACCTTCTTCATTCTCAGATGTCATCCCCATCTCATCTCATCTCATCTCAGTCTCCACTCTATCTAGGGGCACCACTAGAACTATTGGGCCCTATGAAAGAATCATCATTTTGGACACCCCGCACCTAGACACCTACTAGTTCTTATGTCAGGGCTATTCCACTTCTTTACCAAATGGGCCAGACAGGAAAACCACTGGGTCTTCACGGGCCACCCAAAATAGTGTTGCTAAATTTTCATGCTTATTATTGAAAATAATAAGAAAAGTAGCCTAAAGGATTACATAACATCAAAGCACTTTATTTGTAGCTAAATTAACAAAATGCTTTGGCTGGGGTAATTCACAAAGCAGTATAACCTTTTGTTGAACATTCATATATTTTGGAATTCATATTAAGTTCATATCTTTTTAATAATTCATATTCTGTGATCTGCATAATTACTAATAGCCAACGAAGTATTTTGTAATTTCAATATTTCATATTGATTTTTAAACTACTAGGCTACACTTCTCTTTAATGTCATTACATTGTATTGGTGTTGTGTAGGTCTAATTGACTGCCTGTCACTTTAATGACGTGAGATTAGCCTACTGTAATTACATTTCTGAGTGGATTAAGTAAGTATATTATATATAAGTTTATATAAGTATATTATATATAGATTATAAGGCTTTCATCTCACTGTTTTCAGCTATGAGTGGAAATAACTTTTTGCATAGTGCATTTGAATATGTGGATACAATTTGGGATGTTTTCTGTCATTAAAAAGAACTACTAGTCTGGATGCCAGCCAAACTTAGCCCCACCCACAATATTTGAGATCGGGAAGTTCGGTCTGGACTTGTTCCGTTGTGGAGCAACTATGCCCGAACCAGAGCAGTTCGGACCAGAAGAACTTCTGAATGGTTTTGTTCAGAGCTGAAAATGCAACTGTGTTTGACAGAGGACAGATATAGGGTGTTAGTGACAAAATATTAGCTTTCAGTATGGTACGATGTCTTTGTAAATTACGTTTGATTACAACATGTCACCCCACTACGACACCCATTCCTCATTGCATATTGCAAACTACAGGCAAGGCACTCCACGTTTTTGAAGGGTCCAGAAAAGCCTTCATTCCACCCTATAAGAGTAAAACACGTAACTTTTTTACCATGTAACGGGTAACCATCTATCATGCTTACATTCCACTGTAGTTCATTTATTATGTAATGTATAACACCATTTGTATTATGTATAACACCATTTGTATAAGTAAAGTACGTCAACACAAACACCAATGTGCAATTATGCATCATCTCACAAACTCACACAGTGTAGTTTACTGTTATTAACACTGTAATAACCATCATAATTAGCCATTTTTGACAAAGATAAAAGGCCTATTATTAAGTTTCAGGGAAGTCTGCCTCCACATCATTGCAGGTTCACAACTGCATGACTGACTACTGTTCCCACCTGACTGTGAAGCTCCTTTCACATACACTGCACTAGCACTGCACTAGCTGCTTGGCACAGCGAAAAAACCCGGACATAATGGGTTTGGGATTGCAGCGGTGCTGTTGTCACATTGCGTGTGAATGCTGCA
>NW_027468680.1:10057167-10059667 GCF_046254945.1 Alosa pseudoharengus
TGGAGATGGCTTTATAAAGAGCCCCTCCAGGTGGCTAGCGCCCGCTAATGAAAGGCAAGGGAAGGATGTTCAGATGGCTAGCGCCCGCTAATGCCAGGCAAGGGAAGGATGTTCAGATGAAACAGCTGAGCTGAGGGTGATTAAGGTAAAGGACACAGAGAGGAAACAGAGAGAGAGAGAGAGAGAGAGAGAGAGACAATAAAGCTCACTAGAATTTAAAGCAAGACAGAGACAGCACACAGATATAGACAGAGGGAGAGAGAGAATGAAGCTCACTTGAATTGAATTAAATTGAGAAAGAGACAGCACACACAGAGAGAGATAGAGAGAAAGAGAAAGAGAAAGAGAGAGAGAAAGAGAGAGAGAGAGAGAGAGAGAGAGAGAGAGAGAGAGAGAGAGAGACAGAGCAGGGGTGGCCATGCTTCCTGTCGGGCGCTATCTAAAGCGGTGCATGTCGCTCGTTCCCCATGGCGCCCGTCTGCTTCATCAGACGCTACACGAGCTCAGGCTGCTGCTCGCCCGCCACCCTACCTGCCAGCGTGCCACCACGTCAACTCTTGGCACGAGAACGCGAGGCACGGCTGCTGTGAGAGTGCCAAGAGGCACGAATCGACCGGGAGAGAGCAGCAGTGACACCCGTGCCCGCTCTCATGCGGCAGGCCGTCTCAGCGGTGCATATGCTGTACACACTCTACACCTGAGCTGCACCACAGCCCTGAGGAACCACTGCTCGCAACATGCATGGAAACAAACAGGAGGTTCAACCTGATGTCAACTCATTTAATGTTCAATACTGAAGCAGCAACATCCCGCGCCGACAAACACAATGAAAAATATTGTTTATGAAATACATTTTGAGGAAATTGCATCTGGTGTTTGGTGTTTTAAGCCCCCAACGTCGTCTTCCAGGCAGCGCTGCATGGGTTAGGCAAGGGTTAGGGTTAGGGTTAAGGTTAGGGTTAGGTGCCTTGAAGTCGACGGTGGGGGCTTAAAACAGAGCATTATATTTTCTAACCCTGAGATAAGGTGCAAAATCAATCAAAAGTACATTGTAGACATGTTGCAAAGTCATAATAATAATGGTAACACTGGCACCATTGGTAACAGTGGTAATGCTATAATGTTACCAGACAGTGGTAACAGTGGTACTGTAATGCTCCAATGTTACCAGAACTTAACATTCATACAAGTCACATAACGATAATATTATTTATTAAGAGAACTGCTTTAACAGGCAAGATACATTTTTGCATAACTCATATATATTTTGCATATGGCTGAGTTGACAACTAAGCTAACAGAAGTTTGCATTGAAGAGGAAGGGTCAGGACAAGTCATTAGCCACATTTACACAGACATTTTTTTTTTGTCATTCTGATTAAATTATTCCAATTGATAAATTTGTGCCATCTGTTTACATACGTTCTATTCTGATCAGGTGCTCTCAGTCGCTTTAGAATCTTTGATTGGAATAGCCGTTGTTGCCTACTTTTCCTTGAGAAGAGACAGCAGTCAATTCGAATGACTGCATACATGGGTGTTCATTCGGAATAGGAGCTGACTGCACCACCTCTTTCATTCCGATTAAAATTCTGTGGGGATCAGGACTTTTCATTCCAACTGAGGTGTTTATATGACATCTGATTGGAATATAAGTGTCCATGTAAACTTGGCTATTCAATACCAATATTTGTACTTGCCTTGAAAATATGACTGCAAAAGGGGACATGTTTTTTAAAAGAAAATTACCTTACATTGTATACCACAGAAATGTAACATAGTGATTGAATGCTGCTCCACCCATTCCTGAATATATAATGAATCATATGGACAGTTTTAAGAATGAGCTATGCACACACCGATCAAGTAAAATGTTACCAGAAAAATGATTTCTGTTTGATATATGTGCATGAGGAACTTCAGATTTTTCCATATTACAGCTTGACAGCTTCTTCACTAAATCTGTCTTGCATAACGTGGAGTGATACTTTGGGTCTCTATCTTATCTCTAGCTGGATAAAATTGGCTCCAGTCAAGTGTCGTCCACAGGGCATAACCTAACATAACATAACCAGGGTAAAATGGAGCTGCTGGCTTCAATGTTAAGGATTCCTTACTCCTGAATTGCATACTTTGCCGGCACTAAAGCAACCCTGGATGATCATATTTCCTCTAACGTACTAAAGAGATGGTGTCAAGCACTACTCTGACCTCTTTTCAGTTGGTCTGTGTCTTACAAAGCTTGTTCTCTGTTATGGCTTGGTCAGATTACACAACTTCAGTCCGAATTTGCCAGAATTTTGTTGTAGCCGACAAATGTGTCCAGCCCAATATGAAAGGTCGGGAATGACGCCGAAGGAGGAACGCGTCTTCTAATGTAACATACAGTATTCAACGGCCAGCGATTTATTGTCTGTGACGTTCCACAACCCCGAGACAAAAAGTCCTGCATGTCAGAATTTTTGATGGATCAAAAACACTAAGACGACACAAAACGTGA
>NW_027468680.1:10064667-10074667 GCF_046254945.1 Alosa pseudoharengus
TTGCAATGTATGATAATCCCTCATTTCTAATTTAGCACATGGTGCAAGAATTAGAGACAATAACAAATCATGCTATTTTAGCCGAACCCCAGATGCACCTACAAATAACACTGTGTTCTGTTATATGTGACCCTCCACGGATAACCAGTCGGATGTCGCAAGTTGCTGTTTTGAAATATAAAGGGATATAGTGTGTGCTAAAATTGTAAAGACATTTTAGCATTATTTCACAGAATAATGTCTTCACTTTCGTATTGTGAATTGATTTTGCAGAGTTATGCCTTATGCCTTTTAAAAATGCCACTTTCATTCACTTCTGCTTTTTGAAAGCACATATTGGCAGTAGACATAACACGAAGTTCCTGACAAGTGAATGAAAGTCAATTGACACGTCATTCTTGGTGTAATGCAATGCCCAAACAAAGGCACATATAGCGTCACACACCAGTACTGAACTTTACATTCATATTTCTCCATTCCTGACTTTTTGTGACATGTACAACCAATACTAAATTCCAGTGTGTAACAATTGAGATACACATACAGTATTTAGATAAAGTATGATTGTGCCGACTATTCCACAGTGTTACACAAAAGACAAAACACTTTTTTGAATCTGATCTGAATACAGCAAAACGTGATGAGAGCGGGAGCTACCGTGTAGCCTAAGGCGGGGATCACATGAGGCAGCGGCACGCAGCAACGCTCAGACCATAATAAGTTTTGTCTCGTTCCTAAGCAACACAAACGGTTTGTCAATTGAATACGCTCGCGTTGCGCTTTGAAAGTTGAACCAAGTTCAACGCTCGGCTTGTTCAACGCTAGCGTTGCGCCAGCGTTGCCACCGTTCCGCTGCCGAACCATAGAGAACAACAGGAAACCTGCTGCTGGCTAATGTGATCCCCGCCTAAAGGTGAAACCCAGGCTCTCTGTTTCTAACCCCATTTGAGAAAGATAACGCCAGGGCCTTATTGCATGTCTCGCCGAGACACATTGCACTGCATATGAAAGATGAATGGCAAACGCACAGTTTCTCTGGGGGCCGGCAGTGCACTTTGGCCAAAAACATTTCATCACTGGAGTGCGGAGAAAAGTGAATAATGGTTTTGGGAGTAATCTCATCTATCCACATCTTATCACTTCCCATGATACTTTTTGACTTTTTTTCTCCTTTCTGCACTGCTGCAGAGGAGAGGATTAATTAGTTATCACTGATATTATCAAGCCAGAGACACATTGTCTCCAACAATCTATAGGCCTAACATACGGGGGCTATCACACACACAAACACACACACACACAAACACAGTGAGAGAAAGAGAGAGAAAGGGAGAGAGAGAGAGAGAGAGAGAACACATCCCTCTCTCTCCCAGGCGTTTGTCTTTACTCACTTTCCTGTTTGCTGATTGAATTTCTTTACTTTCGATTACAGTATTGATTTAGAAGGGAGGGTATAGACTATATGATACACTCTGTGTATATATGTGGCCTTTAACACACGTGGGTCTGTTCTGTGAGGGTCATTTTCCGCTCTTGAATCATTCACCTCGGTCTCCGCTCTCTTTTTGCACACACACACACACACACACACACACACACACACACACACACACACACACACACACACACACACACACACACACACACACACAGTCACAGTCACAGTTCACTGCCTACCATATCCAGAGCAGTCGGTGGATCTGTGCTGAAAATGGCGTCCCCTTTTCCCCAGGGAGCAGCACAGAGCAGCAGGTTGGGGAGCCACAGGAACCACTCCAGGGGGCCCAGCAGCAAGCAAGGCCCACAAACAAGACCCGTAATTGGGTACAAGGCTCAGCGGACCCAGCCTCCAAGCCCCTGGCTCCATGGTGGAAATGGCACAGTCAGACAGAATGGGAGTGCTTGTTACAGAGCTTTCCCGCATGCACATATGTACGTACGCGCACACACAGAGTCAGAAACACACACACACACACACACTCACACACACACACACACACACACACACACACACACACACACACTAATGCACCCACACTCCTCTTATCTGGTTGCTGAGACCCTAATCAACGCCCTCATTCCCATTCCTGGGTTTCTGCAGCGGTGTCCTGGTCGGCCTTCCCAACAGAACCCTGGACTGGCTCCAATCCGTCCAAATCTCATCTGCTAGCATGCTCACCCACACTAAGCCCTGGCAGCACATCGCCCCAGCATCGCCCCAGCCTTCACACACCTCCACTGGCTCCCAGGCAAGTCCCACATCTAATGGGTATTATGTAAGGGGCTATAGAGGGCTATGATCATTTTATTGTTATTATCCATGCAAAAACATAAAAACACACACACACACACACACACACACACACACACACACAGACAGATAGGTGATGATTTGATTACACATGCCTATAGGTGGCATTAGTCATGTATAGATAAGTTGGTAGAGAGAGAGAAGAAAGTGAAGAGGGAAAGAGAGAGAGTAAGAAGGAGATGAAAGCAGTAAAAAAGAGATAGAGCATCTCTCGTTTGAAAGCAGTAAAAAAGAGATAGAGCATCTCTCGTTCGAATCTGAGTCGCTGATGAAATTCATTGATCAAGGCCAACCACTCTATTTGCCCTCTAGACACAGAAACTTAAAAAACAAGGCAGAAATAATAAAAAAAAACAAACCCTGATGGAAATTTCAGAGAGGCTCCATTAAACCCAACTCTAGCAGAAGCAAGAGGAGGTATTAAAAACATTTTTTAAAACATTTTCCAGCGTTAAGAGGAGCCTCAATGGATTTGACTCGAGGGGGAATCTCTACTTGAAGAGGGCTGAGATGAGAGCTATGATGGGACTAAAGCATGTCCTTGAACCACCCTGTGTGGCTAGAACCGACACTAGCTGATCGGTGGACGTTCTTAATTGTCTGTAGCATTTCCTTCATTCCACACATAATGTCTTACAGCCTTAAGAGCACGGATTACATCACGCTCTCTCCCCAGCCCCAACCCCCCCACCCCCCCCACCCCCCCGCGCTCGAGCGAAATCTACAGCGTCTGATGTTTCGGTGCGACACGACGAGCTACCTCTCCTCTTCACAGCACTAAATAAATGAAGGCGAGATCAAAACGCCCAGGCAGGCAAAGAGAAAAAAAACCTTGAGTAAACATTGCAATATTGCTTCTTTTCTACCCCCCGTGCTTCAATGGGAGCCGATCCAACTGAAGAGAAGTGTGTCTGTGGCGAGGTGAGGCCATCTGAATTTCAGGGAATCTTGAGAACGCGACACGGTGTCAGACATCCTTGCACATCCTTGCCGGTGTATTCAGAGACGACAGCGGAATGTCAGTATGGCAGATTCCCCTCTTAACCCAACAGATGTCCTTCCATTATGAGTTCAAAATGGAGCCTCAATTCACCTCAGACTCGATGACATTCATCACAAAGCGGTATAATTTGACCACTTTGGTTGGTTGTTTATTGAGCAGTCAGTGGCCTTGATATTTTCAATCTTAAGCATAATAAATGATACACTTACAAAACACTCTAAGAGCACGGAACAGCATACCAATGGCACTGTATAGACCCTTTCAACAATAAAAACAAAAACATATGGAATGTTAAAACGGAAGCCTTGTGGGGCCAACTATGATGCTGATAATGGAACTCTCTTGAAAGGGTCCATAAGAAGGTTGTTACGACCCCCTGTGCCCCTGCAGTCGACGTGGTGGCCACGCAGAGGCTGTAGGTCACAGCGGACTGGCGCCGGTGTGGGTATGAAACCCTGAGTATGTGCCATGTTAAAACTAATTTGGTGCTACAACTTGACTTCTAATACGGAGAATAAAGTCTCTAATATTGCTAATATGTGCATTCAACCATTTCTTTTCATTTACTTGTATTAAATGACTTTCGAGTTCTTTCCAGCCGGCCATAACAAAGGTGGATAATGTGTAAAACATTAAACTAGTTATGTAAGTTTCAGTCTCGCTTCGCAGAGTCCCTTTGGTTGTTCTTGCAATGAATACGAGTTCCCCTCTGACGTGAGACTGTCCCCTCTAGGCTTTTTCTTATGGCATCTTGACACATTTCATGCCAAACTGCCAAACCTAAAGAAGTACAGTAGCCACTGGACAGCTAAGCTGCTGTCTTTCTCACTAAATGACAAGTAACTACGCTCCCAGACACCTGCAAATGAATGATTTATATAATCCTGAGGGTACAGACACACACACACACACACACAAACACACACACACACACACACACACACACACACACACACACACACACACACACACATTGCCGCATCCACCTTCTGTCACTCACACTAATACCTCAACATTTGCTGGCTTTTAGCGAAGCGTGCCTGACTTTCTCCAAATCTCACTTTAAGACATGCCTGGGTGTTTTCGCAAATCTCACAGTCTCGCCCCGGATTGTTCCAGAACATGCCAGCCTCGCAGGGAGCGGTCTGGCTGGCGTCCCTTTCCCCTGACTGCGAGGCTGACAGCAACACTTCTACCCCTGCCTGCCCAGCCACCCCCATCCCCCCCCCCCCACACACACACACACTCACACACACTTTGGCCGGACTCCAGGTTCGATTGCTCCGACAGTGCCGAGAGCGTGTCCACTGCCCCACCCAGATGTTCACACACGTGCACGCACACACACCACGCCTCCCTTGTTCTCGCCTCAGCAGGACGTGTCCCCCAATCCCTTGTCGCCGGCGGCTACACGCATCAACTATGCGTCCTTGGTTGCTGACGTGTGACGCGTGCGACCCTCACATCTGCCCAAGGGGCCGAGGGAGTGGGGTCGCGCTGGCCTCCCTCCAATCATCTATCAAGATCAATGTGCCACCTCGTCTGCGACGATCTTTAAAGTGAACAACTTCTAAGTGTGCCATCACAGCAGATATGAGCAGAAACATTTATTTGGAGTGTGTTTGTGCCCCTGTGTGTGTGTGTGTGAGAGAGAGAAAAATGTAGACTGTGTGTGTGTGTGTGTGTGTGTGTGAGTGTGTGTAAGAGAGAGACAGAGAAAGAGAGAGAGAGAGAGAGAGAGAGAGAGTGTGTGTGTGTGTGTGTGTGAGAGAGAGAGAGTGGTTGTACTTCATGCTTTCCTCAGAGCCTGTCCTGTGAGTCACTCACTTGAGAGTCTCAGGGAAGATAAATATTCCATCTGCACTCACTCTGTCTCTTTCTGTATAAACACACACACACACCATACACACACACCATACACACACACACACACACACACACACAAACCCACTTTGGCTAAGTATTCAGTCACTCTGGTCTGTGCCCTGCAAACAGAGGGACCTTCTACCCATTTGTCTGAAAGCTGCTCTCTCAGGCCATCTGTCTGTCAGAATGTCCCCCTATCCATCCATGTGTGTGTCATAAAGGGTCTGTCTGTCATAAAGGCTTTGGCCCTCTATTCATTCAATCGGCATATCGTCATAAAGAGAAATTTCTCTGCATCACACCCTTTTTTCGGGGAAAGCAAGCTAGCATTACATCATTGATTCATCATCACACATTACAGCTGTAGTTATTAACTCACAGGACATTCAATTCTTTTACTAACACAACGGCTATGAAGAAATATGTATATGTAACTGACTAAAACTGTGAAACGGTATAGCCTGGCCAATTATCTCACCTTCGTTGTAGGAAATATGTTTGTATTTCAAGTGATATATGTGTCTTGTGTTTAGTTGACGTTATGACTTGTAAAGTTAAGCTTGCCAAACCTAGTTAAACAGTCAGCAACAGGAAGCTTACTGCTTGGATTGAATGAAACCTACAAGCTGTTAGTCAACTGGAAGAGCCAAAAGGGCTATACTGTAGTACATCTGTAGCAAACGTAAATATAAAATACAAACACCAACCTTTGTATTTTTTATTTACGTTTGCTCAAAGATGTAATAAGTATAAGCCCTTTTCGCTCCCCACGTTGATACAGCTTTGTAGGTTTCCATTCAATCCAAGCAGTCAGCTTCCCCAAAAAGGGGGCGGGTACGTGCAGCACATACAAAGTTCCCGGATGTGCCGGTTATACGTATACCCGTATCACAAAGACTATGACCTTCTATACCCATGTCATAAAGACTATGTCCTTCTATACCTGTGTCATAAAGACTATGTCCTTCTATACCCTTGTCATAAAGACTATCTGCTTCTATACCTGTGTCATAAAGACTATGTCCTTCTATACCCATGTCATAAAGACTACGTCCTTCTATACCCATGCCATAAAGACTATGTCCTTCTATACCCATGTCATAAAGACTACGTCCTTCTATACCTGTGTCATAAAGACTATGTCCTTCTATACCCATGTCATAAAAACTATGTCCTTCCATAGCCATGCCATAAAGGCCGTGTCTGTCTATGTCCGCATTGTAAAGACTCTGATGTGCCCATTGAGCTCTGATAGCCATGCAGTAGAAGGGATCTGGATTTGGGCTTCCTGTACAGCCGCGCTCCAAAAAGTTCAGGAAGGGATTTCAATATCAAAGCACTAAGAACAAAGAAGAACAAAGAGTGCTTGCTCTCGCTCTGCTCTCTCTGCTTCCTCCTCCTCCGGTTCTCATAGGGTGAGGTGTGTAATGTCTGCACTGTGTATAAGCCTACGTGTGTGCGTGTGTGTGTGTGTGTGTGTATGTGTGTGTGTGTGTGTGTGTGTGTGTGTGTGTGTGTGTGTGTGTGTGTGTGTGTGTGTGTGCCTTGCATTTGACCTTGTCTAAGTAGAAGGTTGAAGCCCAGATCCAGCTTTAGGTTATCTGGACACCTATGATGGATGAGCCGGAGCTCATCGGTGCTGATATGACAGTATGGCAATGGCGACCTGGCTCAAACTTGTCTGCAGTTTAACTCTTAACATGACGTGTATATGCTGTAGACTTGGAGGAAAACTTCTGGCCCCCCAAAAAATCTCACATCAGGGGACAGCCAGGAAAAATCTAATTTTTGGTCCAAGTGTTTGCAGGCTACCAGGGTGTTTCACACACACACACACACACACACACACACACACACACACACACACACACACACACACACACACACACACACACACACACACACACAGAGAGAGAGAGAGAGAGAGAGAGAGAGAGAGAGATTTATATATATTTTTTTCCTGTTCAGATGAAAATGTGTTTCTGATTAGAAGCCTTTAACAGCTTAAACAGCCATGGGCCATGCAACACCTCAATGTACTAATTGCTCCACACAGTACCACACAGTACCACAGTTAAATGGTGTATGTGTGTATGTGTATGTGTGTGTGTCTGTTGGTCTGTGTGTGTGTGTGTGTGTGTGTGTGTGAAGAAGAGACAGAAAGAGTAATAGCTTTCAGTACATTGTCTCAAGATAACTCATGAAAGAGCCAATGTGCAAGGTGTGTGTGTGTGTGTGTGTGTGTGTGTGTGTGTGTGTGTGTGTGTGTGTGTGTGTGTGTGTGTGTGCCTGTGCATGTGTGTATGTGTGTGCTTGTGCATGTGTGTATGTGTGCCTGTGAGCGTGTGTGCAGACTGTCTGTGTAGACTGTCTGAATTATGACTTGCCTTGAAAACCCGAAGGTCAATCCTGAGCGATCAAGAGGAAAGAAAACAGAAAGACAATCAGATCTATTGGTGTGTCTTCTCTGCTCCACATACACTCTTTCCCTCCTCCCACTTCTTTCGGTTTCTTTCCCCCTCTCCCTCTCAGTCTCGCTCTGTCTGATTTCTGATTTCAAGGCTTTCCCCCACAGACTTACAGAAGGTAGACAAGAAAAGTTGTTTTTAAAAAAACACAAAACAAGATATTTCCTTCAGGTCCATATGTTCGCTCTCTCTCTCTCTCTCTCTCTCTCTCTCTCTCTCTCTCTCTCTCTCTCTCTGTGTATGTGTGTGTATGTGTGTGTGTGTGTGTGTGTGTGCGTGTGTGTGTGCGTGTGCATTTGTGTGTGTTGTCTAAGCTGAGCAGAATCATTGTAACACAAGCACATGTATACATTCTTGCACAAACTATAATATTAACACACACACACACACACACACACAAAGACACACACACACACACACACACATACACAGACATACACACACACACACACACACACACACACACACACACACACACATGCACACGCACACATACACACACACTCTTTAAGCTATAGGAGATAAAACGAAATGATCCGTCCCAAAATCCAAGCCCGCAAGTAGCCTAATAATACCCTAAAAAAGTGATTAACTTTTAAAGACCCTGCCTGCAAATAGTGGACGGATCCTTTAGCTGGCAGCGTACCCCCCTTTGAGCTAATTACATCGCGTGTCAATCACGCGCTGTCAACAAGCTGAACTGGTGTTATGAGGACAAAACCTCAATTAACGGGCCTGGGCTAAAGGAGTCTAGAATATGCAGCAAATGCCAACGGTTTATTCTCCCTTTTTAAAAAACGTTTCCGACCCCTCGCTCTACAGAAAAAAAAAGCTGTAACACCTTTACGTGGTAATTGGAGAGCGAGTTTGGATACAATGGAGATAATGGTGGAGATGACACGGTGAGGTACTGTGAGATGAGTTTTAACACGGCTCCAATGTCTCACATATTCACATGCAAATGAAGATAGAGACGCACGCACACACATACTCTCTCTCTCTCTCTCTCTCTCTCTCACACACACACCCACGCACACACACACACACAGAGAGAGAGAGAGAGAGAAAGAGAGAGAGAAGCACACAAAGAAGAGCTCAAAATGTATTTAACCTTAAATCTGACATTTCAACCAGCCTGTCAGGATTTTACCATAATAAATGTTAGGCCTAATTTTTTATTACGTCGAAAGATGTATGTGAATTTATTTATGCTCTGAGAAATAACAAGTGTAAGTCTAAGTTTTAGAAATGGCATTTGTGTGGATATGGTTGTCATAAACATTTTTACAACACTTGCATCACTTTTAATCTGTTGAGGAGTGAATTATTTTCGACGAAACGCAGAAGTTCTATAGTTTCAGTGTTCTTTATACAGTTTATGGGGAAAATACCTGAGAGTAACTGCCGCATCATAGTGCGGAACTCTCGGATTGCGAACGTTCTAATCACATATTTGTGACCATACTCCTCAACAATCATTTATGGTGTTCAATGATATGGTGAACAGCCCCATGCTACCATTCTCAGTAATTGTCATGACATGAAGGTTGATGCGATTACATCTTATTAAAATCTGACACCGGCTGGTATGTATTGTTACGAGAGCTGTCAGAACTAACTGTATATATTACTGAAGATATAATGACGATAATAATGGGTATGGTGGAGCAGTGGCAGTGTTGCTGTCTGACAGTTAGAAAACCGTGGTTCCATTCCTGAACCCGCCGTTGCGAGTTTGTCTTGCTTTGCATAAAAGCATCTGGTGAATACCAGTCATTTTATTTTAAAATGGTGATACTGTCAGTGGTCATCCATTAACCATGATGTCTGTTGAGAGTATAAAACTTCTGTCATGACTGTTTGACATGTTTATAACATGTTTATGTGTACACAGTCAATGAAAAGGCAATGATAAGATGGTGATATTTCTTATGCACACATTCTCAGCAACAAGATAAGTCAAAATAGACATATTCATAATGTCACTACACTATTCTTCACATATTACATATTATTTGAATATTGAATGCAACTAATATTATCTCTGTAAACTGATTCAGCTGCATGTAATGCAACAGCATAGGCATATTTAAATTAAATAAATACTAGCTGTTAGCTTTCATGACAGCACTATTGGTAAAGCCCATTAGCAATGTAAAAGCATTTGACTCATAAGGCTTGTTGTTGACACTAATATGTTCACTTGCGGCATAAATTACAACACTATGAATACAGCACACACAGAGTGGGCAATATCAGCAGGCAATTGAGGCTTTCCAAAGAAATAATGGAATCTATTTTGTCTTAAAACGAATCATTAGGATGCTAAAGAGACCATCACACACACACACA
>NW_027468680.1:10079667-10082167 GCF_046254945.1 Alosa pseudoharengus
CCGCTAATTAGCTGACTCTGCTAATTAGCGTCCAATTAGCGCGCCAATTAATTGGCCAATTCAGGGCCAATAACATGTAACACAAGCTACTCGGGTGGTAAAGTTGTTACTGCTGGCCCCAGAGTTTGTGCCAGAAGTTGGTATAATTTGCTGTCCACTCCTTTGCCTTCTCCAGAATTTTCTATCCAGGATCAGGTTAGCCTTTAACATGAAGGTGTTCACAGCTTCACGTATCTCACAGGAGTTTTTGGCTGGGAACAAAAAAAGGAGGCTTCTGTGGGCAGCAGTGTGGTCTAGCATGACACAGCAAGTTTTCACCTACAAGAGGCAAAAAATTCTTTTCACTTGATACCTACTTTCACAGATGTGTCCTGCCCCCCACCCCCCCCCGTGGTGCCCTGCCACCCCCTTCTTTTCTAAGATGGCCGCTGTGGATGGCCATTACTCTTAGCCCAGCACCACTGGTCCAGTAAATGAAGAATCAGAATGAGTTATTAGCCTGGTGGCTTCAGTGTGGTGTGATGGGAGTTGTGGTTTGGCTTCGTGTATAAGTCTGTGTTTTTCTCTTTGCCTCTCTCTCTCTCTCTTTCTGTGTGTGTGTGTGTGTGTGTGTGTGTGTGTGTGTGTGTGTGTGTGTGTGTGTGTGTGTGTGTGTGTGTGTGTGTGTGTGTTTGTGTGTGTGTGTGTGTGTGTGTTTGTGTGTGTTGTGTGTGTGTGTGTGTGTGTGTGTGTGTGTGTGTGTGTGTGTGTGTGTTTGTGTGTGTGTGTGTGTGTGTGTGTGTGTGTGTGTGTGTGTATGTCTGTTCCGGGGCAGGGAAAAACCGCCACAAATACAGAGCAGGCCATGCCATGGATAACTGCAATGGGCCACCTCAGAGGGAAGGAAAGGGCATCCTCAGCTTATTTACAAGGTCTCCGGGCTGAGAATTTGAGCTGTGCAGACACACACACACACTCTCACACAATGCACGCACACACATATACACACACGCACACACATGCATTCTCATGCTGAAGACATACGCAAGCAACTGCACTCTGGTGCAATGCTCATCAAGCTATCTCTGGAGCTAAGTATGTGACCAGCCTATAAAGCACACACACACACACACACACACACACACACACACAGCTTATGCTGCCTAGCTTTTTCCCACAGCCATGGATCTGAATATGTAAGGTGACACACACACACACACACACACACACACACACACACACACACACACACACACACACACACAAGTGGGTGCCTTCCTACTTAGGGACGTCCAATAGTCTTGGGATTGAGTGTGTGAGCTGACTGTATGTCTGAGGATTTACTGAGAGTAACAATCACTACTGGAATCACAGAGAGAGATGAGGACACTGTCGTAGACACACACTCATGCACAGACGTGCCTACACACACAAACACACACACACAAACACACACACGCACACACAAACACACACACGAACACACACACACATACAGACTCACACATTCTAATAAACAGAATATCTGGAGATACACAGAAAACCAACTCTTAAGCTCACCTTTAGCACAAGATTAACTTACACATGAATACATGCCAATGGGAGAAATATGCATAGGCCATGAGCCAAGGCCAAAAGCTTCTATACAAAACACACACACACACACACACAAATACACACACACACACACACACACACCCAAACACACACACACTCACAGACACAGACAAAGACACACACACATACACACGTGACACAATCAGACATAAACCCTTTTCATAATCAGTCAGCACCCTCACAAACACAAACACTAAAACAAGGACCATTTGGCATTCGATTAAGAAATTCAAAGCACAGCTTTATACATGTGTGAACAAAGAAATATTTATACAGCGCACACTCACACACACATTGTGTGCCCTAACAAGTATAAGAGCTCTCTGTTACAACAAGCACGGCAGCTCTCTGCTCCATGATGGAGCTGTTCTTGGACTGGCGTTGATTAGAAAAACTGGCCAATCTAAATATGTGACGAGCTCCGCCTTCGCCACACATCAGCATTGCTCCAGCCTCGACGCCTGGCCCTGTGATCCATAATGGATCTCCTGCCAGCCTCAGAGTGGACCTCGTGGCTGTTTGTGTGTTGGTGTGTGTGTGTGTTACTGTGTGTTACTGTGTGTGTGTCATTGTGTGTGTGTGTGTGTGTGTGTGTGTGTGTTACTGTGTGTATGTGTGTGTGTGTGTGTCATTGTGTGTGTGTGTGTGTGATACTGTGTGTATATGTGTCATTTTGTGCGTGTGTGTGTGTTTGTGAGTGTGTGTGTGTGACTGTGCATGCGAGTATGTGTGTGTGATAGTGCATGTGTGTGTGTGTGTGTTACTGTGTGTATATGTGTGTGTGTGTGTGTGTCATTGTGTGTGTGTGTGTGTGATACTGTGTGTATATGTGTGTGTGTGTGTGTGTGTGTGTGTCATTGTGTGCGTGTGTGTGTGTTTGTGAGTGTGCATGCGAGTATGTGTG
>NW_027468680.1:10089667-10094667 GCF_046254945.1 Alosa pseudoharengus
TCAGAGCACAGTGCAGTGAAGGAAAAATAATAAGTTCTACTGCATTTACACACACACACACACACACAGCCCACAGACCCAGACAACATGTACACAAAGGAAATGTTTTTATTGAATGAGGCACGCAGCAGCCGAAGCCGATAGAGATATGTGGGGAGCGGCCCTGTGCCTTTGTAATTGGCGGGCTAACCATCATTTTGTTGCACTCGGGCTTCCCTTATCGGGACCTCCATCTCTGCCGTCTTGTAAACACGCTGTCTGGCAGTGGCCAAGGCGGTGCACCACAGAGCATGTAGCAGATAAATGAAATCAAATTAGCTCCCTTGCTCAGGATGGGGAGATGAGGGAGGTGTTTGTGTGAGTGTGTGTGTGTGTGTGTGTGTCAGGAGGGTTGGGGTGGGTGGTGGAGTGTAGCGTTTATCTGTGGGGAGTGTGTGTGTAAGGGAGGGGGAGGGTCTGCCCTGGCCACACTCTCAATCCAGCCTGGGTCGAGCGCTTGCTGCGGCATTAGCGATACAGCTAACTCCGATAAGCAGTTTGCAGAGGAGGTGGGAAATGTGTGTTAGCACACAAGCTAGGTGTGACACTGCTGTCAGATCTGAGATAACAATGCTAGCATGGCAGCTAAGTTGCGATAGCGCTTCCACAGCTAGTGAACTCTTTCTGCTCAGATAGCTGATAATGGCATAATGACATCCTCATAGGGGTCTTACTGGATCTCCCTTCCAGAACTACTGAAAACTTAAAAAAAACAAAAAGAATTCTAATTAACATCAATATTTCAAGGGCAGAAAAAAAGGAAGGTAGATTTCTGAAATTAAATCTGGGCCTTTGAAGTTTTTTTTTGGTCGCAATTTGTTGTATTAATTTTGCGAGGAACACCAAGAGCTAGCGCTCCTTCCTACTTAACGTTAATTAGATTTCTGTGCCATGGGGCTCCTCGTCCCCGCCATCTATTTGTACCACATGCAAATGTAGTGTGTGTGTCGCACCACGTCAGGATCAAGAACAAGGCAAATCCCCGAACCTAACTTCATAGCTACACAGCCTCGTTACACAGACAGAACGCTCGACATGAAATATAAACAAACTCAGTGGCCTGGGCTACACTAACAACCAACAGCCCAAATGCGGCGCAGAAGCTAAACATGGCGTCTTCTCTCTATTTGCATTGAGACGGCATTCTTGTGGTCTCGCTGGACGTCGGCGATGTTTTCCAATGAGTCACAGCGGGGTCGGGCGACGATGCCGCTTCGGCGGGGTGACCTCCAGCCCTGGCGGCGCCGCGGATGCAGGTGCCGTGGAGACCGCACACTCAGCAGTGGCCTCCGGGAGCGGCAGGAGAGCCGAGGCTCCCTGACTTCCATTCTGTTCCAATTAGCTCAGTGCTCCCATTAGCCTGGCTGCCCACACGGACGGCCACACATGTCACGGCAATCAGCGCTAAGACATCAGCCCCCTCTGTGCCTCTCTCTCTCTCTCTCTCTATCTCTCCCTCTATCTCTCTCTCTCTCTCCCTCTCTCTCTCTCTATCTCTCTCTCCCTCTCTCTCTCGCTCTATCTCTCTCTCTCCCTCTCTCTATCTCTCCCTCTCTCTATCTCCCTCTCTCTATCTCTCTCTCTCTCTCCCTCTCTCTATCTCTCCCTGTCTCTATTTCTCTTTCTCTCATCTCTCTCTCCCTCTCTTTTCATCCCTCCTTCCATTTTGCAAGCTGCATCTGCTTTTCTCTGACCTCCCTTTGTGTATATTGTGATTCTCTCTTTCCCTCTATCGCTCTGTCTTTCCCTTTGTCTTTCTCTCTCTCTATCCTCCTCTCCGTAATTCTTCTCTCGACTTCCCTCACAGTTTTCCTTTGCGTCTGCGGTGCCCCTCTGCTCAATCTGTATGACTGCTCTTTCTTTCTCTTTCACCTGCAATCTCTCTCTCTCTCTCTCTCTCTCTCTCTCTCTCTCTCTCTCTCTCTCTCTCTCTCTATGGTTCTGCATCAAATCGGCATCGTTGCATCACATTGCCAGGATCACTGCCTGACCCACACCTCCACAAAATTGTTTAGCATCAAGGACTCACTTAGCAAATCACCTCAGACATAGTTTTTGTTACAATGAAGGGGTCATCCGATTGTACAGCATTTTGTAAAATCAGTACTTCGCCAGAAAGCAGTACTTTGTGTGCAGTTGTGTGAAGTTCCCTTGCTAACATAATATAAACTGGCTAGCAGACACCAGACTTATTTTTGGTGACTAACGGGGTGGTTGGAATACACTATGTCTATTTCTTGGCATCAATTACAAAATGTAAGCAAGAAAAAGCCAAACAAATGACATCTATATTCAAACATAGCAGTCTATGGAGTTTGCCACTACTAACATTAGCATTTCGGTGGTGAGCTACGCAGACACAGGAAACGCACAACTAATGCCACAGTGTAGCTACAGTGTCCAATTTGATTCACAACCAAAGCCAGAAGATAAGGAGGATAAGGAGGAGAGAAAGAGAGGGGGAGATGAGGAGAAAGAAAGAGATATAGAGAGAGAGGGAGATGGGAGGGAGAGCTCTGGCAGAAGAGGCTGAGACAGCTCTAATGTGGCCTAACGGAGAAAGAGAGATACAGAGAGGGAGAGATGAGGGGGAAAGGAAGAGAGAGAAAGAGAGGGAGATATGAGGAGAGAGAAAGAGAGATACAGAGAGGGGGAGATGAGGGGGGAAAGGAAGAGAGAGAAAGAGAGGGAGAGATGAGGGGGGAAAGGAAGAGAGAGTAAGAGGGAGAGATGAGGAGAGAGAATAAGAGATACAGAGAGGGGGAGATGAGGGGGGAAAGGAAGAGACAGAAAGAGAGGGAGTGATGAGGAGAGAGAAAGAGAGATACAGAGAGGGGGAGATGGGAGGTAGAGAAAGAGAGGGAGAGCTCTGGCAGAAAAGAGGCTGAGACAGCTCTAATGTGGGCTGGCCTAATTGCCAGCTCCAGCACCCATACTGAGACTCTCAAATGGGGTCTCTTACCAGAGCCTATCATTCTCTTAAGACAATCTGTGTGTGTGTGTGTGTGTGTGTGTGTGTGTGTGTGTGTGTGTGTGTGTGTGTGTGTGTGTGTGTGTGTGTGTGTGTGTGTGTGTGTGCATGTATGTGATTGTGTGTGTGTGTGTGTTTGTGTGTGTGTGTGTGCGTGCTGCCTGCGTGCGTGTGTGTGTGTACATTCTGCGTGCGTGTGCGTGCGTGTGTGTGCGTGTGTGTAATGTGCCATATCATATTATGGTGGGTATGGGTGGGTACAGCAAGAAGAGTAGTTTTACCTTTTTTGGATCAGTGTTGTGGCCAAGAAGAAAGTGGTGAACAGTAGTATTTTCATATATTGCAATAAAAACACCACAACATATTGTGACATAGTTTTAAGCCATTATCACCAAGCCCTTGTGTGTCTAGGAGTTAATACATTTCTGAAGACAAGTAAAAATATAGCCGCAAGCGGCAATGGCGGGCTCGAGCACCTGCGGGCCGCAACCCGTGACATTTCGGAATCCAACAATGCACCGACGTGGTCCGTTTGTGAAATGTACATATTTGATGCGAATGCTATTTTTTTGTATTTTATTTTCTGGCACACAAAATTTCAGATCAATCCATCAAAGCCTTGAACATTTTTGCCACATTTCCTGCTTGGCCAGATGGTGGCACTATGCTAGGCATGTGAATTACACATGTGAATATCGTCACAATAATGATATCTAATATTTTGAAAAGTTTCAGATCAATCAATAAAGGCATTGCCAATTTCTGGCACATGTTCCTGCTTGGCCAGGTGGTGGCGCTATACCAGGCAGGCCCATTGGGTGTCTGGATATCATCATAATCATAATATCTATTAACCTGAGAAGTTTCAGACCATTCATTCAATGCACTGTGACTTTATGACACATTTCCTGTTTATGTGGTGAGATATTAAAACTAGGGGTGTGAATCTCTCATGTTAAAGACGATACAATTCACATCTTGATACATGGGCACGATTCGATACAAGAAAAGATACATGTTCATAAAAAACGATTCAGTACGATTCGATGCAGTTCGATGCAGTTGAAGAATGGAAAGCATTCTGAAAGATTTTTTATCATTTGCCTAAGGTGCACATTAATTTTATATTATCAATTATCATGGTCATGTCAATTAGGCAAAAACATATGTGTGAATATGATTATCTAAACTGAGGTTTGTATCATATGCTGTATTGAAATGAAAAAAAGAATAGTCTACATTTCAGTCAAACACAGCAGCCAAATACAACATAAAAATACATTTTTATAGACTTTATAGAATTATATCTGATTGTTTTCAAGGAGCTGTAGCCTATTGTTGAGGTAAGACAATACCGAAATAAAATAAAACTGTGCTTAAGACAATCTTGGCCTTTTCTCATATAGCCTACAAGAATAAAATAGGCCTATGAACTGGGCCTATTTTGTTCCAAGTCTGAGTGCATAGGCTATGAACAAAATAATAATAATTTGTGCATCATTTTAGCAGCAAGGGCCAAATTATTCTTTAACATTAAGGAAATCCCTTCATCAAACGTAAGGCTTCTCTACAGAGTATCGTTGCCGTTTAGAAAATGCTATAGTAAGTGTTTAATTTCACGCTGGATTTTGAAAAACAAAAGAGTAAAAACTGTCAAACAAACGACCGAGTGCGAGTTGTCACGTGCTTAAGTTGCAGTAGATGTATGGGTAATGAAGTCCTTTGACAACTTTGGGCAATGAATGTAGCCCAAAACGAACTGCATTACCCACAAATCCGTGCCACGTATAGTTTCAAAACAGGAAGTGGGATGAACGCACTGCTTGCAACGTAAATGAGAGTCTGAGTGAGCAGAAAAGATTGTGAACCGATTCGTAACAAGTAAATCGATATAACGACCGGTTCATTTCAGTTTTATTCCGATACGGGGCTTCACATATCGATGTAGCCGTATCTTACACGTTAAAAACGGAAACCGATACGTATCGGT
>NW_027468680.1:10099667-10104667 GCF_046254945.1 Alosa pseudoharengus
ATGTGCATACGCATCTCCAAAAACAGCCATGTTTGCATGAAAATATAGAAACAGCAAATATAGACAGTGTATGAGGCAGAACGAAGTGACAGGCGTACATGTTGCGGCCTACCAAGCCCGCGCCTGCCAGGAGCAAAAAGCCAAGCGACTAGGGGTGATTATTTTGTCGCCGCGGTGACGGCTCATGCGTAAGCTAGCTAGCACGAAAACGTGGCGTGAGTCAGCGGTTCTGTTTCCGCCTCCGCTAATAATAACCGAAAATCATGAACACACACATTTCCCACCGCACGCAGCACAAAAGAAAAAAAAGAAAATAAACACACAGCAGAGCCTGAACCTTTAGTGCGCCACTCGACTCAACTCAACTCAACTTCTTGAAGAGAGAGAGAGATAGAGAGAGAGAGAGAGAGATAGAGAGAGAGAGAGAAGGGAGGAGAGACTGAGAGCTGGTCAGATCTGAAGAGGCACCTCAGGAAATGGCGCTAGAGCAAAAATTGTGTACAGTACTCGTCCTGACGTCTGGGGTGTAGCTCATGTTTGCTTGGCTTGAACATAAATGCACAAATAAATAAATCATTTGCAACAGTGTGGCACACAAAAGCTCCATAGCAGGGAAAAGCTGTTGCAGAGAAGCTTCATCATCTCGGACTAGCAGGAACATAATGATGTATGAATAGAAGAAGCAACCAAGAAAAACCTGGTGTTGGGAGCAGGTGTGTGTGTGTGTGTGTGTGTGTGTGTGTGTGTGTGTGTGTGTGTGTGTGGTCCTACTTACAAGCCTTCCAGGCAGATAGCAGGGCTCCAGGTGAAGTCTCTGCGGTTGGCAGGACTTGTTGGTGCTGATGCACCTAATGGCTTGTTGGTGATATTAGTGGACCGTGTTCAGATTCCCCAGAGTGACAGAATTGCCAGTGGGAGGGAGCGAGGACAACTCTGACGTGCATCCGGCGTGTGTATGTGTGTGCACTCACTGTGCATGTGTGTGTGCCAATCTGTCACAAGAACTCTCTCTCTCTCTCTCTCTCTCTCTCTCTGAGTGTGGATGTGTGTGTGTCTGTGTGTGTGTGTGTGTGTGTGTGTGTGTGTGTGTGTGTGTGTGTGTGTTGGTCTCACTGAGACATCCTTTAGCTGCGTGTGTCTACTTCATACAAAGGTCTCCTGGGTGGATGTCTCCTTGACAAGGTGAAGCATCAGCAGGAAGTGGCCTTACAGGGTCTCTCTGAGGCTCTGCTGCCATGGGGTTGGGATTGGGTGAACGTGTGTGTGTGTGTGTGTGTGTGTGGGTGTGTGTGTGTGTGTGTGTGTGTGTGTGTGTGTGTGTGTGTGTGTGTGTGTGTGTGTGTATGTGTGTGTGTATGTGTGTGTGTGTGTGTGTGTAAGAGAGTAAGAGAGAGAGAGAGAGAGAGAGAGAGAGAGAGAGGGCAAGGGAGAGTGCTTTTAACAGTTCACAGAGGGCAATCAAGAATCAAAACATCACTTAGCAGAGCACTGACAAGACACAGTGTCTGTATGTGTATCTGTACATGTATGTTCTCTGTGTGTGTGTGTGTGTGTGTGTGTGTGTGTGTGTATGTGTGTGTGTGTGTGTGTGTGTGTGTGTGTGTGTGTGTGTGTGTGTGTGTAAAGTATGAGACCAAGAAAGGGACGTAGGGACAGAGAGAGAGAGAGAAAGATAGTGGGAAAGGTGCGGAATGTATTTTATTAGTAACTTTAAAAGCATGCTCATGCCTATAGTAATGTCTACTTTCTATAAACATGTATAATCAATGGAATGATTACAAATCTGCTTAATTTAGCATATGCGCACATGCTTGCACACACACACACACACACACACACACACACACACACACACACACACACACACACACACACACACACACACACACACCAGAGAGAGAGGGAGGGAGAGAGAGAGAGAGAATGTGTGTTTGTCTTCCTTAGTAACGATTTTAAACAGAAGATGTATCCTTCCTTTTAACGAGATGCACAGAACACATAGGCCTACTTGGTGAGCCCCAGGCAATCCAGTTATTAATGCTCAAAAGCACAATAACAAGTTAGTTAATTTTCCAACATTCGCCCAAACGCTCAATTATACAAAACGGATTGCGCAGAGCCACAGGCAGAATGGACCCACGTAGCCCTGCAACCTTCTCCTATAGTCCACTTTTGCTTTCTGTATATAAAATCGTCTAAGGTGGATTGCAACATTATTAACAGGTCAATGTTGCCAAATACATTGGATATGGTGTTGTGCTAAAGGAGATAAACTTATCCAGTGTCATCATTCATGGCTAATTGATGCTGCCAAAAATCTAGACAGCATTCTATATTCGTATCAGGAATCAAAACCAAACCGAAAGCTAATAAACAAATCCCTGCAGTAAACATCAAATGCGCCTAGTATGGCTAAATAAAACGCTACATTAGAATATTTAAAACAATTACATAAATAATAGGCTATTACATACTGGTTAATGTGACATTTCTATTTGAATCAAAACTCACTGCAATCCATGACGCATCACAAGGATATATATATATTTTTCTATTTATGACAACCACGCACAACTAGCGGGGCAACCGCAGGTTTGACTTTTCCATTCATGTCTGTGCCTTTCCCCCATCATTTTGGGTCAATATGTGAGCGTCTTTTTCACACCTGGGGCTAACTACGCATCTTTGCGTTGATGTGAGTGTCATGTCACGGTGAACGGACAGCCCGCGTCCTGGTTTTGCGTGCACTGTCACTGTCGTGCAGCTCATCTTCAGGTATCGGACCCTTTGCAGGTCGGTCCTGTTCTAGCAGTCAGGAACGTTTCTGCCACTCAGACTATAGTCTATATGCTGTCTCCTGTCTTGTAATCGCCAGGGTAATGTTCCGTGATCAATGAAATTAAGAGAGCGACAGGTAATGATTGCATACATATTCCCTCTCAGGTCGCACAATCCAGCTCATCTTTCTACATCTGTAATGAAATACGATGGACCAATAGGGTTTAAATGTAATTACCATAACAAATTAATCCAATCAGTACCTAGATTTTAAATTAACCACTACCAGCCTCACCATTCAAAGTTTCAGATTAAGCTAAAAAAAAAGAGGTCACATCTATCTCTTCCCGCACTTTGCAGTCTGAACCACGATGCCAAATTCCCCTGCCAGCCGATGGGGATCGGAAGCCAGCGGAGACTCAAACACGCCGTTAACTTCGGCTCGGCGTCGTTGGATTAATCAAGCAAAGCTACTCACCGATAAAAGCCAGCTGTAACAAGTACAGTCCGAGCAACTCCATCCTTCCGCGCGCCATAAAGCCTGTGAGTGCAAACCGGACTGGAGAAGGAGTCGTGCGGAGGCTGATAGACTGGAGGGGCTCCAAAAGTGACACCAGGATATGTTCACTGCAGTTTTCTCCCAAAAGTGCCAGACGCTATCCACAACGTATTTCCAAAAACGGTACTTTGTGAACACATCCTTAAGAGAAAGTCTTTTCACCGATAGCGCAGAGATAATGTAGAGCTTATCAGTCGTTCAAAAAATGCCGATTTATCGTCCAGTGGCACGCGCCAGCGGGAATTCGCCAATTAAGATGTTAGGTGTTTAAATGCATTAGAAGACACGCCATTCAGATGCTGCTTAGGCTAATGTCTGGTAGGTGGTTCTGCTCCCCACAAATGCAAACAGTCACTTGGCTGTCCTCGTTCCTTCGGTCGTCCGTCCCCCTTTTCGCTCTCTTTGCCTTGGTCCCTGTGTCTCTGCGAGTGCACCGGGTGGAGAGGAAACTGCGGTGACACTTATCACCGGGTGAATGCCATCGCGTCCCTCTCACCAACACCGAAGCAGCGAGTGAGCAATCAGTAGAGACGAGCGTGAAGTTATATGAACGCTTACCATGTTAATGGTTGGTGAAATTCTGTTGACAATACCAACTAAATGGTTGGTAATCATCTGAGGATTTAATTCACAGCAAATTAATTTATAAAATTGTAAGAAAAAAGTACTTATTAGGGAACAAATCACATAATTCTTCACAAAATGTTTGGAACTTTTTTAGTCCTTGCTTGTCAAAGATAGGGACACATAAGATTTCCGGAATGAAATCGGATCTTTTGAGAGACTGTTTAGTTTTTTCTGAAGATCAGACAGAAGCATCTGAGATCAATGAGACAGTAGCCTGCTCTCACAAATACACAGATATACACATGCGCACACACGAACACACACACACACACACACACACACACACACACACACAGAGAGAGAGACGAGCAAGGTTATGGTATACTGAAGCTCTGACGGCTAAGAGTGGTTTGGATGTCTTTGCATCACACTGTGATTTTCCGTTTCAGCGGACATTTATGTCGCTCTCCACCAGTTTGTGCTCAGCTGTCTGTTACCTTTCGGCCTTTTACTCTCTTCCACTCAACTAACACAAACAAACTTTCTCTCTCTCTCTCTCTCTCTCTCTCTCTCTCTCTCTCTCTCTCTCTCTATCTCTGTCTGTCTCTCTCTTTCTCTCTCTCACACACACACACTCTCACAAATACGCACGCACACTCACACTTCCCTTTGACACCACTTCCCAAAAGCACTGAAGACCATTAACGTTCAGCTTCCACCTGTGTGTGTGGTGTGTGTCTGTCTGTCTGTGTATGTTTGTGTGTGTGTGTGTGTGTGTGTGTGTGTGTGTGTGTGTGTGTGTGTGTGTGTGTCTATGCACACGCTGCATGTGTTGTGTTGGGGGGTATTGGTGCACACATGCATGTGTTATGTGCATGTGCCTGCATGTGTGAGTCTGTGTGTGTGTGTGTGTGTGTGGTGTTGTGGTGGTGGGGGGGGGGGGGCAGACTTCAACATGGGTAAAACATGTATGTATGCTCTTTGTGCAAGTATATGTTATATGTATATGTATGCATACACACACACACACATACACACACACACACACACACACCACTATATACACCTTCCTACATGCTTCATAATTCATGGAATG
>NW_027468680.1:10112167-10122167 GCF_046254945.1 Alosa pseudoharengus
AACATAACACAAACAATCAAGAATTTCTCAGAATTATGAACAGGCAAGATGGAGGTGGGGTTGTATAAAATGAATTTTACATGTGAAATCTATGAACTAATCATGTTTTGGGACTTGTTGTCTAGCAGATACCAGTGAGAATTGAGTGTGGATAATGCAATTTAGTGAGACAGTTAGAATCATATAGGCCTTTCAGCGTGATTTCTTTTTGTGGAAAAAATGTGCTGGACTGGGCGGCGGTCATATTTTGTACCGCTCTGCGGTACATCTAGTTAGTTAAGTATTAGTTCAACAAAGCACACATCAACAAACACTTAATTAATAATTATTACAGTTTTTTCTGATTGCTTAAGCACATTTTTTGTAACTATGGCTTTTTTTGCAAAACTCTACACACAAATGGCAAAACCTCTCACCCAATCAGCAAAACATTGTAGTTCTCTTGCAAAAGCTAACACACCTTGCTTAACTCTTCACACCTTCGTAAAAATTGTGTTTTCGTATCAAACAGTAAACACAAGCCATCACAATAGTAAGCACACAACGTGCCAACTACACACTGATGGTCTGAATAAAAAACACATCTGGCTTTTGCTTTCTCTGTGCACAAGGTAGACTATGTCAGTTTGAGGTCATACTTTTGTCATAGTTCTGTAAACATATAGGGATCCAAACTTCAAGTATTGATATTTATTTACACACATCAAAACAAACACAAGTGTGTTTTTCCAAGTCAAAACACAAAATAGCAATTTCACTGAGACAAAACAAATCAGTCTACATCGGGTCGTCTCTCTCAAAATTCTGTCTACATCACATCCAAGGCACCGGGAAAAATATATTCTGGAATGACGTATCCAGGCCTGACATGACAATATCCCCACATGCAGACTGTTTTTTTTACATCTGTGCAGCACTTTGGTCAGTGGAAACTGTTTTAAATGTGCTCTATAAATTAAATTTACTTACTTACTTACTTACTTTTGTCTGTAAAAGGGTTATTTCTTTCTCTTCTCACTCTTCCTGCTCACTCCATTGTACCCATTGTACATGACCTGTGGCTTATGTATAGTGCTTAGGCTGATTGCAAAGTGAACTAATTATCTAAAACAGTTTTCACATGAGGAAGTGTGCCAGAGAGTTGGCAAAATAGTGTAAATAATAGCCATTGTGCCTACAGTTGTGCAAAGTGTGTGTTACAAAATTGCAAACTGAGTGCAAAGCAGGGTTTGTGCTTTTAGTTTTGCGAACTCAGTGAGTGGTTTTGCTATAAGTATTAATAGTTTTAGAAATTGTGCTATAAGAATCACAGTTGTGTTTAAGCATTCAGAAAAAACTGTAATCATGTTTCAAACATTACTTGAGGATTAACAAATGTTCTTTTCCTCAATAATAGAGTTTTTTTCCTTTGCTATAAATGATGAAGTCCCTATTTTCTAAATTACATCTATATTATTAAAGGGACACCAGGCAAGCCTGATGCTTTTTCTCTACGAAACTCCCCCTAGCATCTGTACGTGTCGATACATGTGCGAGTCCTCGCTCGGTCTGAAACTCTTTTCCTGTTCTTTGCATCTTCCATCAAGGGTTTTCGCTGCTTCTTCACCGGCTCTGCAACAATCGCTAGCGTTTTGTTAGCCTGCCTCTATGCTGGGGATGCAGGATGTAAACTGATCCTGATTCTCGCGATGTTTGAGACTTTGTGAGACTGAAGGTCAGAGGGTCGGATACACCGAACTTGCAAGTGGGATATTCTTCCTACAGGCAGTAGGGACCTTTACCAGAGACTTTCTAATGAGGAGACACAGCACTCAAAAAATGCTCCATAGAAATGCATGGGGTTAGTTTGTAACACCAATATGGCCGTTGTCTACACATATCCCACCCCTTCCTCGGCAAAACGTCGACATGTAAATACATTGAGCCAATCATGTGGTGTGATGTGAATACATTGAGCCAATCATATCCTCCTGAGAACCAAGAAAAAAAAGTGTCCAACAATTTCTTTTTTTTGTGTGATTTCCTTTCTATTTAGGATTAAAAAGACATCTTACAATTTTTATTTTTTTTTATTTATTTTTATTTTAAATTTTATAGCATGTCCCCTGTGGTGGACAAAAGGACTGTTTTAGTATGAAAAGGTAGCCATGAAATCAGACCAAAATGGACAAATTATGCTTTTAGTGGTATTAAATTAAGGGTAAACTTAACCAAATATAAGGGAAAATGTTATTTATTATTTTTTAGACTTCTTTATCATCTTTTGTTACTTTTAGACTACTTTATTTGCCTTTTTGGACAGTTGTATTTCTTTTTCCTGGATTGTTCATTTCATTTTCATGTTTTTCTTTCATCTGCGATAATTCATCTTTTAGTCTTAATCTTCCTCGCTATCTTCTTGAGGCACAGGTTCATAGTCCTTATCTCTGTTTCACTCACTCATCACCTGAGAGCTCCAAATCTGACCCCCCCCCCCCTCATTCATCCTATACAAATGATCGCCTAAATTTCCCAAAAAATCAAAATATTTTGGTCCTGGTGTCCATTATAATGGACATTCATAAAGTCACTATTATTTCAAAATGTAAATAACTTAACTTCTTTCAAAATTAATCATATGATTCCTGACATCTTCATTAACAAGACCATATATTGCCATCATAATGAATGCTTAATAAGAAGACACTATTTGACTTATCTCTCCTCCTTCCATATGCTTTTTTTGATGTCAACCATTTTTGAGAACCAGGGGCCTGTTGCACAAAACTAGGATAAGGGATTAAGCCAGGATATCTTGGTTATCCTGGCTCAATTTATCCGTGATCCAGTTGCACAAACGCGGGATAGGGGGCAGCAGGATATGTTATGGTATAAGTTACCATGGCGATTTATTCTGTGGAGCTAGCCTGCTCCAGACCAGGCTAAGTTCCAGGATCTATTTAATCTCATCCCTTAACTCAGTCAGCAGTCACCACAAACGGAAACCAATAATTTTTCCACTGCCCACTACACATTGTTATCACATATACCTAGACCCACTGTCATTATTTAAACGTTTGTGATCATTAAATAACTTTTACATACTCGCCATTCCCGACCTGTCATGAGACAATGTGACGTCACGGGAGTGCCTAACCATTTCGCGCGTGGTGGTCGCGGCACTAGTTGCAATATTCTCCTAAACAGAGGTGTTGCTGTTTGTTGCAGTTGTGAGAAGGCTATCTACCTACTTCACACCGTAGAAGAAGCAATGAAGCCGCTCTAGTTGCCATGGTGAATCAGTGAATCTGTGATCAGTGGCGGGGTCTATTTGAGGGAGCCATGAGCGCGCACTTATCCAGGATAGGTTTCACCTGGCTTGATGGATCCGTGTCTGCTCATCCTGGCTTGCTCGTTGTGCAACCAATTAAGCCTGTACGCTCTTGTTTTGGATTCATTGAGCGCAGCTCAGTAACTTATCCCGGATGTCTTAATTCTGCTTTTGTGCAATAGGCCCCAGGAAGAGGAGGTTCCCAGCAACCCAGCCAATCACATGATATATCATTAGAAAGCCCAGGATGTCCTCTTTAAAAGACCACAGGAATTGATAGAATAGCTCAAAGGGGTAAAGGGGTATGCATCTAGAACTTCACTGTCCACTACAGAGGACATAGGTCTATGGATTGGTTCTCAGGAGGATATGGTGTGTTGTGAAGACATCTTGCCAATCATGTGTTGTGAACTCGCCGCTGGAGCAAGATTGGTGTCGTGAAGCCTTGCGCACGCGCATTTATGCTGAATAGGATGCCCGATGAGTGCCCAAAAAGTGGAGGGACTTGCCTAAAAGGACTTTGCCTTTACTTACCACTTTTGTGTACCCAAGTCACGTACTGGTACTCATTTGTTGATGCTTACTTAACTTCACTAGTAATAAGCATTTGTTCAATTGGAGTTCATCATTACTTACTACTTTAACTTTGTGTACCCTGAAGTAAAGTCACTGATACTCTGATAGCCCTGATACTCATTTGTTAAAGCTTGCTTAACATAACTTCACTAGTAATAAGCATTTTTATTCAGTTGGAGTTTATCATTACCTACAGTAATGAACATTCTGGATATTGGTATTCACATGTCTTAACCTTTCAGCCCTACACTGCAGAAGCTTTTTTTAGATTAAAGCAAAAAGACAGCCTCTGAGTCACCTCTAGCATTCACAAACAGGACTAGACTATGTTGAACAGGACTAGAATATTGACACAGACAGCTGGAGAAATAATGTTGAATGTTTAAACTAAAACAGAGCATAAAAATACACAGTACTGACAGTAGTCAGTATTGTTCTTTGAACTCTCGTTAACTTCAGTGAAGTTGTGTACTTGACACAGTGGTAATTGACTGTTGATTGCCTTTAAGCACCTTGGATAGCGACAAACCCACCGCTAACATGTTGCTCATGAGTGAAATGACAACAAACCTCTGAGCTTTACACCTGGTGGCGTCTCCAAGATCTCTCCAAAGACCTCGCTGTGAACGCCAGCCCCAGTCAATCAACTCTTATGGGCTCAGTTCAAAGGAACCTGAACAACACCCCCTCTAGACACCACACACACACACACACACACACACACACACACACACACCTAATAAGCACATAAACACATCCTTTTCTTCCTCTGCAATGACCTTGAGATTTTATTTCAACTTTTTATTTATTTAGTTATTTATTTATTTAGCAAGGTTGCGTTGGAGGAGATTGGAACTAGTTTTGTGAAAAGGGTTGGGGAGTCCTGACTGTGAGTCTCGCCCTTGGCTTGGAGTGGCAGAGGAGACAGAGTTGGTTCACGCCACGAATAAAACTCCCCTCAGTGCTGCTGGGTACTTGATGTGTGTGTGTTAACAGACATAACACTGGTGCAGAACTACGAGAGGAGACTTGTGTATGTGTGTGTGTGTCTGTGTGTGTGTCAGGGTTGTGCAAAATTCCAGAATTGAATTGAAACTGGCTCTTAAATTCCAATTCAATTCTTGAATTTCACTTGCATTTCAATTGAGGTATCAGGAAGCAGAATTGCAATTCGAATTTTGCACAACCCTGGTGTGTGTACAGTATGTGTGTGCGTGTGTATGTGTTGGTGGGTGTGAGTGTGTGTGTCTGTGTGTGTGTGTGTGTCTGTCTGAGTCTGTCTGTCTCTCTAAGGGACTGTTCGTTATTTATTCGGGATTTTGAGTGCTTCAATCAAAAGTTGCATGACCCTCCCCTGCCTGCAAGAAATTTTTCAACGACCCTCCAGCAGTTTTTTCAAAAAAGACATGACCCTCCCCGACCAATTATCGATACCTCCCTCCCACGCTTTTAAGCGCTGTGAAAACACATCGACGTGGGCTAAAGTTCTAAAGTCAACCTCTGCTGGAAACTAAATGCACACTTCCTGCAACTGCATTAGCCTACTTGAAATAAGTTACTCCTCTAGTAAGTATTCACATGAAATAAACCATTCAACAAAGCACTCTAGGTAATAACAAATTCAACACATGAACTTGTTGCTATGGACTATAGGCTTCCTCAGTCATTGTAAAGCTGCCGAAGCTGAACATTATCCAAAACTCAATTTCTCAGACGAGCGTCAATTTGGGAGCTTGCTACACTCCTTCCTTCTCAAATGTCTTGAAAAGGCCGTTTCAAGAAAAGGCAATTTCACAAATAATCACAGGGACCGAAAAATACCTAACATGCCAACTTTTTCCGGGTTTATCATTTTAACTTTTCCCCGCTGTCTTGCCGTTTTAATATTTTCCCGTAGAATATCCCATATTAGGCTACTGTAATAATCTTATAACATTAGTCCTAAGTATAGTATAAGTATAAGTATATATACTCTTTTGATCCCGTGAGGGAAATTTGGTCTCTGCATTTATCCCAATCCGTGAATTAGTGAAACACACTCAGCACACAGTGAACACACAGTGAGGTGAAGCACACACTAATCCCGGCGCAGTGAGCTGCCTGCAACAACAGCGGCGCTCGGGGAGCAGTGAGGGGTTAGGTGCCTTGCTCAAGGGCACTTCAGCCGTTCCTACTGGTCGGGGTTCGAACCGGTAACCCTCCGGTTATAAGTCCGAAGCGCTAACCAGTAGGCCACGGCTGCCCCCTTCTGCATTCTGGCCTGTCTCTGTGTTGACTTGTTGTTACCCCTTGCCCTTCCAGTGAAACAGATGTATTCAAATCATCGTTTTGCTTGCTTGAATGCGAACTCAGTGATGTTAACCTAGGCCTATTTAAAGGGGTCATAGAATGATTATATAGGGTATTTGGTGCTGGTCCTTAAGGTCTCTGAATAGGGTGTGTAACATTGGTTGGGCTGAAAATGGCATATGTGCTGTTCTATGTGCCCTAAAGCAAGCCTGGTTGAAAGCCCTGGAATGAAACGAGAGGTTTTCTTCCTTGTATGGTATGCTCATGAATATTTAGATAAACTGCGTGCTGATTGGTTGGTTTACAACGAGCGAAGCTCCCGAGCAAAGACGCAAACATGGCCGACCGACAGCACTCACTGAAACAGCCAAGGTGGAAATACTATGGAGACATAGGTGTTGAACAGCATATTTGACCCTGAATCAGAGGAAGAATCTGAAATAGAGGAGCAACCAGTCGCCCATAGATTGGAAATGACTACTTCAGAGTGGTAAGTTTTGTCATTTACTTTTTGCCACACGTAGCCCAGTTAGCTAGCTGTAATACTAGTGCACGTTAGTGTCGTAGACTAAGCTAAACATTAGGTTCATTTTTAGCATTGTAAGCAACAGAAGTTATTTATTTGCACACAAACAAATGTTTTAAAACTTGTACCCTTGTGCAATTTTTGTCGAGATGTCCAGTTAGAAGCTAGCTGAAAACTTCGTAGCCAGTCGTGGGCAGTTCAGGCTATGCTGTAGTGAAAGGAGTGCTGCTTGCAAGGAAAGTAGCTGCTACTTGTTTTAGTCAGTAAATATATTCTCCTGCTGAATAGGTAATCTGATTAGGAGTTGCATTCTTGTAGTGGTAATATGCGATCTTACAACAGGACGTCCAGTTAGCTGAGCAGGAGCTCTGTGCAGCTCGTAGGCTATATGGCTGAAGTGAAACGAGTAGCCTACTGCTCGCGTCAATGAAAATATTACGTTAATGTCAGTAGGTCTAATGTACTCGTGTAACTATCCTGCTGATTAAGTCATCTGAATGTAATCTGTAATGTATGATCTTACAACGGGACGTCCAGTTAGCTGGGCAGGAGCTCTGTGCAGTTTGTAGCCTATGGCTGAAGTGAAACGAGGTCAACGAAAATATGACTAGGCCTACTCTCGTTTGTGTCAATTCAAAAACACTTTTATTTATCCCCATTTACATACCATGGAGTAGAGTACAATAATCAAAAATCCTATAAATATCACTGTTTAAAATACAGTAGGTACAGTCAGTAGGTCTAATGTAATCTTGTAACTATCCTATTGACATCTGATTGAGATTATTACCTTCTTTCCATGTAGTAGCCTAATATGTGATCTCTGCAGGGAAATTATGTTTGTTTTTACAGGTTATGAGAATGGCCCAGGTTCCTGAGGAGCTGACCTGAATGACCATCATGGCCTCGATCCGTTGTGCCTCTATATTTATTCTTTGCAAAATGCAATGAATATTTACAGAGCTGACCATGGCCGTTTGAGAATCAGAGGGATGGAAAGGTGAGGACAATTTGATACAAGTGTTAGCAGTTACAGTATATAAATAAAATATTTTTAACCAATACACATTCATTATTGGTTCAGCATATTGCAAAAACACAGTTTGATCAACACCACAAAATGACAAACTTTATTTTTTTTTTCAACAATCGTCCAGTGATACTCTAATGTAAAATATTTTTTATAGTAAAAAAATTTGCTTTTCCACCCTGTTCTCGTTGCAGGCAATGTCCGTGTCATGATCCCCTCGTGTGTGGTGCTACGTATATGGAGGGAGCGTCCGGATACTTCAGGACAGTACGTTGGATTCAGATCCCTTGTCGACTGAACCGTGACTCATGTTCAGCAACAGCATCCTCCATGCAAGGTCTGTCATGCTGAGCACACCAGTCTTGGGGCACAGGAATCCGCTGGACGGCATCCCAATCAGGAAGAGGGTCTTTGATGATCTCGAAGAGGACAAGAAAGACGACTTATATTGGATACTGTAATACAGTGCATTGTAGGCTGTATACTGTACAATAAACAAATTATATGGCCCTGAACATTGTGCTTTGTTTACAGTACTGATGATGATTGACACCAGTAGCATCAGGTCTAAGAAAGCCTGTTGTGTGTGAATCAATAAGTTATTTTTAGTGCCTATACTGTTGCACATTTTGATTTGTTGTTTGTGATAAAAAAAAAGTATATTTTATTAAACTTACAAATTGTTTGGCAAGTCTGTACATAGTTTCTCCTTGGCTGTCTTCTGTTGTGGGGACTCAGCATTCTCATTGAAGTGCATGGCTGCAAGATAAAAACCTAAACCAAACAACAGAAATGTTGTAACACAAGTGAAAGTCACTTTTGCATGCACACACCAAGCTGTTAACTCACAGCAAAAGCATTTGCTAATATTCTAAGCCCCACAAGATGCCACACTTGGAGCATCTGTTTGGCATGATGCGTTTGTCATGTTGTCATTCTTGTAATGTTCTAAAATAAGAACGTGCAAATAAATCCATTGTATTTAGACAACACAGTTTTCAACATATCGACTAGATATCATTTGAATTGATAACGTGAAGTTGTTTCCACTTCTGACGTCAAAAACGTATGTGGGTTATATTACAACTTAGCAACCAAACTATCGTGTTACTCAGCTTCAGTTAGTGCTAGCTATCTTGCTGAGAACATAACCTGTCAGAGATCTCGACAAACATGCATAGTAAAATGTAGGTTAACATGACAACACAGGTTTTATCCGAATGACACACAGGAAAATTAAATAGCCTTGCCAATGAACTAAATCACACATTCTACTTGTTAGATACACGTTAGCATAACTGCTATTAGCAACAAAATAATACTTACAGCATGCGGTTGTGATGACCTTACGGTCGGAACAGCCCCTCCTTTCAGTAACAGCAGCTTAGCAAATCCATCTTTAAACTGTCCAAGGTTTTGAAAACTGCCTTCGGTGAAATGTTTTGCAAATTAATAACGGAGTGTCGAACTTTGCAGGGATCTTCTGGTAGAAAAACATTATCCATGCCCCTCGAACTTCGAATCCTTGGGAAGACTATGGAGTCTCCGCTTTCTTTGTAGCCTAAGTTTCAGCCTGGAACACTGCATTTACGACCGTGGCTCATTTTCGATATCCTTGAAGAACTGTCTGCTTTATAATTCCTGTGGATGTAAATGAGCAGGCAGCTAAACTAGTGTTTGTCTCATTTTCGCTCTCCATTCACGTTCCTGGGCTCAGAGCACCAGTGGGCTGGTCTGTATGTAAATTTTGAGGCGTGACAAATGTACAGGCCAGAGCCAAATAAGGTACCACCTGCGAGTTTGCGTAAACTCGCAGCTTCTTTTGGATTCGCCCGTTTTATGGCGGGAGTTTCGAATTGTGAGATTTGCATAGGAAGGAGGTGTCGATGGGGTTTTGAAGTTCTCTGTATCTCCATTTCACCCACTGAACTATCGCTATTCATCTATGACAAGGTAAACTCGGTTTTGCATTCTATGACCCCTTTAAGTTAACGACGTGGTTGTCGTTAGAGCACGATTCATTGGCGCATCGGCCGTAGGCTATGTCTACGTGCGCACCTGCCAGGCTACTCAGCTACGAGTAGACAAAGAATTCCCCCTGTAGGCTATATTCACTCCAAGTTGGCCTACCATAACTTACCAACTCTACACTGTAGACCATAAACTGGCTATTTATATGACCAATGTATTTGTTCAACTTTATGAAGCAGAATTACGCACTGCTACTTGGAACTTGCTACTTTTTTTGGCAGGAGAGAGAATGACAGCG
>NW_027468680.1:10124667-10147167 GCF_046254945.1 Alosa pseudoharengus
TATAGCACGGTGTGTTCAGCATATTTACTACACTGATTATTATTAACCCACTTATGAAATAAACAAAACAGCCTTCATGCACGAAGCACCACATTAAGGCTTCATACACACAGCACGCCTTGTCCTTCAACATCTACGTACAAAAACAGACACACACACACACACACACGGTTGAGCGTTCATGTCCTTTTCCACACACCTACCTTTGATCTGCTTCTTTAGGGGACCGCGAAAGGAAGGCATTTTCCCATGTTGCCATGGAAATGTAAAGTAAAAAGTGTCATGATCAGAAGCAGCTCCCTGACAGTATGGTGCAAATGGGCAGAAAGGAACATTTTCTGTATAGATTTAATTTGACATTTTAAACTTAAATATCTATGGCTCTACACAATGAAAAATAATCACTCATGGCAGGAAGTAGAGAAAACACCCTGTCCATCAAGTTCAGTCATTTAAAGGAATAGTTCAGTCTAAAAGCAACCTAGAATTAATGCATGTAAACCTTTATTGGGGACCAAAATGATGCATAGTTTTGAGTAATACTCATTTACAAGGAAATAGCATAAGGTGATATCACGTTGGGGGCCATGTCAGTATGTGAAAGTAAACCGCTACTTTAAGACACTGACTAGGCTCAAAATATCTCTACACTTCTGCACTACAGTGGACAGGGTCAATGGTTACGAAAATCCATCACTTTACGGAAAAAATTTGGAATTGGTTTACAATGCACTGGGTACGAGCGTTTCTTCTTTTGACTCTTTGAATGGCATATGCATCTAAACTTACATCTGCTTGTAGTAGTATAAGTGCTTATTATGTTAACATATTGATTATGAAGATATATGATTTTGTTTTGTTATTATAAATTCGATGTAATCGACTCGGGATCAGCCCTGATCCCACTAGGGGGCGCTTTAGAGCAATCAGGTTGAGAACTAATGAAACCATCCAATCACAGTCAAGGAGGACTGAGCATAAGTGCAGGGTGCTACCGCTCTTTGATGTACTGTATGGCACTTCGGATCTTAAAAACAAACTGCTTATTCAGTTGTGCTTCTGAAACTGCACTCTTGTTTAGCAAAAGCTGGCACAAAGGACAACCCCTCCCCTGGAAAAAAACGAGTACGACCAGGCTCTAAATGTGTATCCCCAACCATTTCTGTGAAGGCTACCATTTAAAAAGGCCACAACTGAACCTTATTTAAATGTCATCATTTGAATATTTTATTTACTGTAAACCTTGGTTCATGGCAATTAGCATGGATAGAACCTGTTCTAGAACCTTCCTGCTCCTCCGTGTGCAGGGCGAGCAGCAGTAACACACCATACAAGTTGATTACCAAACTGACCTCCTTTTGCAACCATTGACAGTTTTTGCCACATTCGGCAATCGACTTGTACAAACTTTCTCCTCCCAAAATGGCGGAGACCATAAGAATAAAGTAATGCACTGACTAATGCACAAACAGTCATTTTTATACTCTTTCTTTACACACATAAAGGAAAACTACTTTGGTTTGTCTGCAGGGACCTTCCCTACTGTGAAGTGTAATGATATTTTTAGCCTAGTCAGTTTACTTTGTCCTAGTGAGATTGCCCTCAAGGCTAAGCTTTATGCTATTTTGTTGCAAAATGCATATCTTTGAAGCATCAGCATACCAATTTCATCCTCAATCATAATTTTCACCTCTTCCATTTAGCAAACTTCTGCACAGCTAAACCCATGTCTGCTGACGCTATTGATTTGTATATGACACAGGTATGTAGCACAATGTATTAGTGATGTCAGGGTTACTGGTTTAAATCCCGGGGGGAGAAAAAAAGTTGATTCTCTTCATCCCTTTACTCTATACTGACGGTCAACTTAAGCCACCATAATAAGAACAAACTCAATGCCCATGCCTCCTATTATTCTCTGCATTTTGGTTTTGTTGTGTACTTTGCTGTGCTAGTGGAAAGGACGTTGTGATGCTTGGAGGTAGTGTTGGTATTGTAATTTCAATTCAATTTCAATTTATTGTGCTTATAGAGCGCCAAAACATTACACATGTATCATGGCGCTTTACAGAATGTAGGCAATCAGAGAAAAAGGAAAGAAAGGAAGAAAAGAAAGAGAGAGGCCCATGGGTAACAGGGGCGAGGAAAAACTCCCTAGAATTGGAGATACATATAGGAAGAAACCTTGAGCCGATCCACGACTTATGTACACATAACTGTATTGGTGTCCAGAATGGCTTGGTTTGTGAGGGCACACAGCACCTGGCTTGGGGCTAAGAAGAGGATCGTGCCACACAACAGCTTTGCTCTTCATTATTATTCTAGACTCTTTTTTTCCAGTTGCCAGAGAGACAGATAAACGGAAAAATGAGATTAAGCTTCAAGCCCCCGACTTCGATTTAACTGCAAAACACGGCAAGTCATTTATTTTAAATGCAAAGACACATTAATGTAACCTGACATTTTTTAGCTGTCATTGGTGTATTTACTTATGAGGCTGTTTATTTATTTTTAATTGAGATTGTGCAGACGCATTTTGCAGGAGAAGAAAAATGAGGAGAGGTAATTATTTCTCTTCTTTTTTTCTGCATTTTTTGTCTTCAGTCTGAAGCAGCTGTGTTCACCATTAATCTGAATTTGTATGTGCACCTTAACTCTCACTTTCGTACTCTCTCTCTCACACACACACAAACGGACACACACACAAAACATGTTAAATCATATGTTGGTGCACTGCGTGCTCGGCCGGAGTTCGCATCCTATCTCTTCTTTTCATCTCTGAGTAAGAGTAGGCCTACGAGACACAACAATAGGTTTTGACCATACATATTTATGTATATAGTTACTCTACATCGAGAGACCATAGGTACAATACATCAGTCAAAAACAATTGAATCTACGTGTCACACTAGTTCACCTGCAGGTAGCGAGAAGCAAGAGGACAATCTCACATCATAAGAAAATCGAACCTACAACGTTGGGATAATAAGTCATCTGCTTTAGCCACTACACCATTTAACACTGCTGTTGTTAGGGACTCTGAAGATTATAATACTAAAAGCAAGGCAATACTTTAATTAACCTAAATAGCAAGGATGAGCCAAGTAGGGGAGCAGTGTCTTAATCAAAATTAAGCTACAGGATAGATCAATCATTGAGTCACGAGATAAACATCCACTTCGGAAATTTTGGTTAGGCGGTTGTGATTTTTGGTTAGGCGCTCCGGACACCAACAGGAACTAGCAAGGAACGACACAAGTGCGACTGCCTAGGGGCAGTAGTTCAAATGACCAAACTTTGCGTCCTTGTTTGCGATTGAAAGTTCGAACTACCCTTTCTAGAAACACCAAATCTAAGAACGATGGAGCGAACTACCAAGGTTGCGACGCAAGTTAGCAAACGATGCTTTCTAGAAACGACCCCCAGAGCAGTTCGGAGTCACGGTTCGGACCGGAACTCCTAAATGTTTTTTTTTTTCAGTGCTGAAAATGCAACTGTGTTTGACAGAGGAGAGATTGGTTGCTAGTGACAAAATATTAGCTTTCAGTATGGTACGATGTCTTTGTAAGAGACTAAAAAGTGCTTAATTCTTCCCGGTTCTACCTAACAAAAACGCTGTTGCTAAAAAGGTAGACATTTAGATTTCGCTGTCACGTATGTTGTACAAGATATTGACAGCGCAATAACCCGAAAACAATGAAGAACCCCTATATCGGTTGAAACACACACCATAATCACATCCCAATGGAGCAGTATCAGACTTAAATTCTGACTAGAATTGAGTATGGCTACGTCAGGCTAATTAAAAGTGTCCATGTATCGTAACACCTCCAATTATCACCCATTTCGTTCGAAAATTCTAAAACAATGATGTTTTTGAATACTTCAAAATAACATTTCATAAATGAACATTAAATTTTTCAGTAGCCATAGGTGTGTAGATTTGAACAAAATCTGGTTTGGTTCTTACCGGGGCTTTTACTGCCTGAAATATCCGATTTTGTTTACCGCGCTCGGAGGTTAGTGCTGGACTGGTGGGTCGTCTATTTCCACCCTTTCAATGGCACATGAACAGTTAGACATTGTCAGTATAAAGACAATTTATATACCCTTTCCGGATAGGATCTTACGTTTTTGCCGGAATCCGTCGTCCTGGTTGTTGGGAATGAATATTAAGTTGCACGTACACGCAGGAGGAAAGAGACATGGGACTGGTGGTAATAGGGTGCGTTCCGATACATGGGTCTAATGACTAAATGGCTCCCAAAAGCACAAGACGCTGTTCATTTAAGGGAGGCCTTCCAAACGCAGGAAATTCTCTGAAATACACCAGTTGACCATTAATCTTCTGAACACCTGACCAGATTAATTAATTAGATCCAGAACTCTAGGGGCTGGCTGCAATAACACTCTAATTTACATAGTAAAGGGGGATAATGCTACACAAAACTAAAGCTGGGTAGACACTGTGCAGTATTTTTTTTTCCAATATGGATACTCACACTAAAATGTTTCAATCAGATGTATTTGCTTTGCTCACACACTATATGTTCAACTGCTCACAATGCAAGACGTCTGACCAGAATTTCTGACATGCCAGAAATCGAATCAGATCTGACCAGAGCTGGAATGTTCATCTTCATCTTGGGGTTGTGAGTCTGCTCAAACAGCATGACAGATCGGACCAGAATTCAGCTCGATCCGAAAAGTCTTTCAGATCCGATTGATTCGGGGCTAAAATCTCATCAAAATCACACATTGTGTATTTGGCATTGCTCAGGTTACTCAGTCAAGAAAAAGTGGGGAAAAAGTAAAGAGGTCAAAGAATATCCTTGGATATTCACACCTTCCGGATTGTACTCAGGGAGAGAGAGAGAGTAAAAGATGTATACACGCACACACACACACACATACACAAACACACACACACACACACACATGTTAATGCTAAGACGTGTGTAACCCTCTCTTAACGGGTGTGTGCATAGGCACTAGTTACAATAAATAAAACAATTAATTAAATGGCGCAAACAGGATCCTGAAGGTCTCAGCGGTGGAATGGTGAGCTGGCTGAGATTCCTGAATACCAGTAGGCTAACAATTACAGACAATAAATTCAATAGCGCGGTGCCTCCACTGTAAAAATACTACACTTACCTTAGGCTAGTGTATAATGTATTCCTACAGACTAAAAATATACAATGTAGGTGAATGGTAATTACACCAGTGGTGGATGCATACAAAAAGGAATTGCCAATACACCCGAAGTATAATTAAAAATAACAATAGAACATTTATTCACTAGTAATAATAAGAGGAATGAAATGTATAAGAAACTTCAATGAGAAGCAACAGGGAATCAACACCCTGACAAATAGACAAACGTTAACGAATGGTAATGTTAAAGACAGTGTTAGCTTAAGCTAACGTTAAACAGTTCAGTGTGAAAGACAGACAACGAATACAATACATATCTCATTCAATCACACGAATACACAACTCACAAAATAGTATCACATCATATAACATTAATGCAATAACCCAACCCAAGCGCCGGCCGTTGGAGCTCGTTGGTGCACTGAAGTCAGCTCTATGAGCTGAAGGCAGGGTAGCGACCGCTACAATGCCCGTCCGACTCGCCGGTCGCTCGTGGCGAAGACCGAGTGTGTGTGTGTGTCAGTGTAAGTGTACTCACGAACGAACAGTTTCACTCCACTCAGCCAAACCGACGACCGTTGTCCAGGCGCAGACGGGAGGCAAGCAGCTGCCTTGAGCTAGCCAACGTAGCAGCTACACCAGCAGTAGCAGGGCGGTTGGTCCTCCGGTGGGCTCAGCACCGGCGGAGAAGCAGTCGTCCTCGGGGAGGTGTAGCTCCGGTGGGCCCAGCACCGGAGGTAACTTAACAGTCGTCCTGCAGAGGGTCGGGTAGCTCCGGTGGGTCCAGCACCGGAGGTATAAACGAGTTCGTCTCTGTAGGACAACTGCAACAAGAGCTATAGTAGCTAGTAGCTAATGACCTGTAGCACTAGCGAAACAGTAAGCTCAAGTTGAACCAGACCCGACGAGAGACACGAAGCCGGTCCACACCAAACCGATCACCATAAACGTGACTCACTCGCACAGTTCACCGTTCGTGGGCCGGGGTACACAAAAGCACCGCTAAGTCTCCACGAAACAGCACTGACAGGCGGAGCAGGAGAAACAGTGACCTCTCTTTACTCCGGGCAGACTGGAACTCACGAGCCTTCTCCTCACTGAGGTGATGGAACCCTCACATTACCCGCGATTTCGCGGGCATAAACAAATAACAGATAATGATTGGCTGCTTAAACAATTCAAATAAAAGCAAAAAAAACAAAGACATTTGATTGGTTCACATGTATAGAATGTTGTAAATCACAGAAGCAAATAAATGACAAAGCATTCTGGTACATGGAGTAAATTCACACAGTAACAAAAAGGGTAGTACAAGGTTATTAAGCATACTGAAAAACGTCAATTTTACAGGCGCTTACACGTGCCACACACACACACATGCAGATACCACACACATACACACACACACACACCTGCAGACAGAGGTGTTGAACTGTACACTCTGCTTCGTATGTGTTTCTGCAAAAGGAGAGGCACCTTGTACAGGCATGATGAAGCACCTGCCGGACTGCTATATCACACTTGTCAGTCTTTGTATCTATACTGTGTGTGTGTGTGTGCGTGCGTGCGTGCGTGCGTGCGTGCGTATGTGTGGTGTGTGCGTGTACATGTGTGTGTGTGTGTGTGTGCATGCACACACCTATTATGTCTATCTCATACTCCATGGAATTTAAGGGAGTTTTATGACACCTGTATAAAAGGTTGGGAGACAATATATGATACCAATTTCATCACAAAAATTGGCAAGGTCTCTGTGTGTGTGTGTGTGTGTGTGTGTGTGTGTGTGTGTATGTATGTGTGTGTGTGTGTGTGTGTGTGTGTGTGTATGTGTAGGCATGTATGTGTGTATTGGCATGTATGTGTGTATTGTATGGGTGTCCATGAGTTTGTATGTGTGTTTGTGTGTCTGTGCTTAGTCACACCAGCACTGCCAAACAAACTTCGCAATATCCTCATTTTGTGTAATTCACCATACACACACACACACACACACACACACACACACACACGCACACACACACACACACACAGAGACAGAGACAATGCAGACAGGAAGAAAGAGAAGGAGAAAGAGAGAGGGAACGAGGGAAATGGCTAAGGGCATGAATGACATTACCATAAGTACAGCACATTAGTACATTCAAGTGGTGAATACACTGAATTAGTTAATAGTGGCTGTCATAAATGGCTTCCGTAATGTAGCTCACTCCAAAATAGATCCTGTTGTTGCTGCGTGTTTCTTAGGTGTTTTAACATTTAAAAATAGATCAGAATGAGCAGCAATTACTCTTTTATTTGATCATACGATGATAGACATGCACACACACACACACACACACACATATATAATGCACATATAATACATTTGGACACAAAAAAAGCGTAACCATAACCATATAATTGTTATAATTATTCATAATGGGAGCATCACTATAGTTGAGCTGTCGACTCCCATCTTGTTTGGTTTGCTGTTGATTTCTCAATCCATTTGTTGCATCTGTTCTTGTATTTGTTGCTGTTGTTGTTGTTGCTGTTGTTGTTATTGACTGTTGCTGATATTGTTTTCACGATTGGGTTCTCCAGTGCTGCACAGGCATGGGCGTAGGTTTAGGGTGGGACGCTAGGGACTAGTCCTAATCAATATTTTGAGATGACAAAAATGTCCCCACCAATATTTTAGGACTAGAACTCCTTTGTGCTATTCCGACGGCCAGGACGACAGTAAAAGAAACACTGTCATTTGATTGGCTGAAACCGAAGGGGGTTTATCTGACACGCACAACAGCGTCAAAGCATAGCATAGGCCTACTTCACTTTGTGGTGACACTGGCAGAAAAGTGAGCGAGTGTGTTGGTATAAGTTATCAGGGATGTCTACCAATACATAACCCTAAAAGGCCAGTGTGAAAGATTTGTAATGTTCCCTTTGCCCTTCAGCATGCACATTTTGCCCCTTTTGGTGCTTTGTAGATCAGCTATGCCAGCAAAGAAGAAAAGGAACATTTAAAGCTTTTTCATTATGCAGAGTCTAATAGGCAAAGTCACTAGCCATACAAACTGGCAACTGGTGACCAGGCTTTCAAATGCGGATTTTACTGTGGAAAATAGCATTAACTGCTAGGATATTACCCAGGATATTGTCACAGCTAAACCTAGCTTCTGTAATCGTTCAACCAAGGTTAGGAGTCATCTTAAATAAGGGTGTGCCACAGGGTGTGCCATAAAGCACAGAATAAAAGTTACCATGTCATTGACTGTTAATTGGGCTACCAATCTTGCAGTCGCAATAAACAATGGATCCGAGACATTTTCCTGTTCCTATTATGTAGGCTAATTTATTTGTGAATGTAGCCTGCACAATGCAAAGAAATAAAACATAAACTATGGTACATTTCCATACTCATAGAAATGAACATTGCGAGACACTTATCTCATCTATGATCTCATCCCAGAAATATTTTCTTTGACTTTGACTTGTTTATTTGAACATTAATTTTATCTAATGAAATAGCAAACATGATGAATTGAATCTACATATCCTTGCACTATGCAAAAACTATTTTCCACTAGCCTAAAACCGTGAGACTGAATTGCGTTACGTTCCTCTTAAAGTGACAGGCACTCAATTAGACTTACAGACCACAAATGTGATGATATTAAAGAAAAGTTATCATTTAAATATCAATATGATGTATTCAAATTACTAAATATGTTTAGCTATTAGCAATAACAATAAAAAGTTCATATGAATTCCAAAATATGAAAACCTATGACAACCATCACTTTCTGTGTGTGTGTGGAGGGTCAATCAAATTCTATGATTGCCACCAGGGTAGGAATTTCACGGCGGCCACGACGGTCATGGCCGTCGTAGCCCCTTGCGTTGACCGTGAGGCCCCTTTGAAAATCAGAGGTTTACAGGCCACGGTGGCCTTGGTGCCCCCTTCTTTCAATATTCTGCTTTGCGTCCTACTAATAGGCCTAGCGATTTTTTTTTAGCCTGTGCTAAATAAAATTAATTTAGTCTTTTACACAGTGGAGAAAGTGACAGAGCAAGAAAGAAAGTGCGTCCAAATTCACCCATTCTCAGTTGAACTACTCGCGAAGTAGCCTATTCATCACACAGACATCCAAAGTATCACATGAATGAAAGAGCTTTTTCTCAGCTTTTAAACGATGTTAGCCGATAATTGCTGTGTTGAACGGTTCGCGAGAAAAGTAAATAATATAATTCAATTTAATCATACATTCTACTGAAGGTTGCGTCCCAATCTCTCCTTACCCATTCATCTCGGTGGAATACTTTACGAACCCTTCTTTTAACACATGAAAAACCATATATCAGAATAAACAGGAGACCTTACCGGACACAAAGGTGTAAAGCAGTCCCCTATACAGTTAGCCATTCCAGAGTAATCCAGTTTTGAATTTGCAGTAAAGTTCGACATACATGGATGTCTCCAAATTTGGGCTTTAAGTTTTACAATGTGTTTAAATTGTTCCACATGATTTCATAACGGGCCAAATACAAAATAAATGTTACAAATATCGCCTAGATATTGGTAAATCAGAGGACAGCTGACTAAGAGTTTGTGAAAGTAGCCTTAATGATCAGAAAATGCTAAGCATGCATCTAGGCTATTTGAGTTTCTTAAAGCTGAGCTGTGCTTAAATTGTTCAATACATGATTTCATAACAGGCCAAATATAAAATAAATGTTATATATAGCCTAGATATCTGTAAATATTAGATGATCAGATGATTTACAGTTCTATGTTATGTCATGTTTCATGTTTTTGTAATGTTTCATACAGTGATGAAGGTCTACTGCAGTGAATAGTATAGTTAACTTTGGCCTTGGTGCCCTGACATGTGGCCTTTGTGCCCCCCACCAAATATGCCCAACTGAAGGCCAAGTGGCCTTGCCCCCAGAATGGTGAAATTCCAAGCCTGATTGCCACTGATGTAAATGATCACATAATATTCAATATTACTGATGGCGTCAAGGTGGTGGGGGCCCCCAAACCAAATATTTTTTTTAAAAATCGCAAAAGGACGACAAAAGTATCGAAATCGAGATTTTTCACTTGCTATTGGTATTGAAACAATAATGTTGATATTGTGACAACAGGAGTTGGGGATGTGTCCCCACTAAAGCTGAGACCAAACCTATGCCCTTATGCACAGGGAACAGTACTGCGGAGAACATTGGAACATTAGAACATAAAAACATTAGGAAGGGTGCTCCCTCAAAGGTGGAATGGTGGGGCTGGAGCGAGTGGGCAGGTGATTAGACTAATGTGTCTCATTTCCCTTTCAAAACAGACGGCTTTAAAACACAGCTCTCCTGCAAAGCTTCAGCGCACCATTAATGGAGTCCTTGTACGCACAAGGGTGTGTGTGTACTGTATGTGTGTGTGTGTGTGTGAGAGAGAGAGAGAGAGAGAGAGACAAGGAGGGACTGAGAGACCGGAACATTACTTGACCCCTGTTGTTTGAATGTTATGTGGTGTTTTAAGCAGGAGCTCTCTCTCTCTCTCTCTCTCTCTCTCTCTCTTTCTCTCTCACTTTCTCACTCTCTCTCTCTGTGTCTTTGTGTGTTTAGGGGGGACATTTGTATGGGCATTAGCGTACAGTATGCGTTTCTGTTACATATTACATCAGTACTCTAGAGTGCACTAGTTTGAATTGAATATGCCACGCCCAAAAACTACTGTAAGTACAGTTCAAGCTGAAGTCCGAGTTGACTGACCAGTTCAGTGTACGAGGTTCTCATTCACATAACATCACATAGGCTAATCCATCACCTCTAGCCTTGCTTGCACCAAATTCATAGCATTATAATAACTTCGCTAAGCGTAAGCAGCCTTCCTTGCCATGGCAATGGAGGGATGCCATGACCTGTAGCTAACTCAACACTTCTGTTTGCTATTAAAAGTGAATTATGACAGCCACCTACAGCTGAGTGGAATACATTTAACTAAAGATGTAAATGCTCAACTTCAGGAAATTGAATTGTTGAAGGCTCACCAGTCCAAGTCTACAGGCAAAGTAAGGTAGGCTACAGTATATAACGCTCTTTCTATGCTTGGCCACGTGCAGGAAAATTTAAGAGCCCTTTCACCAATCTCAGTTATGAGGAAGTGGGAGATGGTATCTCAGTTAATGTATCATTTGGTACTTTATTAATGAAAAACATTTTACTATTTACTTTTGTTTTGACTGTTTTTCTGGATGAAATCAAGATTAACCACTGTTCAGATCGAAGTTTCAGCAAGTCATTGTTTTGTATACACGCGAGACAAGTGTGTGACAAGTGTTTAGACTTGACGGGAGGCTTTATTTGAATGTGGAAGTGTGGGTATGGCTGTTTTTGAGAAATGGAGTGTGTGTGTGTGTGTGTGTGTGTGTGTGTGTGTGTGTGTGTGTGTGTGTGTGTGTTTGTGGGTGTGTGTGTGTGTGTGTGTGTGTGTGCGCATGTTTTTGCCTCATTAAAAAGCACTCCAATAAATCAAGCAGGTAGAAACGAAAACAAACAAATGGACCTTAAGCAGCTGCGGAACCTCTGCAGGTTATCTGGATGAGGATAATAGCTATCGACTGCAGTCCACCCCAACCTTCCGGACTGTTCTGTGTGTAATTATTGGACAAATTAGGAGTGCGCAGGCCCCATAACAACCATCGTCCTGCATCCCACCTCGTAACCTACCATCCACAAAAGTGAAGAGTAATGTACTGTAGTTCATTATAAACAGGTGCCAGTCTTGGTGTCTGCAAAGAAAGGAAGGACAGAAAATAGTTTCTGTTTCTGTTCATTACACAGACATTTGTGTGTGTGTGTGTGTGTCTGTGTGTGTGTAAACTTTCGGTCGGGATCAAAATGACGTTAATTGGAGTAGTTTTGGAATATGCATTTGCATGTAAATAGCATATAGCATAGCCTTGAGGGCAATCTCACTACGCTAAAGTAAATCACAACTTTAAACCACTGACTAGACTTAAAATATCTTTACCCTTTCAATGCGTTTGTGGAGATGATCCCTACAGACAAAAAAAAAAAGTATTTTTGCCTTTGTAAGTACTGTGTAAAGGAGGGGTATAAAAAAGGACTGGCAACTGCCAATTTTGGCAATCAGTACATAACCTATTCTTCTGGTCACTTCCATCTTCCTTAGACTCCCAGCAGGATGGCAGTGAGCAAAAGAATAGTTTATTACCTCAACATTCCTCCTGTCAACACCATTTTGTGAGGAGTCGTAGCAAGATGGCAGCACAATAGGTAATGCAATGACTCCGCAAACAGTCCTTTCTGTACCTTTTCTTTACATTTACAAAGGTAGAAATACTTTGTTTTTGTCTGCATGGACCCTGCAGGGATTTAGAAATAGAAGCTAGGTTGTTCTTAGACTGGAGTTTTCCTTTAAAGTGTGTGTGTGTGTGTTATGGAGGTTATGCTCTCTCTGTGTATCCCCCTATTCAGAGTCTGTCTGTAGGTCCATCTTGCTGACTTCATGCGGAGCAGAAAGTTTTCCCCTTCAATTTCATAATGAGGCCTTACCCACAGGCCATGACAGGCATACACACACATGCCCACACACACACACACACACACACACACACAGTCTGTGTACACTCATAATTTCTCTCTATTTTACTCACACACACACAATCTCCCTTACTTTCTTATGGCCCCCCACACACACGCATACAATAACTTCCTCTCTTCAGCTTTGGGCTACAACTCTAAATGTGTTTTTGATGAGCTTAGACATCCTATCTCTCGAGAGGTATATGTCTGAGGTTGGTGAATGTGTGTGTGTTTGTGTTTGCTGTTCCTGTGTGGGTGCATACATACCCTCCCAGTTTTCGCACACACACACACACACACACACACACACATACACACACACACACACACAAATCCATGTAAGTTTCATTATCCAATGGTACTGCTGCCATTATTACATTCCCTATCACAAACTCAACATCACTCTCCTCCATTCATTCACCAAGCAAGCAATTATGGCCCATTCAGAAGCCGCCTGAGAAATGACAATATGTAAATGTGACGTTATTACTCTGAGGTGGCAATAGCCCTGTGGAACATAAATGATGGAATCACCTGATGACATGGTTCCTCCTTTGCATTCTACTGCACTGTTCCTTTTTCAGAATGTTCTGTCTGTTGCATCTCTGTTCATGCCAGTCTTTTGTTCCTTGTTATAACAATATAAGTAGAAGATGGCAGAGAATATGTGCAGTACTTTTTGATTATGTTGAAGTATAGATTGAGTTCTGGTGCACAGATACCATTCATTGCTTTTGTCAGCTCACAAACACATTTAACACATGCTTGTTAATGTATGTTGTAACCATGGAAGGGTTGAGTGTTGACCAAACATAATCACTCGTGACCCTTCCTTGACATAGGCTTCCTTGACATAGGAAGTTGCAGGGGACTACAGTATAGTGTCTATTTGTTTTCTTTGGAACTGCACTACGTAGATATATTGTACTGCAAGAGCCAAAATTATCTATCTATGTAGCCAGACTGAGTCTCTAAGCAGAGTCATGTTGGCTCCAAAAGTAACCAAAGCTCCTTCTCCTGGGGCAGCTGTGGGATCAGCTCTGCTTTGAAGATTGAGCCAGGTGTGTGTGTGTGTGTGTGTGTGTGTGTGTGTGTGTGTGTGTGTGTGTGTGTGTGTGTGTGTGACTGTGTGTCTGTGTGACTAAGTGAGAGATACAACTAATTATAAGCCTCAGGACCTTGCCACCCTTACTCAAACAATTCAGCCCACCCAACTTCTAAATGCAGAACAACAAAATTATTATAATGGCCTGAAACAACAAAATGATTAAATACACTTCAATGTCATTTGGGCCTAAATCTAATGCACCTAGTGGTCGAATACCTGTCCACAGTGACAAAATGGAGAATAGAGAAAACCTTGAATGTGTATGAGTGTGTGAGAGTAAGTGTGTGGGTGTGTGAGAGTGCGCATTTACAGTATGTATGCATTTAGTGTTTCAGCCTTTGTGTGTGTGCGTGTGTGTGTGTGTTTGTGTGTGTGTGCGCACGTACGCAGGGTGCGATTTGTAGGGGGGGATGGTGAGGATTTCCCCTCCTCTGGTTTTCCTATCCCTACCTCTGCTAAATTATTTTTATCGTCGGGGGGGACAACATTTATCCCCCTCTGCCCCTCATATTGATTAATGCTACTTCATATAAGTAAAGCGCTGCAACGTGAGAACAGTCTAGTAGGCTAGCCTACATAATAATCTGACATCAGAAACGCACCGTCACCGTCAGCACTGATGCTGCTGACACAGTGGCTGCGTGATAACTTAATTTGGCCTTGATCGTGCAGGACATTTCAGAATGTCGAGTGTGTAATCCATCATAAATGGCTAGGTTCAATGGAAAAGTTATCTGGACAAATGAAAGAAAACGAGAAGGATTCAGTGAAGCATAATAATGTTTTAGAACCTTCAAAATTAGAAAACTGATGCAACTGAGATGGAGGACAACTGCACGTAGAGTAGAACGTAGGCCTATTGTCCGAAGGAACTTACATTAAATGAGGAGATATTTGCTGAATGTCACAAAAAGTGTTACAGAAATTGCTTGGCATCGCTTATTCAATGGCTCTCTACCGAAACACTTGTAGTTTGCGGAGGACGAACGAGAAAGCACTCGTTTGATAAATCAGCCAGTAGTAGACAAATAACTTTTAGAAATAATCTGTACTGCAAAAACGAATGTTGGTGGGTATTTAAACTCTCTAGTGGGTGTTTTAACAGCTGCAAGAAATAGAAGCTTCATGGTCTTTATGTTCTGGTTCGTAAATTAGCCTATTTTCATAAAACTTCAAGTTGCCCTATAACTTTACTCTCCAAACTCTTCACTGCACTGTAGGCAATTAACTGACAGTATGATAGGCTATTTATTTTCTGTAGGCTACAATAAACACATTTATTTTTTCAACTTTTGCAATATTACGCACGTGGCTACTGAACGCAAATCAGCAGGAAAGAACATGCACGTAGCCTACGCAGCGTGTAGCGCAATGTGTAGGCTATTTGGTTACCAACTAACACTGTTAGCCAATTCACTAACTTAAGACTTCAGTGCCATCATATACAACGTTTTTTACACAACAAATACAGAAAGGATGGAGGCAGCAAAAGTAGAGAAGTCATTTCAGATGGGGCAAGAACAAGGTGAATTTGTATGCTTGTCAAAACGTAGTCCTACCCTGCATTAGAGGAGCTGATCATCATACCAAGCACACTCGCTGTTTAAAGTCATACACCACGGTAAACTAAAACTAAAATGTTACAAAGGTGGCAAAAATAATAGGCTATGAATCGTTCGTTCATTTTTTTTTTTTTTTTTTTTTTTGGTGGGGGGGGGGGGGGGGGGGGGGTTACAAACTTATTCAAAATCATCCCCCCCTCTGGTTTTTACACAAATCGCACCCTGCACGTACGCGCCCGCAGGTGTCTCTGTGTGTGTGTGTGTGTGTGTGTGTGTGTGTGTGAGAGAGAGAGAGAGAGAGACAGAGTGTGTGTTGGGGTGATGTGCATATGGGGACACTCTTCAAACTGTACGTGTGAGTGTATCGCTGTAGGGCACCGGGCTCAATAACCCATAATTGCGGCCATTTTGTAACCCACAGTGTGTGAAGTCACCCAATTAGTCAGCAAAGTCAGAGATAAACACTTTTAATCAGACCTCTTCCGATAGCTATTCTTGTTTTCTCCATTCAATGCAAGTAAAAAAGGTGCATTAATCCCTTTTTCCTACTCTCTCTCTTTCCTTCTCTCTCTCTTTCCTTCTCTCTCTCTTTCCTTCTCTCTCTCTTTCCTTCTCTCTCGCTCCCTTGCTCTGTCTTTCCTTCTCTCTCTCTTTCCTACTCTCTCTCTTTCCTTCTCTCTCTCTTTCCTACTCTCTCTCTTTCCTTCTCTCTCTCTTTCCTACTCTCTCTCTTTCCTTCTCTCTCTCTTTCCTTCTCTCTCGCTCCCTTGCTCTGTCTTTCTCTTCACCGTTTGTCATTTCCTTGCTCATTTTCTCTACCCCTCTCTCTCTCTCCTCTTTTTTCCCCCTCTCTCAGCGTTTATCTCTACTTTCTCATTTAAATTGGATGTTTTCCAGATGGTGTCTGTTCATGTTTTTTTTTCTTTCCCCCGTCCCCACCAGAGCCACTGATGTTTTTGGTGCGGATAAAAGTGCGCTGAGGAGCGTCGCAGAGGAGAGTGGAGTGCTGTGATGTGACCTGTGTTTAAGCACAGTGTATTCTGATTACGCCCAAGCTGAGCTCCATTATGTTTAATGAGCGACCCTGGCCTCGTCCTCTCCCTCTCCCTCTCGCTCGCTTGGGCTCCCTCTCCAGCTATTCCGGGCAGATCCGGATGGATCCTCAGCGGGGGTTTACAGTGGGGGTTTCGGGGGCAGAAGCGAGAGATCGGGGCAAGGGAATAAAAAAAAAAAAACGCTGTGTAATACGCCTGTGGATCTCAAAGAGGATCAAGAGAATGTGAGAGGGGGAGAGGAAGAGGGGGGGTGGCAGACAGTGAAAGGGAAGAAGAGAGAGAGAAGAAGAAAAAAGAGATTTCACCTCTGCCTCCCTCAGGTGGTCTCTCTCTCTGTCTTTTTCTTTTGTGTTGCTTTGTTCTCCATCTCTTCTTACTTGTATGTGTGTTTGGGTGTGTGCCATGTAGGTGGGACAGGTGATCTGTCCTTGCCTGTAGATATGTAGAATTAATAGGATCACTTCTGAGAAAAAAGAAACTATGAAAATCCAGAATCAAATTACCACCATTCTTTGAAATTAATTTTTATATCATTTTATTTGTATATGATATATTGTGAATAATATAAAATGATAGACCTTGTTGATTCTTGGTTGATGATATGATCCACAGTACGTAGTGGGTGTATGTTGTTGCATTATGTCACATGTTTGACATATATGCTATGTACTTTTAGCCATATGGATGGTGTATTTTTACCCGTGTGTGTGTGTATGTGCGAGCGTGCATGCGTGTGTGTGTGTATGTGTTATTCTCCCTCCGGCAAACAAGAAAAACAATATTTAACACCTGTCCTCAGAGGTGATTAGACACTGGCAGCTGTCACATGGTATGCAAACTCTCTCTTTTCATCAGTCTCTCTCTATCACACTTTCCCTTTTTTCTCCTTCCAGTTTTGTCATCTCCTTCAATGACATGTTCTGCCTCGTGCATCCCAATGACCCGCTTTGATTGATATTCGGGGCGTGGCAATTGGCACAGACAAAATTGCATGTCTAAACAAAAAAAAAAAAAAGAAAGAAAAAATGGCAGGGAATTGAAATTCCGATTTGGTCCTGCCCCAGTTTTAGCTCATATACATTTATATTGTGTTTTGGGTGGAGGCGGTATTTGGTATTTGGGAGGTGAGTTTGGGGGGGGGTTGAGGAGGGGGGGTTGGGGCTTAGATGGAGGAGGTGGGGGGTGCAGGCAGACTAGCTTGGCTCCAGGATGGGACTTTAGATATGATCTCATAAGTAAGTATGCACAGAGCCGCGCCTTCTGCCCCATTCTCCTAACGCCGATGCAGAAGGATAGCAAGGAAGACAGGCACGGCAGATAATAAATCCCCCCTCTGTAATCAGCTATTTGTTTGCATGGTTGACAGGAGCTCCTCTGGTAGAAGAAGGTTTTAGTGTGTAAAAAGAGGCAGACAGCGAGGAGACAGAAGAGAGGGGAAGAATGCAAAGGGGGAAAGATGGGTGTAAGGAGAATGAGGTAACTGATTTAAAAAAAAGGAATTTGGCGGAGAGTGCCACTTTGCTTTAAAGTCAAGAGAAAAATGTCACCTGCACGGAACAGTTTAAAACATCTGAAAGCTTAAATCTGTGTGTGTGTGTGTGTGTGTGTGTGTGTGTGTGTGTGTGCGCATGGTGAAGTAGAAAGGTAATGACTCTAGGTTGAATGGATTCTTATGACAAAATCCTCTACTCCAACATGGGTGCACTCAGCCATAATCTCTGATGCTGCTGACCTTATGGTGGATTGGACCTGCAGACAGCTGTATTTTGTATGCCATTAAACATGTGTGTGTGTGTTTGTGTATGGGAAGTGGTGGGAACGTCTAAAACCAGGTGACATTAAACAGGTGACATTAAACAGGTGTGTGTGTGTGTGTGTGTGTGTGTGTGTGTGTGTTAGAGAGAGAGAGAGAAAGAGAGTGTATGTGGGTGGTTGCACAGGTGGGGAGTGCATGTGTCTAGAACCAAATGACATTAAACAGGTAAGTTTACAGGGAGTCTGTGAGCTGCCAATGCAGACAGCTGTGCTTTCTATGACATTAAGAAGGTGAGTCTCTCTCTATCTGTGTGTGTGTGTGTGTGTGTGTGTACGTGTGTGTGTGTGTGTGTGTGTGTGTGTGTGTGTGTGTGTGTGTGTGTGTGTGTGAGGGGGGGTGTTCTTGTGTGGAAGCTGGTAGAGCAGGTGTGGAATATAGGTGCATGTTTGTGAGTCTGTGGGTGTATGCCGCCAAAGGCAGGAGATATTAAAGTAACCTGCACCTCTCAGTCTAGGTGTGTAATCGTCTGAGCTATAAATGGGAAAATCTCTTTGGGCCGGCAAAACCCAGCCATGGAGACCTCACTGACCACGTCCAGCTGTGAGGCTGCAGACAGCCCTATGCGGAACATATTAAACCAAGAAGCAGAGAGACCAATAGGGAGCATACTGAACACAGTATCAGATGGACCTATAAAGGGGATGCAAGAAGCAAAGTAAAGTCTTGTAGTGAACACAATGAACCAAGAAGCAAATGGATCCATAGTGATACTGAACACAGATCCATAGTGATACTAAACACAGATCCATAGTGATACTGAACACAGACCCATAGTGATACTGAACACAGATCCATAGTGATACTGAACACGAAGACCCAAAGGGAGGGAAAGTGAAAACCACTTTATCCACCAAAAATATTTTTCAGTGTGTATACAGTAATAATCTTCTAACTGTGCAAATGTCAAGCCCTATTTTGCCTTATTTAAAAAAATTGAAATTGCTCGTTTTGTTTCATAAACAGACTACAAAAGAAGTCACGTGACTTTTCCCTTCGACGTTACTCACGGTAGCATGGTTTGTTTATTAGCCTGGTTAGCATTGACACTTAACACTTACTGCCAGCCAGTTATCCTGACATAAAGGTAATCATCACACGGTTTACATCACGCTCCGTTATTACAAAAATGTTATAAGCCAGTTAAGCAAATTGCCGTATTGATCAGTTAAAGATTAAGCGCCCAAATCTGTGACGTCACATGCAACTGTAGTTCGTTATCACCATGTTAAGAGAAAAACTCAAAACAATTCAACTGATCCTAAAAATAAGGTATGACCACTAGAAACAATAGAGGTGACCCCAGTGCCTAGCATATGGAAGGCATTAAATTAAGATCCCAATGTGCACCGAGATATATTTTTTCTAAAAAAAAATCCCATCCACTCCGCTAAACTCTAGGAACGCAACCAGTAGGTGGCGATGAGATCACTTTCCCTCCCTATAGTGATACTGAACACAGACCCATAGTGATACTGAACACAGTGATACTGAACACAGATCCATAGTGATACTAAACACTGATCCATAGTGATACTAAACACTAGGGGTGTAAAGATTAACCGATACGTATCGGTATCCGTTTTTAACGTGTAAGATACGGCTACATCGATACGTGAAGCCCCGTATCGGAATAAAACTGAAATGAACCGGTCGTTATATCGATTTACTTGTTACGAATCGGTTCACAACCTTTTCTGCTCGCTCAGACTCTCATTTACGTTCCAAGCAGCGCGTCCATCCCACATCCGGTTTTGAAACTATACGTGGCACGGAATTGTGGGTAATGCAGTTAGTTTTTGGCTATGTTCATTGCCCAAAGTTGTCAAATGACCTCATTACCCATACATCTACTGCAACTTAAGCACGTGACAACTCGCACTCGGTCGTTTGTTTTACAGTTTTTACTCTTTTGTTTTTCAAAATCCAGCGCGAAATTAAACACTAAACAGCAACGATAGTCTGTAGAGTATAGCCTTACGTTTGATGAAGGGATTTCCTTAATGTTAAATAATAATTTGGCCCTTGCTAAAACGATGCACAAATTATTAGCCAATTATTTTGTTCATATTCACTCAGACTTGTGGCATTATAGGTTTCTGCATTAAGTCTACCGTTGGAACAAAATAAACCCAGAGAGTTCATTAATATGTAGGCCTATTTTATTCTTGTAGGCTATATGAGAAAAGGCCAAGAGTGTCTTAAGCACTGTTTTATTTTATTTCGGTATTGTCTACCATGAAAACAATCAGATATAACTCTTTAAAATCTATAAAGTCTATAAAAAATATGTTGTATTTGGCTGCTGTGTTTGACTGAAATGTAGACTATTCTTTTTTCATTTCAATACAGTATATGAAACAAACCTCAGTTTAGATAATCAATATCATATTCACACATTTCACATTTTCACATTTTTTTGCCTAATTGACAATCATGACCATGATAACTGATAATATAAAATTAATGTGCACCTTGAGCAAATGATAAAAAATCTTTCAGAATGCTTTCTATTCTTGAACTGCATCGAATTGCATCGAATCGCATCGCATCGTGCTGAATCGTTTTTTATGAACATGTATCTTTTCTTGTATCAAATCTTGCCCATGTATCTAGATGCGAATCGTATCATCTTTTACATGAGAGATTCACACCCCTACTAAACACAGATCCATAGTGATACTGAACACAGATCCATAGTGATACTAAACACAGATCCATAGTGATACTGAACACAGACCCATAGTGATACTGAACACAGATCCATAGTGATACTGAACAGCTGAACACAGATCCATAGTGATACTGAATACAGACCCATAGTGAACAGACAGTGAACATACAGAGCACAGCCCACTGAGCCCTGATAGGTCATCAGGACCTGCCTGAATTCAGACTTATCAGATCAGGAGTTGGATATCTGTTATCTGTTATACTATCCTGTAGCATAGTAGCACTACATCAAGCTCATCATTTGTAAACAGATGTTTTAGAAGGATGGTTTTGGACCACAGAGGTTATCAGGAAGAGATACTGTCCCATAGTGTACAATGTAGCCTCATGTCCAGTTCCAGTCCTTTATTTTTTTAACGTGGTGTTTTAACAACAGGACATTGATGTGGACCACACACGAGTTAATATTTGTTATCAGATAGGATGTAGCAGTATACAGGCCTCATGTACAGTAGCAGTATACAGGTCTCATGTACAGTAACAGTATACAGGCCTCATGTACAGTAGCAGTACCCAGGCCTCATGTCCAGGTCCAGATTTCTAAACAGGCGGCTGTGGACCAGTGGCCCTGAGGTCTGTAAGCACCGGTACTGTAGGCTGTATCAGTTAGTAGTGAGTATCGCTCCACTCCAGAAGAAGGCGCTTCACTGCCCTGTCAACTTGTCATCTTAGAAGAGGCTTTAAAGATTCCTCTCACAGCCTTCTCTGCTGCTAAAGCAGTCTTTGGGTTGGGAAGAAATCCTTCAAATTCGGGGGCACTTTTCTTTCTAGTTCTGTGGGAAATATAAATGGTCTTCATCATAGATTTACACACTGTAGAATGGATATTCCTAATCATAATTCCAATTCCTATTATAATGATCCATGTAAAATCCACAAAAGGAAGTCATTTAACCATTCAGGGCACAAATGACACAATAATGTTCAATCATCCCAAAACTATTATCTAAATATGTTATATGGGTAACACTTTACTCCATTGGTATTATAAACACATTTGTAAATGTTTGATAAAGTATTCTTAATGCATTATAGCATCTATAAAAGCATTTAGTAATAAACACACTCTCTCCATTATGACTGATGTAGTTTAAGCCTGTGATTTATAATGGTAAGGATGTCATCGGTGGCATTATCAAGAGATAAAAGAACCTTCATTACACATTCTGAGGGTTTATGCTACAACATTCCAATGCTTTATGAGCATAGTCATGAGGGGGCATCGAGGGAAACGAAACAATGGCTGCACTTGAAGACAAGCTCTCAAATTAGATGAGATAGATTTACAAGGTCCCCTCGGTTCCTCAAAGATAAAATAAAATAAAAAATAATCTGCTCTGATTATTTCCCTGCCAAAGACAGGGTTAGCTGAGGGGAGGGTTGAGTCTGAGCGACAGCCACGCAGCATAGCGGAGCAGACAGGTGTGAAATGAAATGACAGGTGTGGCACTTCACTATGTCTCTAAATCTGCAAGTATCAAGGAT
>NW_027468680.1:10152167-10159667 GCF_046254945.1 Alosa pseudoharengus
GTCTCTGTGTGAGGGAGAGAGAGAGAGAGATAGAGAAACTATTAAGTACACGTACACACACACACGCACACACACACACAGACACGCACGCACGCACGCACATGTCAGACATGTCGGTGAGACAACGAAGAGTTGGGGAGCCTTGTGAAGTAAAAATAAAGCCTGCCGGTATCCAAGCTGAGGAACCACTGCTGAGAGACATCAAGCACACACCAAAGCTGTGCCGCAGCCTGCGCCATGGGGATTCAAAAATATCACTAAAGCATGTCATAAGACCTGATCAGAGGAAGGAATAATGTTTTAGCATATGCTTATGGCTGTGTGTGTGTGTGTGTGTGACTGACTTAGTGAAAGAGGAAAAAAAGAGAGAATGCTTGTGTTTGTATGTGTGTGTGTGCAAGTGTGTGTGTGTGTGAGAGAGAGAGACAGAAAGAGAGAGTGTAGAGTTTTCTGTCTAATAAGTCAAAGGCACTCAGCACCTGATCTAAAATGTGAGGCTCAAAGGATGACACTTCCTGGTGTCATGACAAAGATCACAAAGCCAACTGTGAATATGTTCTCGTCGACAAACATGACGACAGTGCCATCTGGCATCGTGACTTCTCGTCGACATCAAGAACCTTCTTCGCGCCCACGCACAAAAGTTCACCAAGGCACACAGTTCCACACTATTGGAAGGGGTCAGTCACGGTTATTCCAAAGCCAGTCTCTTTTAGTTCTGCTGCCCGGCCGCTGCCACAGTTGAGTTGATTCCAGATGGTTCAGAGAAAAATTGCCTGGGAAGACTGTGACACGCTGACATTTTCAGTCACTACTGTGGGGTCTTCATGGATTATAACCTTCCAACTACGCCCACTCACACACACACATACTCCCAAACACTCCCACACACACACAATCACTCACACACAACAATAGTCACTTTCATACTAAAGGCCAGTTCTGACCAAAGATTTGAAATGAGCTGCAACTTACCAGGGTGGGTGATTCACATAGCCGGAATAGCTTGCAAGCACCATTGTTTCCATAACAATGTCTTTATTACATCACCAATTGCAGTCACATATGGCTAGCGTTAGATAGACACCAAATTAACTAGCTGATTAGCCAACAGTCAAATAGCATTTATATTGTGGCTTTGTTAGCGTATGCTTTTGACTCTTGTTGTACAGATAACGTAAATCCTCAAACGGAACTAATAAGTAGTTCTCTGTCTCTAATCTGGCAAACACTCTGTCAATATGCCATGCCTCGACTGACAGAGTGACAATGTGACACAAAAGCTGTGAGATGCAAGTGTTCTGAAACCTTAGAACTGCAATTAACATAAGTCTTTTTGCAACGGTTTGCAAAAGTTAATTCACACCAGTGCAACACACCCCCTCTGACTTCTATAAAACGTCTCCACCTCATAGTAAATATTTGCTATTAATCACATTCACACACACACGCACACATACACACTCTATATTCTCTCCCTGTTGGTCTTGCACCACCTGCTCACTTCCCTGTCTGAAATGATGGTGACTTCAGAGACTAACCGTGCACCTGGAAACCCGACTATTGATCCAGGGTTGCACAGCAATGTGGTGCAGCTCAGCTAGATAATTGGAAAAACCGCAAGAACACATTCAGCACCCTCAGATAACTATCTTCCAGGTACAGTGAATAGGAGCTATCCTCAGAAAACGTTTTGAGAGAGAGATAGAGAGAACAAGAAAGATAGAGAGAGAGAGAGTGAGCACATGTTTGTATTTCTGTATTTGAGAGTGTGTGGTGGTATTAATATGTAGGTGTTTATTTATGTTTTTGTGGTTGTGTAGATGTGAATCTTAATCCCGACATCTCCAGCAATGAATTAATTCGACCCTTATTTGAGATGGCAGATTCAATAAATGTCATACAACCAAATAAACATTATGATACAAATTGCAAGCAAATCAAACAAACTCTGATATTACTGTACAACAAGTGGCCATCTTCTTCTCTTTTAGACCGCCAACGATAACTGACCACCTACACAAATCTAGAGCGCTCTCCTGAGCAGCCCAAGTCACAGAGAGAAACAGACACTCAGCTTCACAGTTTCAAAACTGTAGCCTACTCTGCCACCTGGCCTTCATTGGTGATTGACAGCAATTCAGTGGCTGGCAGGCTGACAGCTGGTGCATCATATCCTGTTCAAAAGTCAGAAGCACACAACTTTATGGAATTCCTGAAAGGTTCAAAATGTGCAGTAAACAATCTTTGTTCAAAGTACTGAGTTCTCGTTGCTCATAAACAGAGAGATGGGAAAACAGAGCCAGACACCGACTTCACTGTCTTCTCAAGAGAAAAAGAAAATAAAAATGGGAGGATAAACAAACTACTAAACAATGATCCGTATTCTTCACAGGGTGGAACGCCAGGTGCAACTTTATCTTTCCATTAAAATAGCTGCAGTATGAATTTGATATGGCTCATTTCCCTCAGTTACAGTGTGTTGTTTTGAGTCTTGTATCAAACTCCAAACGCTGTGCCTACACTGGAAGAGATATCATAAATTGCAACATACACAGGGGTGTAGTGGTAAAATAAGAGGTGGGTAAACTATGAATTCTGTGATCACGGTAAGGTGGACTGCGTCATGCGGTATTGGATTTTTAAAAAAGGCATTCACAACATATTAGATGATGGTGAAGGTTTTTGCCCAATATTTATGACAATACAAGTGGTATTAAATGGTACCTAGAGTATTGATGAGTGTACATATTGTGAATGTGGATGATTCAGTATGAGTTTTACATGTTAAAAGTTGCAATTGGTGAATAAACTCTTTTGAGAGGTGGATAAACTCTAATAAGAGGTGGATAAACTCTATTTCTGAAATTCCAGAGGTGAGTAAATTGCTTTTAAGCCCACTGCACACGGCGGGCGATACGACAGTCAAGGCTTTACAAGACAGGCTTTACTACACCAGTGTTTTTCAACCTTTTTTGTGCCACGGCACACTTTTGACACTTAAAATGTCCCACGGCACACTAACATCCTGTGTAAAGAAAAAATAAAACATACCATAGCCTACAATTTCAAATAATACACAGATATGGCCTTATTATGGCTTCTATGCAAGACCTGCTCAATAAAACAAGCGCCCTCTGTTTCATTTGTAGGTGACTATATCTAATTTAATTGTTGTTATGAACTGGATATGTGATGATTCTGTGAATACTGGATATGGGGCCCCCGTTGTACAATGCCTGCATACCACAAATAGTGCAATCATACAATCAATGAGAGCATGTGGTTATAAATTCTTTGATGCAACAGTTGCTTTTCTGGACCAGTGAGTGACATTTGGGTAATTTTCTGCGGCACACCTGATGATCTCTCACGGCACACTAGTGTGCCCCGGCACAGTGGTTGAAAAACACTGTACTACACACACTGTTGGTGACGGTCGGCCCTGTCGTTTCACTTGCTGTGTGCGTTGCACCATTCACTTCAATTAGATTCTATTCCATTTTTTCCGGTCACCTGCCTGTGAGTAGGCCTTTACTTGCGTTTAGCCTCCACTACATCCCTGAACACACATAAGCTTTGGAGGTCTTTAGAGGCCTGTGTGTGGACCTGACACTCCCAGCCACCCCAGGAGGTGAGCCAGTGAAGGAGGGGGTGGTGGGGAGGGGAGGAAGGGGCATGAGAGATGGAGGTTCAATACAACAATGTAAACTGATTGTCCATAATCTGGCTGAGCCTGGAAGTATTCAATTGAATTCCATTGAAATGGTTTCAAGGAGCTTTGTAGAGCGCAGAGATTAAACCCCAAAAGGTCTTCCGGCAGAAAAAGATTACAGGACATAGAGCCCAGGCAACCTCGCTAGCCACGCCGCGCTGTGTATAAACGGCAGAACAGTGTTTTATGCATGTACTACTAATAATAATAATAACAAAACAGTGTATTGACCGTACTTGTGTATTAACTGCAGTGCCCAATGGCCCAGTCAATCAGAATCAGATCGTGCTGTAATCAGAAAGAAGAATGAAGAAAAAGAAATGCTTACCCATGTAGGCTACTGTATAGCAGCCCTGTGCAATTCGATTGTTACTGTAGGTCCGACGTTACGGGCCCAACAGCTTTTTAGTCAAAAAACGTTTACTAGAGCAGCCAACCAGTTTTTGCAACTTGTAAACCTTGTAACCATCACCTCCATTTTATTGAGGGTAAAACAAAACCGGTTAACTTTAACAGAGCAATTACTATAGCTATGCAGCCAGATGATACAATCCAGGGTCACGTGCAGGCTTCTGCGAGAAATAGGATTTTATTAGGTTGAGGCAACAAGTGAGTAGTAGGATTGAATAGCAGAAAAAATAGTTTATTTTACCGTCTATGAAGAAAACCGTGCGGCTCTGAAAGCCGTTGGACCCGGAAAAATATTTATTAGTCCATTATTGCATCATCACTTAATAACCGAATAACCAAGCTCAAGAAATGTTACAAAATCAATGTATGGGCATTTCCACACAAAACTGTCACATCCATAACGTCAACTAAATACCATGGCATTGTGTTGCCGTTATGCATGTGACAGTTTTGCGCGGAATTGCCCGTATATAAACCTGTGGAAAATAGGTGGAAAATAGGCAAAAAAACTAGAGAGCTATTTCATACTCAACAGTTGAGCAGTCCAACTAGGCACCAAACTAAGCAATCGTCTCAAAAAGACAACAAATAAGGCACCAGATCCAAGCAAGGTGACCCTGGACTTATTTGGACCAGAACATGCTATCCCCTGCCTAACACACAAGCAGGGATAGCTTTTGAAGTTCAGTTCTCTGGCTCTTTAGTCTCTGGTTCTTCCTTGCTCTCTCTCACTTGAAATGAGCCTGCCTTGAAATAGATCTGCCAATTACCACCAATCAGCCCAACTGAGTTTAATAGGGCTGAGCCATTACAGGTTGGGGTGACCACCAAAAACTCCACATGTCAAAGCAGCTAAAGTTATGAATACATGAGATGAATTATTTTGAATCGATTACAATGATCAGGAATGATTAAAAACATACAAATGAACATAAAACATAAAAATGAAACACCCCTCAACAGAAAAGGCAGTGTGTGTGTGTGTGTATGTGTTTGTGTGTGTGTGTGTGTGTGTGTGTATGTGTGTGTTTGTGTGTGTGTGTGTGTGTGTGTGGGTTTAGGTGCATATCCTTTCAGTGTGTCTGGTGTCGTGGAAGTTCTGGAAAGCAGGGAGCTGAGCAGAAAAAAAGGAGAGACTTCCTTTTTCACAAAGCCTCTCATGTGATTTCATTTAGGCCTCAGGTGATCAGGTATCAGCTCATCAGAAACCTCAGGTAAATATCATGAGACCCGAAAGGAAAACCGTCTGAAGATGTCAAGTCAAAAGGATAGGAAAATGATAACCTGCAGCATTCTTTTTCTGGACTTCACGCACATATAAAAACGTAACCCAAAAAGGCTTTCAAATAGATTAACATCACTCTGTCACATAGCTAACCTCTTCGGAGGATAGCTAATGCATACATTTATTATAGATACATTATAGATACATTATAGATGACATGGCCTAAAAGATAAATGTGATGTGATTAAAACACCCTAACCCTAAAACACCTCTAACCCTAATCCTAACCCTAACTCTAATCCTAACCCTACCTTGTTATGACAAAAAACAAATGACACTTAATAACAGAAGCGTTTGGTCATAAACGTTTATGACTTGTTTATGACATGTTCATGACAGTGTGATGTCACTCTTATGTCGATACTGTCAAGTAAAGTGTAACCAAAAAGCTAAAGTTGCTATTCAACTCTCCTGGGACAGACAGAATGCGCCAGAAGAGTAGACCTATAATAACAGTATTACACAATAGGCCTACTCACTGAGCCGCCTTACTTATTGTCTTTGCACCTTGCTTATTGTGTCAGAGGATTCATATGATTTAAACTTGCATAGCTTACATAACTGTTTGGATCTACATACAAGTTGGTTCAATATTGCAAACAACTCATCTATATTATATTTTACCACGTCTTCTCCCGGACCACTTCTTGGTATAGCTTGCGGACCACCAGTGGTCCCCGGACGACACTTTGAGAAACACTGTTTAAAGGCACACATAGCGAAGAAATAACATCTGAAACTGAACACCAATAGACCCTTTCAACAAGGTAAACAAAAACTTGAACAAATGCTTGAACGTTCTATTTGGTTCCCAATCTACTTCCTCTGCATTAAGATAACATATGGAATGTTAAAACGGAAGCCTTGTGGGGCCAACTATGATGCTGATAATGGAACTCTCTTGAAAGGGTCTATATGTTAGTACATGCGCCCCTTTGTGTTCCCAGCTTCATTTACAGTAGGTGACATTTAGACCTTCCCCACTTTCCTACTTTGTTTTGGTCCCCGACATGTGACCCAGACACTTGAGAGGGACTTGGATGGCCGCATATATTCAGTATCTCCGGCTTTTCTGGCGATTTGAAAATAAAAAATGAGGCTGTCTGTGCTCTAAAGAGTGGGTGGAATTGGTTTGTTATCAACAGTCTCCTGTTAGGGGCTCCATTTTGTAACATGTGACCTGGCAATTCAGTCTGAATTCAGTCGGAAATGAAGCATACAAACTCTCTCTCTCTCTCTCTCTCTCACACACTCACACACACAGACACTCACATAAACGCACGCACACACACACACACAAACTTAGCAAGCACACTCAGATTCACACATACACACAAACAGACGCACACATAAACGCACACACACACAGACACACACACAAACTTAGCAAGCACACCTCAGATGCACACACATACACACACACACATTATGGATCATTATACACACACAGATGTGCTCACACACATACACACACAAAAAGGAAAAGTCCAAAGTGGCGTGAAAGTCCTGGGTCTATGTGATGGTGTATGAGGCAGGCCAGGCTGAGGGCACTAGGGATCAACCCATACGTGTCTGTGTGTGTGTGTGTGAGTGTGTGTGTGTGTGTGTGTGTGTGTGTGTGTTTGTGTGTGCATATCGTTCTGCACATGTGTGCTCTATGAGTGTGTGCATGCCTCTGTGAGCACATGCATATGAGTGTTATGTGAGTGTGAGCACCTGTGGTGTGTGTGTGTGTGTGCGTGTGTGTGTTTGCTGTGCAGAGTGTGTGGGTGTACCAGGCCGATTCTTGTGCTAATGATTTCACTCTGGGGAGGAGGAGGAAGACCCTGGCAGAGGTGTGGGATTTCTCCTCCACTGCAAACTCACCGAGCGGAGAGAACCAAATCAAAATTCAATGCAGGTAATTGGAGAACCATCCGTTCAAAATTCTGTTGAGAGAGGCACAGAGAAGGACACAGCGAGAGAGAACATGAGAGAGAGAAAATGAGAGGGAGAGAGAGAGGGATGGAGAGAGACAGAGGGATGGAGAGAGAGAGGAATTTCCAATTAAAGAATTAAGGATCACTTCATTACATGAGCTGAATTGTAA
>NW_027468680.1:10167167-10184667 GCF_046254945.1 Alosa pseudoharengus
AGCGAGTTTGGAAAGCGTCCATTAACGAGGCCAGCAGCGTCCCCGATCGTATCCCCATCCTCACCCCCCACTCCTGTAGAGAGGAGAGGAGAGGAGAGGGGGAAGCCTCCTCAGAACATTTAGAGAGGTCAAAGACGCCCCCCATGTTTTCCCTTCTCTCAGATCCTTTCATCTCGCACTCATCCTTATCCTTCCTCCATCTCCTCCTCTCTCTCTCTCTCTCTCTCTCTCTCCTCCTCCATCTCCTCTCTCTCTCTCTCTCTCTCTCTCTCTCCTGCTAAATCTGTCCTGTGGGGGTCGAGGATGAGACTCTGTCTGATGGCAAGTTTCCTTTGATATGAACCAGCGTTGGTATTTGCCTAGAGATAAAGCCGTGACTCTCTCTCTCTCTGTGTGTGTGTGTGTGTGTGTGACTGTGTGTGCATGAACATGAGCATGTGCCTTATGTGTCTAGGATTAGAATGTGTGAGTTGTGTGTTTGTGTGTGTTACAGCGTGCCTGACTTTATAACATTTCCATTTGAAATTCTATCCCCTTGCATTGTAATATGTGTGAGAGTGTCAGTGTGTTCTTGTGTGGGTGTCTGTGTGAGGCACTGCAAGTTTATAAAATTCATCTTCTTACTTAACTTTTATGTGACATTATGGCTCCTTGCATGGTGCTGTGTGGAGGGGTATTTGAGTAGTTGTTTGTGTTTGTGTGTGAGAGAGAGAGAGAGAGAGAGAGAGAGAGAGGAACGGGCCATGACTTGAATATTGTATTGTTTTGTGACTATATTCAGGCCGTCACTGCCAATTGTTGAATAAGAATTTATATATGTATGCGTGTGTGTCTGATATTATGGGTGTGCCAGCAATGTCACCTCACGTCTGCAGTGTTTTCCCATTCCCAGTCTAACCACAGCAGGGGAAAGATGAAATAATCAATCATTTTCTGTACACATAGCAGGACACGTACACACACACACACACACACACACACACACAGACACACACATGCATGTAGAGAATGTCAAAGTACATACGTACACTTAAGCCCTCAAACACACACAAACACCCCACCAAGCCCATCTCTCTCTCTCTCTCTCTCTCTCTCTCTCACACACACACACACACACACACACACACAGATCAGAGGACAGCCTTGGGACAAACGGTAGAAAAACACTCAAAGAGAAAATCCTATTAGCTTTAAAACAGAGCCAATGGCGGCACATAACCTGAGTGGCCTGACACTAAAGTGTGATACAATGATGCCTCTAAGACACACTTGCACACCTGACTCCGGATACAACAGTAACAACACACACACACACTCACACACTAAAGTGTGATACAATGATGCCTCTAAGACACACTTGCACACCTGACTCCGGATACAACACACACACACACACACACACAGACCTGGGAGTGCTAACAATGCTATATATATATATATATATATATATATATATATGTTAAGGATAATGTATAGAATGCCAGTCATAATCTGACGCGCCAGCGGAGGGGTCTTGTTTCGTCTGAAGGGACTAATTTTCAGATAATGACCGGCATTCTATACATTATCCCGCTTATTATACGGCTACTCGCCAAAACGAAAAAATAAACTCCACAATATTTTTCTTTACATTATTGTTACCGTTTCGTTGTGGCTTTTGCTCAGAAACAAATAGTTCGCAACACACACTGAATCACATTCTTTAGAACACAGCTAATCAACTGTCTGCTTTCACCTTTGAATGAAGTTCCAATGCAAGAAGTGACTGGACTACTTGCGGAGTGATATGAAAGACTTAAATCAGAAGCACAAAACCCGTTGACAGCGGTAATTACATTAAAATAACTTAATGTAGAACGTTGGGAAATCCCATTCAAGTCAATGGAGCGTTCTACTAGCATTGTGAAGAGCCGTATGAAAAAAAAAAATAATTAAAAAAAAAAATATATATATATATATATATATATATATATCTCAATAACTATATATCAATATATATCACACATGTCCTGTACCCCCATTGATTATATCAATGCTGTTGTTTAGATTAGTTTTAATTGATCTCTTATAATTCACTGAGATTAAACGTTCTGCATTTCAAGGCAGGGAACCAGTGAGGATAAAAGAGATTGAGATTGATGTCACTGTTGTGCTGGAAAATAAATATCAGTGACTTGGCTGTCAGACATTTTCTAGTAGACAGGAGTGATCAATCAATACAAATATTGATATCATCAGCATCTTTGGTACAACTAAAGCACTCATCTTCAGGTGCTTTTGACAGCGATGACAACAGGAAACTGGTTTGCCAACTTCAAATTAAAAACGAAAGTTTGTCACTACGCTAGCGCACAGAGCCTATGCACAGGAAAATAATTTGGTTTGGGACTTCCCACAGCAGTCAATCATTAAGATCTTCAAAACATTTTATAACATCTAATAAATTAACTTATTTTAAAAGACATAAATGTGTTGTGTTATAAGATGAGGCAGTAGACGGCAAGTTAACATGATGCATTACCATACATGATTTTATTCATTTATATATTTATTTATCCAACGTTAACAAATTTGCGTATCATTTGTTCCCAGAGGGCCTTATAACAAAGTGATAATACTAATGCAGTAAACGTGACGATATCTTAACAATTATGAGCACTATAAAGGCATTATCAGCCTGCATGGCCGTTGTTCATATAATGTGTTATGTTTAGTCTTTATTGAGCCATTTAGACGGCTGCATTTTCTCAGTGGACAAGGTTTACAAGGTTGGCAGGCAAGCGTGACTGCTCAAGTGTCTGGCTCAGTCCCCGAAATGCCTCTCAGGCCACCAACCCGCAGACTCCCCTCAGGGCCCTGTTTAACAGCAGGACAGCAGAGACAACCAAGGGGGACAGGCTGTCTGAGTGGTTGAATCATGGTCAGGGACAAACAAGGTAAGCTGGTCTTAACCCTGGGAAACACATGAGCTCAAACATGTGAATGGAATGTTGCTACTGGAAGGTTCTTTTTGATGATGTAACAATCTACTTGAGCGACTAGGGGTCGTTAAAACTGACTCGCTTTTTTTCACCTCCAGGAGGTTGAATTCAACTGTTTCCCTATGGAACGATGTGACTGACCATTGCAACGTGCCTTGCCTTAAAAAAAAAAACAGGAAGCAGAAAAAAAGTGTGAGGCTCTCAAACTTAAAAATAGTTAATAGTTAGTTACGTCACATTTTCAACAAGGGGTCGTTGCCTACGTCTACGGAAACGTAGGCTAAATACATACATATCATACAACTATACCCAGATAGCAAGAGGCTGGCGGACCACTGTCGGTCCATTGGGGGCATAGCTGTCGGTCCGCTGGCATTTTGCTCATCGGTTCTGTGGCGGTCCGCTGGCGGGTTGCAGACAAATTGCCCAATATTTATTGGTCTAAAATCTTTTTCATTTTCAGTTATACTCCATATATCATTTTATTAACTTTTCTTAATATTCATGACAAGCATACCACCAGCGGTCCGCTATCTTGCAATCTGATTTTGCTATCTGGGTATCTACAGCCATCCAAAAATGAATGGCCAGATATGAATTGCCAGAAAGCTATAGGAAAAAAGTGCAACATTTAAACATGGCAAGAATATTTCTTACAGGAACTTGTCTCGTGAAATTCGTGCTCATCAATCACATGCCATTCCTATCTTTTGTCCCTCTATTTCAAGTGAACATGAGTGTTATTTGATTATATAATCACAACAAATGCTAAGAAATTAAAACAGAATAGGCTAAACATCATGTGCAGGTCAGTAGGCTAACTTCCTTCTCATATGGCAAAATCAACTGATTTGATCGATTATGAATTGTGCTGCAATCACACCCAGCTAAACTTAAAACAGCAAACTCAAACACCACTGTTGGCATGTAAGAAATAAGCAGTTAATTAACTATCCTTACCTGTTTTATCCATATTATGACCAAAATACTAAAGTTAGCATATTTAAAGGCCATTGTGAGCTAGCACAACAGCCTATTGAGCCTAATAGAGGCTACGTTGCAATGGCTAATTGTTACAATAGGCCTACAATAAATGAGCTTTAACAATCTCACATTCTGACTTTTTCTGGTTGATTATATATCCATGCAGATCGTCTTTGATTGTACCAGCAGTTTTTTGTGTTATAATATGTTACAGGATTCATGATTTTAATGATTTTACCAAAACCTGTCCCTGTTCAGTTAAATTCTTAACAAACTATAACTTATAACTTATTATAACAGTTTTTGCCCGTTGCTTAGACACTAAAAACGAATGCTTAGACCAAAGCCTCAATACCTAAACTTCTTGTAGCATACAGTACCTTAAACACTGTGAAACCATACCTTAAAGGAATACGCCACCCCTAGGTGAAATTGGGTCACTCCCCGCAGTCCCTAGAGTTGGATGAGTGAGCCAAAGCGTTTTATAGTCGACCCAGCCATTGTCCTAATCTAGAAACGGCCCGGTTAGCTTTAGCTTAGCGTAGTCGCTGTAATCTGGCGATTCCAGCTAGCATGTCATTGCAAAAGTGAATCAAATAACTCAAGATTTTTTATAATTATTTCTCATAACCTGTACATTCACATTGAGTACAAATATCAATGCAAATTAACACAAAGGGATTTACTAGACCAATTTAGATTTGGAACTATTTTCGGGCATAGCACCGGCAAAGCACCGCTGCCAGGCGCAGACATCACGCAGCCCACCATCAATGGCAGTATTTTATCCCACTCTGCACAGCACAAACACTCCATTTCAGTCGGCATGGGTTGGCACAATCCACACTCACACCACCAGTTCGTGTTTGCTCTCGTTCTCTCATCCGACTCGCCTTGACTAGTCGCAACGTCCTCTCCCAGATCCAAAGCTCGCAACTCCTCTTCAGTGAACTCAGGTTCGAAAAGGTAGGGTCTTGTATCTTGGTAGTCGAAGTCATCATCTTCGTCTATCGTGTAATCTTCCATATTCATCGCCATTAGAACTCTTAGAGAAAGCCCACCTGTCAGTGTCAGCCTAGTAGCAGAGAACTTGGTAGTCGAGCTGGTGTATTGCCGGAAGTTGAGGGTTTTCAGATGCTGCGTGATGTTTTTGCACCTGGAAGCGGTGCTTTGCCGGTGCTATGCCCGAAAATAGTTCCAAATCTAAATTGCCGTATTCCTTTAAACACATTTTCTGCTTTGCACATTGTTTGCAATTCTGCAACACACTTATTGTGAAACACTAGTCAAAATGCAAGCACATCTGGTAATTGGTAAAACCCGGCCCCGGCGCACACATACCTGAAAACATGAAAACTGAGAAAATGGAACACCAATCAGTCTGAGGCTTAGCACTACAAATAGACTTCAGGTAAGTTATTGTGTACCCGTTCAAGCGTGTACTTTTACATTGAGTATCCGTGTACAGTTCTGTATTTGCCCCTTTACTCCCCATTTCTAAAACCTATCAGATAATTATTTTTAGTGGGCCAATGAAAAGTACAGTATATAACCGCCAACTGCATACCTGCATGACTCCTTTGCAAACAATGGAAGGTGCATGCAGAGACATTGAGGTGAGGTCAGTTCAAGGGTGGATATGCCACACGAGGTGATATTTTGCATAGCCCAAGAGGACATCACTTGCGATGTCGACAAGGACTTGTGGCCAGATCTGAACAGAAGGCAGGATAATAATAATAAATAATCCATTTTATTTGTTATTTTATTGTTGCGCCTTTCAAAGCACCCAAGGTCGCTTTACAGAGTAAACACAGTAAAAAAGAAGAATAATAATAATCAGCACACACAAGACATTTACAAGGCAAAAGATGCCGGACCAATCCCGGAGGATTTAATGTTTAAGTATAATTCCAGTATTTAGCACTTTGAGTCCCTTTTCTGGTTTGTTTTGGATGAACTAGAGCGGTGGACATCGAAATTTTGACGACGGGTCCTCTCTCGACTTTCTGACTTGTTTTGAATCGCCTTTGACTGTTTCAAAGTGGCTGGCTATGGGCATGCACAAACATGTCCTTAAAACAACCCTTAACGTTCGTTTTCAAAACTGTGAAACTCACCGAGTGGAAGTTCGTTGATGACAACATTAAAACGAATCAAACGTTTAGCGATCATGAAATAATACATGATAAGATGTCAACAAGCAGGGAGATAATGAAGAGCAGTAGTTCTACTCAAACTACTTGTGGTAGGCTATGGTAGATTGGTCAAATCTAGCAAGTAGGCAAATTTAAGTGGATAACTTGAAAGTGACAGTAAGACATTCGAAAGCCCAACAAAATTTAAGGTTGCTTTGGATAAAGTACAAAGACGTAAAACTGGTGCTCTGAATAGCAACCCGCAAAACAGGGGAATACCAAATTAGGCGCATTTTACGCTTCTCCTCCCACCTTTTAACACGAAACTCACACTTTCCCCTGACCCTCCTCGGAATGCATATGCATGACACGGGAAAGCGCAATTTGCCATTTTCAGCACCTGGGACAGGCAGTCTGCGGTTTTACCCAAGTGTGGCCTTTTTGAAAATAGCTCGCATCAGTTACGTCAGTCTTTGCGAACAAATAACGCCTGGAAACAGGCCCAAACGGCTTGATAAATCTAGCCCATCAGTGTGTTGCTGTTGATTTGAAAGAGTAATTCAAATGATGCATGTGTGTATGGTTTTGTTGCAATAATTAAATTTTTAGAAAGGATTGTTGATTTTTTATTGCTTTTGATGTGAGTTGTCTTATTTGGCTGTGTAGAATTTTGATATAATGAGCCAAAAGAGTATATATACCGGTACTTATAACTAAATAAATAATGTAAAAATAATTTTAAAAAGTGTGTAAAGTAATAGGCATAAACTGTAATTCTGTGTCAACTTTCAGAGAGAAGACATGTATGACTCCTATCTAGTCAAATTTCACAGCTTCTAAGATAGTCTATTGTCTTTGTGTAAACCGAGTTTTGAACATAGAAAGTCGAAAAAAGTTAGGCTACAATTTTGCTCGTTCATTCTCCCATATGGATCAACACCCCAAATCAGGGCAATTTTAGCTAAATAATGTACCTGTGACAGGTTATCAAATATTGAACAATGGGATAACGTTTCATCGTAACCTTTATTGATGCATGACATGTTGATATTGATAAAATACAGAGATGTAGCCTACCGAGAGGCAACTGCAGATAACGTCGTTCAATAGGTTCAACGTATCCCTTGCCTGCCAGGTGGTGGTAAACAAAGAGTTATAAAGCCTAATACATCACTCTGGCTCTGTGCAGCCGATGTAAATTCTAGATCTACGTGGTATAATTCTAGAATGACTTACAAAGACACGCTGCTCCAACCATGGCTCCAACACAACATTGCCCATGGAACAGAAGACACACACAAGAGTTTGTTAGAGAAACACTCTGTTCAAACATGCCAGCAGGAAATGTCATGGTTGACACACAACCGAGCCCTTGCTGGCACAAATTGTTGTTCTTCATGTTTGAAAAGTCTTTTTCACTGATGGAAAGAGTATTAGCGCTAAGAGCAAGAGACACTTTTCAGTCAGAAAGACAGACAGAGAGAAACACAGAAAGAAAATGTATTCATAAGAAGTCTCAAATAGAAGGTTCTATCTTGGGTGCACTGCATTCTCAAGAGCTTTTAAGCATTCTGAACTGTACCCTGCTAAAATAACAAGAGTTTAAATAATGAAATTCAGACTTTTGTCAAAACAGATATGAATTGTATCTAACATTTTCCATGAGTATATTCTGCTTGCAATATCTTCCGTCAGCAAGTTGTCATTAGCTGCCAGACTTGTTGTCTCATTACTGCCTGCCTGGAAACTGCTGACTGGAAACACCATAACAACAGTGTCACTTATTTTTTCACATGCTTCTCTCCTTATTAGCAAGAGATTGTTGAAATGGATTGGACAACTGAATGCCAATCAACAGACATTTCAGAAAGTGTTACTGAATCCCTCTCAGTTTATCCCTTTACACAGAAATCCTTTTTATTTTTTCCACTGCTAAATGCCCATCTCCTGTCTCTAATAATAGCTAAAAAATGTTTTTTTTAATCTGTGCATGATACTCACTGTCCATCTCTGGTCTCAGTTGCTAACTATTCTTCCTCTGTTCCTTGAGGTCACTTGTCCTAGTCTCTGTCCTGGCTCTGTCTGTGACGCTATATGAAATACAGTCAATTAGAAAGCTTTGCAAGTGATGTGTCGATTTGGACTTTTGAAGGTTGTGCAAAAAGCATTACAATCTTTCAGCATGCAGGCAACAACTGACAGTTGCTCTGTTTTGTTCAACAGTGGCATTCAAATGTGTAAAGGCATCAAACACACAGCTGTTTTAGAACAGGTGATTGGGAAAAATAGTCCTTTCTCTGTTTGTATTTCATAATAGACCTGTGTGTGTTTGTGTGTGTGTGCGTGTGTGTGTCAGGGGTGTACCAGTGTCATTGCACCAGTGTAGCAATCTCTCCCCTTTTCTCTCTTCTGGACACACCATTAGCCATCATAGTGAATAATTCAGTGTTCGGCATGGCTTTACCAGAGATCCCTTTGGTGTCAGACCCCTGAACCGCAGCGATAAAAGCATGTCATGTAAAATTTTTTACCCTGACAATTTTGCTGGTTACTCTGATAGCAATTGACTCCACAGTGGTTCCACTTCCAACCCAGCACTGGCAATGATCCAACTCTCCCTGGATGAATTTCCATCAAAAGAGTGCATTCATTACCAGGAGCAGTCAGGCAACTACTGTACTCACACCAATCACGCAAATTTAAAGGAGTAATCCGGCGAATTTTCGATCTCCGTTTCTCGAGAGAGCCAGGCAGCTATACAGGGCTACACTCTGGGGGCATGTCCGTGACCTCCCATGTACAAGCCCCCAGACATTAGCGCTGTAGCAACTCATGCTAGGTAACCTGAAACCACATTTCAGCATCTGGATCCTGAAAATGATCATGTTGGAGGGCCAAGGTACAGTAGGCTACAGTATGATGAACAGACAGTCATACCCTATTACAATAGTGCACTCACCACCAGTCATACCCTATTACAATAGTGCACTCACCACCCCTATCATTGGGGCTAGGGTAACAACCACAGATTAGAATATGCCATGTTTAATGTTTCTTAAACTTCACAAATATTTGATCAAATGTTTTTAAAGATAAAATTTTCAGCAAATTAAAATGTACAACATTCTATGCACATCGGCATGACCATGACAGCTGATGGGATCTCACTCCAAACTGTATCACTATGTAGACCCCCATGTTCAAACACGCCATAATTCATGTTGCCATGTTGAAGTGTTTCAAAAAGCAATTTTCAAATTTAGTTCCAGTATCATTTACGCTACTAAATGCTATATAGCTATCTAAGCAAGCATGGATATGGATAAACATGGAGATAAAGATCTTCACTGTTGAGTCTAAGGCTTATTATAAGTATGTGAACATTTACTGTATATTTGTGTAGAGGCTTACTGCCTCAATATGAATATCTAGTATAGGATAATGAGGCAATCCAACAATAAATATGTCCTAGATGCATAAAAATTTAGTATCAAGGCAGCCTGGCTGAGTTTGCTGGTAACTAACAGTCGTTACTCCAACAAATGCTTCATATGCGCATCTTGTGTTTTCCCTGTGGGGGGAGTCATTTTGGAATCTCTTAAACACACGTGGCAAGATCTGATTTCCCAATGTGGATTAAATCCGGTTTCGTCTATTTATTCTCTCCCAAGCCCCATTTACAAAACTAGATTATGTGGCGTCGTGTGCTGGTTAGAGTTGTACTATGGGTTTTAGGGGTTAGATGAGACACTCATGGGATAGGAGTACAAAAGGCATTCATCACTTTACAGGCTGTGTCACATTCCGCATTGTGCAAAGGATTATGGGATTAGAATAAAACAAACGACTTAAATATTACATCAGAGACCTCCCTAGAAAGACAGAAAACGTAGCCACGCAGATGAACTCATACAGTACGTCCACACTTTTGACTCTTTCTGTCTCTGTCTCTCTCGTGCGCACACACACACACACACACACACACACAGGCACACAGTGCTATTCTTCCACTGTAGTGAGTCGTTACTCTTTAGCTGGGAATTAAAGAGGGTAATTAATGTCCTGCTGGAATGACTCTTTATTTCGTCCAATGATGGAGAGGTCTATTCTTTCTCTTTCGCGGCTCTCTACTTCTCTCTACCCCTTTAAGAGATTGGCTTGTCTCTCTCTCCCTCCCTTCTTCTCTCTCTCTCTCTCTCCCCCGTTCTCTTCTCACTCCCCTATAGGGGAATGGGCTCATCAGTGTGCCCAGTCATACTTGTGGACTATGGCAGGAGCTTTTGGGATTCAGTTCTTTTTAAATGTAAATATACATCATCACATCTCAGGACACTGCAGCCGGCAAGATCCTCTGGCCTTGTAATCTGCACATTTGATTCCTTCACAAAGAGGGGGCTTGCATCCGAAGCTGTTATCACTCTGCCATTTTTCATTCTTTGTTTGCTGGTGTATGTGTGTGTGTATGCGCGTGTGTATGTGTGTGTGTGTTGTTGGGTGTTTTGGAAGTAGCTTGACATACACACAGACTTATTGTACACAAGTAAAATACACAGGCAAATACACACAAACACAGATTAGCATGCACTCACAGACAAACAATCACATTCATGCATTTTGCACAAGGCCATAAAGTGAGTTTATATATTTGGTCAGTTAATATGGAGGAGTCCAAGTTCACACACAAACACATGCACAGATAAACAAACATACACACACATACACACCCACACACATACACAGAGAGTGAGAGAGAGAGATAACCTCAGCAGTTGTATCTGAATTGTATGCCACATGCTGTCAGATGAAAGAGGCAACAGCTACATAAATGAATGACTCATAAATTGACAAAATGCATGACTTTGAACACACACTTGTACATTTGTACCAACCCATTTTATCCAGAATCCACATATTGCTTCTTTCCAAGCAATTTAAGGCACACAAACACACACACACAAATGACACTGAGTCACTTATTTGTGATACGTTTCCAAGGGAGTGGTGTGTAGAATTATATCAGACAAGCCTTGCAACAATTTAAAAACATGAGCTTGTAACCAAGGGTGTGTGTGTGCTTGTGTGTGTGTGTTTACAAGAGAGAGAGGAAGATGGAGAGTATGAGCATGAGTGAATGAAAGTGAGAATACATATTTGAGCATTCAAATTACAATAACTTACTATGTTTGACAAGAGCATGCTTGGCAGAATCTTGAGAATCTTTTAGCTAATAATCGTTCCATTTTTGTAACTGAGGGAATACAGGAAAGATGTTTTAATACTCTGCCTTTTCCAAGTAGATTTACACTTCCAAGTAATATGCTCTGGATGTTTGTCTTTGTAGATGTTTCGAGCTTTTACTGTATTTGTTGACCAAATCTATGAATTTGCTTCTGTTTTCGTGTGCAGGTAGCTTGAGGTCAGACATGCAGGTCATTCCAGCATGGGGCAGCTGGCAGTCTGCAGTGTTTGGTCTTGTCCTATCAGTATGGCTCACTCCATTCATATGCTCATAACTGTGCAATCCCACTGGCTGTACGCCCTACAGCCGAGACCACACACTGGCAGTTTATGCAAGCACACCATGGCAGCGGACGTTATTTGGTAGTTTATGCAAGCACACCATGGCAGCGGACGTTATTTGGTAGTTTATGCAAGCACACCATGGCAGCGGACGTTATTTGGCAGTTTATGCAAGCACACCATGGCAGCGGACGTTATTTGGCAGTTTATGCAAGCACACCATGGCAGCGGACGTTATTTGGTAGTTTATGCAAGCACACCATGGCAGCGGACTTTATTTGGTAGTTTATGCAAGCACACCATGGCAGCGGACGTTATTTGGTAGTTTATGCAAGCACACCATGGCAGCGGACGTTATTTGGCAGTTTATGCAAGCACACCATGGCAGTGGACGTTATTTGGTCAGTCGGTATGCAGTGGGAGTCATCCAGGCAGACACACACATGCACACACACACACACACAAACACACACACACACACAGACAAACACACACACACACACTTACCACTTACTAGTTGGCGTATAGAAATTGTGGTTATGCCTCAAGCTGTGAAGTGAGAGAGGCAGGAGTTCCATAAATGAATGACTTTCACAGAAACATGGTTCTGTATCTCCACTGAAATTATGGGTGAAATGGAAAAAGGCGTGAATTCCAACACAGATTTGGACACATAGAAATGTGTCGTATACCATTTCATCCAGGGTTTACAAGCATATTGCCTTATTTCCAGGCCATAAACAAACATCACATGTTCTCTCTCTCCCTCTCTCTCTCTCTCTCTCTCTCTCTCTCTTACATAAACACACACACACACACACAGACACACTTTTTTGGTATTCTTGACAGCAGTGTGAAAAATGACACCAGTCAGGACTTGCAATACTTTATAAACATGAGGTCCTGACGGTGTGTGTGTGTGTGTGTGTGTGCGCGTGTGTGTGTGTGTACACAAAGCACAGATATTTGCTCAGCCAAATTAATATGCTGTGTTTGACTATAGGACAAAAAGGTGGCTGACAGAATCTCGAGAATTTATCATATAATTTCATTTTCATTTCTGATAACAGTAGTTTAGAGGAGACGGATATGGAAAAGAGGAGGCTCAATATTCGCCACCCTCTGAGCGTCCGTGAAAGTCTAACTAACACTTCAAATGGTTTCATTGCTGCTTCTTAAGCTTTATTTCCATTTTTGTGCATTTCATCTCTGGATTTGTTTCTTTTGAAAACCGAGGTAGTTCCAGGCCAAATCTCCCATCATGCTCACAACAGGAAACTGCCAATGCAGCAAAAGTGTTTTAATCTGACAAAACTTTTTAAAGCTCTGACAATTCAATTTAACACATAACCTCAAATAGACCTCAAATTATAAAAGTCACACACAGACACAACCTGTCACTCCCGCGAGAGAGAGAGAGAGAGAGAGAGAGAGAGGGAGAGACTCAATTTGAGCTTGGCAATAGCCATAAAAAATATGTGGATTTTGGATTTGCAGGTTTATTCCATTTCAAATATGGTTATGAAGAAAGAAAGGAGGAAGAGAGGGAGGGAGAAGAAGAGAGAGTGAAGACAGGAGAACAAGGAGGGGGAGGGGTAGAGAAAGAGATGATGGGAGAAGCAGAGAAGAGAAGAACAGAAAAACAGATGGACGCGGCGCATCCTAGTGTTTGATGTCTTACTTTTCCTCACAACAATATCACACACAGACACACACACACACACACACACACCTGGCTGTCCTCGTGCTACCCCCTGTGCGCTGTAGGAAGTGAGTGCTGTTTCGTTTTCTCCAACAATAACTGGCTCCATAGATGAAGGAACATTCACCCAAACCCCCAACGCCATTCACCCCACCCTAACACCACCCACCCACCCACCTCACCCCAACACCACCCATCCAACCCACCACCCCCCACCACCAGCATGAAGAAAAAACAGAGGAGAGGAAAAAAGTGATTAGCTGCAAGGGGAGGAGAGGAAATGAATGAGAGAGAATAGACAGAGAGGGGGGAGAGTGATGGCATGATTAAAAGGCACGGACGGAGAGGAGTGGAGAGAAGGATGTTCATTACGGAGGATGAGCTGAGGCGGCCGCGCTCTCCTCATGTTTGTCTCTCGTCCTCTAATCAGCACTTCTCCCCCGTCATACTGCGCTGGCTGCACCTGCCATGGCAGAGAGAGAGAGGGAGAGAGAAGGAGAACAGAGAGCGAGAGGGAGAGAGAGAGAGGGAGAACAGAGAGAGAAAGAGAGGGAGGGAGAGAGAGGGATAGAGTGAGAGAGAGGGAGGAGGAGAACAGAGAGAGTGAGAGAGAGGGAGAGAGAGAGGGAGAACAGAGAGAGAGAAAGGGAGGGAGGGAGAGAGAGAGGGATAGAGAGAGAGGGAGGAGGAGAACAGGGAGAAAGAGGGATAGAGTGAGAGAGAGGGAGGAGAAGAACAGAGAGAGGGAGAACAGAGAAAGAGAGGGAGGGAGAGAGAGGGAGGAGGAGAACAGAGAGAGAGAGAGGGATAGAGAGAGAGGCAGGAGGAGAACAGAGAGAGAGAGAGTGAGAGGAAAAGAAAGGAGAGAGAGACAGAATGAAGGAGGGTGATGGAAAGAGGGAGAGGAGAGAAAGTGATGGAGAGATAGAGAGAGGGGGGAGGAAGGATAGAAGATAGAAAGGAAGACTCAACCTCTTTTTACATACTCTATATCTAAGTATCGTGCACTTCCAGTGCATCATTTCATCACGTATGGAATCACATCACTGGCTATCAAAATCTACAGCACTCTGAGCCGCCCAATGGGCATGTGAAGCAGAACTCACTCAAGCCATTGTTAGGTGTTCCTAATCTCATTCCGTCAGTGGGCCTAAGTAAGGACCTGCTATAAAGAAATATTCTGCTCCGTTAGAATGGAGTTATTAGGCATCTGTATGCAGAAAGCATTGGAACTCTAAATAAAGCCAACAGATATTACCTCATTTGAAGCTCCATGGCCCTACTTGACTTATTCCTGCTCACGGGTAAAGGGAACGGGAAGGCAATGCAAGCCATATTCATTTATAGATGTAACATAATGAAACTAGTCCTGAATAGCATTGCCTAGTTCCCTTCCACAGGTATCTTAAAGGATTCAAAGAGGGAAAAGAGACTGGTATACCAAAATAATCTCAATTTATTATTGCAAATGGTTTGGTTAAAATATTGACGGTTGGCAACCAATACAGCCCGAGGGCACCCAAATGACCAACAGCACGGCCTCACTACCACCCAAAACACAATGTATCAGACACCTCAATCTCAGTTAGCACTGCAACCACAATAGGCAAACTCTGTATAAGCATGCAAGCTCAACACTGGGTAATACATGTGAAACCACACCACATCTATGTTAGAGGCTAACTTCGGACAAGTGTTGTGCGATGTTATAATACTGCTTTGGTCAAACCATTCAAAATAACAACCATCCCTTTAAAAAAAGGAAAGAAAAGAAACAAACAACAAATACACAAAATGTACAATAAGGCTTGGAGGTACAGTACAATTCTTAAAATTACGATGGGGGAAAGCGGCAATTACACCTAGGAGCACTCGGTGTCTGCAACAAATCACAAGCATACCATAAGCACACATAGCATACAACCAACTGCATAGGTTTCTTTCTATTTGTATTGTCCTTCCCTGGGTTACAAAATAGTGTTCACACGGTATAATGTCCCACTTACAACATACCACACATACCGTAATAAATATATAAAATCTATTTTTTACCCACAGCAATAGTGCAACATGTTTAAGCAGGGAAAACACAAACAAACAGCACAGTACATCCCACATTAATGAACTGCTACTTTGCACTAATGGTCCCCGCTCTGTTAAAGTGCGGCCTTGGTTACCGGGCTTCCTAAATTGCACGCAACAGTCCATAAACAGATGCTTACCGTTCCTGTTTACATCAATACAACAATTCGCCAGTGTGAATGAAAAACTCTCGCTGCTCCCGCTCACGACTGAGAACAAGGAGAGAGACGTTAATGTGTGACTTAACTACAACAGTTTAAGGCATCGTGCTTTGTATATTAAATGCTGCCAATAATAGGCGCTTACCGTCTCTGATTTCGGCTGAGAACAAAGGCTATGCGCCGACCAGTATGAATGAACTCCTCTCGTGCAACTTTTAACAAGTTGTGCTTGACGCTGAGAGCAAAGGCTATACGCCGACCAGTATGAATGAGCTCCTCTCGTGCAACTTTTAACAAGTTGTGCTTGACACGGAAGACGAGGATTCCGACTCCAGTATGGATTAACTTTTACCAGCTCGCACTTGACACACAGCGTGTGTGTGTGTCACCAAACAATTAAGCAACTCTACACGCTGCTTCTTTTCTACTTCCTAGCCCCAACCACACCCTATAGCAGTGGTTTTCAAAGTGGGGGCCGGGGCCCCCTGGGGGGCCGCGAGGGGGTGCCAGGGGGGCCTCAGCAAGTTGGAAGGAAAAATAAAAGCAACAAATAAATACATCTGAAAAATTTAAAATATACCTATTACTATGCGGGTTGTTATACAATGCCATTATAATAATGTGAGGCATATCTGAACATTATATTTCCCATGATAATGACTGGGAATAATAGTAGAGTGATAGCTCTCATATAGCAGAAAGCCCCAAATACAATTTTTACACACTGTATGCTCCATCGCGAAGTGCTTGTGGCGAAAATAATTATTAGGATTAGCTTAATGTATTTTTACATTTGCCGTAGTATTGTCGATGGGTTTAATAACACATCAAGGGGGTCCTTGTCCAGAACCTAGTGGTATTTGGGGGGCCTTGTCGTGGAAAAGTTTGGGAACCCCTGCCCTATAGTACCTGAGTGGAAAACCAAATAGAGGAGGTTAGCCTGCAACAGACTCCCTCTGTCGGAGGGGAGTAGGTATAGATAGCCTACAGGTGTCTCAGTCTTAACAACACACTTCATCCGGTCACATAAATAACACTTAGCGTTGAAGTATAACGTACCAGAGACTGAGTGAATGAATGAGTGAGTATGTGTGTGTGTGTGTTTGTGTGTGTTTGAGAGAGAGAGAGAGAGAGAGAGGAAACAGCTTTTATGGTTCAGGTCATTCAGAAAATGGGACGGTGTGTGTGTGTGTGTCTCTGTGTGTGTGTGTGTGTATGAGAGTGTCTAGCATTAGGAGACTGATGTATGTGTGTACAGTAGGGTACAGTAAAGGGGTTCGCTGTGTGATGGATGACAATGTCAACAGCGAAATTTACGGCGAAGGTGTGCAAGCAGAAACTAGTTGTTTATTTGCAACATTTCACTCCTGACAAGCTATTTTTCCTGTCGCAACTGGAGACCTCTTACAAGTCAGCTGCTCCTACTCTCATTCTCTCTCTCGCACACACACGCACTTACACACACGCACTCACTCACACACACACAAACACACACACAAACACACACACACGCACTCACACAAACACATACACACACACACACACACACACACAGAGAGAGAGAGAGAGAGAGAGAGAGAAATAAACACACAATTCAAACATTACACACCTCTTCCTGGAGATTAATTATACCCATTCCAGGATATTAGGGAGAGGAATCTGATATCTTTTGTCTTTCGTTCTGCAAAAGGCAATTTCTCTCTCTCTCTCTCTCTCTCCCCCTGTTGCCCACCCTCTGTGCATATGATTCCCAGGCGCTCCTGTACACACGGTGGCCATTTCCATCTGTCTCAGGTAAGCTGGATTACTGCATCATCCCCAGCAGACCACTGCCTCAGCTCCACTCTCTACGAGGCAATTAGGGACATTTCAGAGATACTAACACTTACACCTCCAGAGTAGCAATCACCACCAGCTGTAGCTCGTGGAGTG
>NW_027468680.1:10202752-10232752 GCF_046254945.1 Alosa pseudoharengus
GTTTTAAAAATACACACATATAAGAATATAAAAATAATATAAACATATATTGCACTGGTTATGAACAGGAATGGTTCTACAGATTTCACAAGGTAAAGACTATATACATCATTAAGCTGGTGATAAAAATTTGTACAGATTACACTGGTCTCTAACTTTACATTGTGAATACATTCCTTTCACACCTTCAAAGCCTGCTGAAATGTTGCTGAAATGTTGACTCTAGACTATATGTAGCTTAGAAACAAAGGACTGTTACTGTCCTTATTAATAAACATTTTAACGATTTCTTATATGCTCAGGTTTAAACCAAGAGTTCTCATACGTACACTGGGGTACATTTGTGCTGGAACCAGGGCTTCAGTGAAATGTTGGAAAAAGTTGGAGGCATACTGTATGATTGTCCAGAATGTCTTGGTATACTGAAGCATTAAGATTTCCATTCAATAACCCGAGCCAAATTCGAACTGGAGTCTGACAGTTGGTGACCCTTGTTGTAGAACATCATGGTCATGGTCAAAAGAGATTCTTCTTTCGACTTTTGATTTGAGAGTTAGAGAGAGAGAGAGAGAGTGTGTGTGTGTGAGAGAGAGAGTCTGCTGCCTCGTCTCTTTTTCACTTGAGTCTATTTCAAGCCTCTGACTGACACTTAAAGTGCTTTTTAATTGATTAAATATTTATATGGGCCTTGCCTTTTGATGTGTGTGTCTGTATGTATCCATGTCTACGTGTAACTGAGTGAGTGAAAACAGCTTCAAGGTTGTTTCTTGAGAGACCAGCTCATTATGTGTGTGTGTGTGTGTGTGTGTGTGTATGCGAGCAAATACGTCAGACCAATCATTTAGTTGTGTATTGTGAATTGTGCAGGTATATGATTTAAGAGGAACACCTGAATGGCTGTGGCTCAATGCTTTATACTTTATACATACACACACACACACAACACACACACATACATGCTCTTGCTGACACAGCACACACACAAACAACAATATAAATACTCTATCTCTCTCTTTCTCACACACACTCACACACACGCACAAACACGTATAAAGCTTGCCATGCAGAACCCATCTCTCTGACTCTCTTCCTTTATTACCAGCTGCCAAGGAGGTTCCTATCTCCATTACATAAAAAGGACACACACACACACACACACACACACACACAAACACAGTCACACACACACACACACACACACACACACACACACACACACACACACACACACACACACACACACACACACACACACACACACACACACACACACACACACACACACACATGGCATGGTTAAATGTGGAATTAATAGGTGGAAAAAGGAAACTGCACTCAGAGGATGATGCTCAAATACACTCTTAAAGCAACACCAAAGAGTTTTTTGTAACAGGGTGAACGGCACTTCTGCATTCGCTTCACAGCCCTCTATCGGCTATAACCGCACTATGTAAGTTTGCCAGTTCGGGTAGCGGATCTGTAGTTCGATGGAATGAGACATAAGAAACTACAAATTTGACTTGCATCTGATGTCGCAATACATTGTATCTTTCATAAATCGTGCAACATATTCTACCTTGTCTATGGACATTATTTGCAAAGCTGGTGCTGGATAAACAAATAGCGTGCGAGGGAAAGTTCTTTGGTGTTGCTTTAAAATGAACTCTTCTCTATGTCCAGATAGGGACAAGTTTGTGTTGTTTCCAACACATTTCTTTTGTTATTTATTTCAAGAGTGTACACAGTAAAATTCTTTATGTCCAGATAGGGACAACACAGTTTTAGTGTTGTATTAAAATAAATAAAAACAAGCTAAAACAGTGTACAACAGTGCCTTAGATGGGCAGAGACTAAGATATTGTACAAACGTTTCGGGCTTAGCCCATCTTCAGTGCTCCCAGTTTGACTTGACCTGGTTTTGTATTCTATGCACCAGGCGAAACACCTTTGCATACACAAATCTTAACATAAGGTGCAGACGCCAACCTCAAACGAACTCTTAACCGTGGAATTAAACAGCCCAATCTATTGCCTGCTTGTCGATGAGGATGCCAAACCTGCCGCATCAATGTGTGCGAGAGGCAGAGAGACTCACACACATAAACAGATATATGCAAATAAGGGCTGTTTTTAGACTAAACATCTCAATTTCCCAAAGGATGTCTGAATATGGATGTTAAATTATGGGAATTAAGTGTGTGTGTCAGATGTTGGAGCTATTTTTTATGAATGGGAATGGTATGAATAATAACACTTTTTAAAGGGGATTTAACAAGCTGTAAGTTCCGTACAATGACTCTGATGTCAATTCAGTCCACACAGCAACAACAGTATAAACAGAAACCTATTTATTCAAGTATAATACATATCTCTGACGCACTGACTTGTCAGACTTTTAAACAAAGACACCTCAGTAAACCAAGTCACGATGTATAAAAAAAGTCAGAGTTATTGAGTAAATTACAAATCCTATTTGTGCCATTACTTGCTAAACTTTCTTCAATGAGTCAGTTATTAATCTTGAGGAACATTCTGAAATCTGTAATCTGTCATACCTGCCCATGGTATGTGAGCATTAGACACTAAAATACTAGGAACATTCTGAACATTAGACACTAAAATACTAGGAACATTCTGAGCATTAGACACTAAAATACTAGGAACATTCTGAACATTAGACACTAAAATACTAGGAGATCTTTGCTGATTGATTGCCAAGGCTAGAAATGGAGTCCCTCCCAGTAGATCTGTAGAAGCACAGCCTCGCTTCACTCTTAGCAGATCTGTTTAAAGAGAAGATCACCCCCAATTTAATTAAATCCCCAGTATGCAACTTTCTCTTTCAAGCAAAGTCCTAATGTAGAAACCTCAAATCTCAAACACTTCAGATAGCCAGGCTCATTATACAGTCTGAACAGCAGTACACACACATTTCTGTTTCTGGATATTCTCGGCAACCAATCTAAAGCTCAAAGAAACTCGTAAGGGACAGGAGGGCCTTCAGGTTATTGACTGCATTTGTGGAGGCACTTCAGAGCCTGGAAGTAGGGGGAAGAGCGAGAGAGAGAGAGAGAGAGAGAGGGGAAGAGAGGAAGGAGGGAGAGGGGGATAGAGGAAGGGAGGCAGTGGGGAGGATTGATTTAAAGTCTCTGGGTAACACTAGCTTTATCAGCAGGCCTTGCATCTCGCAGCTTCTATGCAATAATATGGCCAGAGAGGCCAAGAGTCGACCTCTGAGTTTTTAAGAATTGAAGATTACATACAGTTCACAACAATCAACAATAAATGATTAACAGATCAAAGCACTGAGCAGTATCTGAGTAAAGATCGTCATGCATACAATGGTTCGTCATCATTACAGCGTGGTAGTAATCTTTCGAACAATACACTTAACATTAAATGACATAACTTATGGTGTAAATGGACAATGACATTTAAGTACATCTGCTTGTCTTTTTCAAAACTAAGATTTGAATTTTGGCATAATGCAATAATTCATCCATATCTCACATACATTGTTCTTGTGATGAATGGTAGCACACTTAACGTACAGTACCTACTGCAAGATATACATCCGGGTATGATTGCAGACCTCTTGATTGAAAATTTGTTTATCTACATATGTTTTCCTGATCTGATCAAATCCATCCAAACGTGACTGCATGACTGAGCACTTCTAATTTCCTCCCCTGGAGAATATCATCAGGCTTATTATCTAACACCATCCTATACGTTGCATTTCATGTCGCCATGGCGAAACCGACACAGTGCTCCCCTAGGTCTGACTTCACAGCACATGATTACCCGTGTAATATATTCACTGACATGTTCCCAGATACTCCTCGTATAAGGACTATCAAAGGGCTGCTTGATGAGGGACATATGGCACGCAAGGTGCTTCCTCCCGGGCCCGGTGCTTGTGGTACCACTCCACTTCTGGACCTGGCTGCGGTTCCGCCGCTCTGCCTTCCCTCTGGCATCTGGGACGGTGCAACTGAATGACAATCAGGCCGCTCGATCGGAACCCGTGCGACAACCAGGTGCCGCTGACACGCTCGTCGTTGATCAAAGCCCGTGGCGGTGGCGGCGGCGGCAATGGAGCTATTTTTGATTCGGCAGATTGGAGAGGAGAGGCAGCCTCAGAGGCCCTCCAATCACAGCACTCCGGTGAGACGCTGGCCAATTTTCCGGTGACCGACGGCATCGGTTTTTATTAGAGGAGCTTCATGGCTTAGTTTTCATGAAACGACACCTTGTTAAAGGAATAAAAAGAGGATCATGATGATTGGAGATTTTAGGACAAAAACAAGCAAATGTATAACATTCAGGTATTCACATCCTGACCACCTCCGACTCCAGATAAGAGCACAGACAAGAAATGTATAGCCACAACAGATTTATCTTTAACTCCATCTTTGTCTGACTCTTTTAGTAATTTATCCTCAGGGTAACAGTGCAGGGCCCATATTTACAGAGAATATTAAGGTTATAAGGATACAAGGATACAAGGAAGTTTATTGTCACATGCATATAGTTACTGGAAGTAAGAAATGCAGTGAAATTATGTCTGGTGTCAGCCTATTTGTGCATTAATGGGGGGGGGGGGGGGTAAAAAGTGCAGTAGAAGAGGGGTACTTATAAGTAGCCCCTTACTGGCGGCTTTAGGAGAAACTCTAAAAAATAATGGGTGTGTTAGTCTTAACTTTAGGACAAAAAGCACCAGTTTGTATCATTCCAACCACAATGTTTTGAAATGCACATACATCTCAATCGCGAGGGAACAATTGTGCAGGGGCGCCGCTAGGGAAGTTAGGACAATTCTTAGGGCCCAGCACTGACAGGGGGCCCTCAACTATGCAGTGGCGTAACTACAGACGAGAGCTCACCACCACGTTCCCGACATGAGCTCCCTCCCGTCATTGCTCGGGCCCACCACTCAACATCATCGTTAGTAAGATCAAACCTTTATGAAAGTTATCAGCTACCCAGCTAACATTTTTAGAGTGAGGGATGACAGCTGTTAATACCACTCTTTTGCTTTGTAACTAGTAGTTATGGTGACCCTATTTGTATGTGTATTTTTGTTTTTGTATTGTGGTTATGTTCAGATGTTACAATATAAAAATGTGACTTAGAAGTAAAACAATTACCTGCAACATTTCTTTTTTTATTGACAATGTTAACGAAGGAACAAGGCCTGCTGGGAATGTGAATATGTGTTTATCCAATGATCTTAATTCATGATTACGTTATGTTGTAAAGCTACTTCTGGATGTGTTGCAATTAGCAATTAGTAAGCTAGAAAGTGGCACACAGAAGACGAGACGAGAAAAAAGACTAGAATTGGTGGAGACTAACTCCAAATTAATGAAACACCTCGAATCAAAGATTCTAGAGCACTCGAATGTTGCTGCTGGCGTTGATGCTAGTAATGCTGATGTTAAGTCCTACCTAAGGAGTAGGCTAGCATGGGACAAGAACGATTGAGTGGATTGGCCATACTCTCCATAGAGAACAGCAGTTGGATGTCATTGATATATCATCAATGACTTTGCTGAACAGAAGGCCCATAGAGTGAACATCTAATGGGTGAGTTACAGGTGGCTTTTTGTTATGGAGTAGGCTGTGGGGTGCACTTCCTGTGACCTTTTTGTGGAATATCTGTCCGCTGTTTTGTGCTGTTTTGCTTGATGCTTTTCTTGATGGCTATTAATTGTTCTGCGGCTTATGGCATCTGCGTTTCGGTTTTGGATGTTGTGGGAATTCAGAGGTGGCGATGAGTAGTCAGCCACTCTCCATGGCTCTGTCTGATCATATGTTGGGTGGGGGGGGGGGGGGTTACAATAACTATAATACTACATGGGAGGGGGGCAGAATTATTGTCTGTCATAGTGCCCACATTTTCTAGCAGCGCCCCTGCATGTAAGGGATGCAATAAGACCACCAACAACAACCAAAACCATTAATTGTCAAAGTGTAACTGTAAACTAACTTCTTTGTCAAGGTGTAAACTAACTTCTTTATCAAGGTGTAAACTAACTTCTTCCTGCCTATGCAAATGTGTCATACAGATCCATATTTACAAAGTTCCAAAGATACTGTCAGCCTGTAGTGTATTCCATTACTATTTCATTTGTATTTCTTTTTATCTCTCAACCTTCGCAGTTCTGCATGGCATGCCTACTCATCAGCACAGGCCTGTCACTCAACAGCCAACCACCGTGGTGACTGCAAGCAAGCAAATGTGAGAAAATATGCCAACAAACGGAGCTCTTATAGGTAGGCTGCAAGCATAAGCATAACAATTGTGCATTTTATGAGTAAAGCATGAATGTTTCCACATAAAATCTACACACTCTAAGGTTTAATTTTAGACGTGGAGCCATTTTGTATCTGACCTCTGGGGGTCAATGACATCATCATTACATTTCCCCCCATTATTCTCCATTACAATAATATATATGTTCACAAATATGCAGTTTTATTCCAATAGAAATTATCATTTATTATCATATCATTTTGGCCTCAGCTGTTGCCCTGATGCCACATTTTTCCTGGAACACCAGTTTGGTCATTCCAGGTGTAAATGTAAACATAGCAACCAGGTATAAGCATCCATAATGGACAACTCCTGTTAAGCCTTTTTGCATGACAGTTATTTTTTTAACCACTTGTGCTTATTACTAAGTTTACTTTTATTACTAATTACTACTAGCCTGGGTTTCCCCATGCTGCCTTACGCGCGCGATTTTATTCACGCTGCTAGGCAGGTTGGATTCTATGGACTTCGTTTTCACCTCAACGAAGGAACCGGAACCAATCACAGAACGGAGGGAGGGCAGCAAGACGATGACGACACACCGAAGCCGTTATGAGCTACCTACAGACGCATTTAATTCGTAGCGCCCAATCAACGGCTCTGGGCATTCCTAAACCACGTTTCAAATACGAGAAAATGAATGTCTAGTTCCCAGACCCCATCTCAATGAGATGAGGTCTGACGTTAGCCAGGCTAAATTACTACATGAAAAATAAACAATTTACAGGAAAGAATTATTTATTATTTAAAAGAATATGTAACAAATTAGCATATTAGTGACCACACACCATAAGCTAGCATGATAGCAAAAATGCTAATCAAAATGAGTTAACATTTTAGTTATTTTACATTTATCAGTAAACCCCATGGAGTTTGTTTTGTATGCTAAGCCACATATCCCCAACCAGCGCAAAGTACAGACCTACCGTACACTACACCAGCGATGCACAACATCAACTAGGCTACACTCACGCATAGTTTAGGTGAGCTATAGTTAAAACAGAAGAACATACGTGCAAGGGTATTAGCTGCATAGATTCAACGCAGATACATGAATCTAGCTTGTTGTATGTTCTTCAAGCGCAAGACTGAAATAAGCTTCGTGAGAAGGCTTCATGAAAGCGTAGCAGCTACAGTGGTTTAGGGGAAACTGAGTATCGGTGAAGTATTGGTGGGTGGTATCGGGGAATTTTTATGAATACGAGTACGAGTATATGGGCCTAGTATCGGCCCGATCCTCGATGGCAGTATCGGTCACTACTTTTCACTCTTAAAATGTTTAATGCAATTTAGGAGTACTCTTAGAGATAAAATAAAATGGTTTGTCAATATGGGCCTTGATGTACATCAATTAATTCATGGTATCAGGGTTGCTAATATGTAATAATACTGTATGTACCTATATATATATATATATATATATATATAGGTACATACAGTATTATTAAGATATAACATCTTTCATCAGTTAATCGGTACTGTCTCTTGCAATCACAGGAAAAACCATGGGCAGATCAGATTATTGGCATCCAAATAAACACAAACAATAAATACTTCCTCTCTCAAACCTTCCTATTAAAAAACAACTACATCAAGGAGTCAAAGTGCAGAGTGTAATCGATTCTACAGCGAGACCACTCATCGTCCTCCCCTCAGGGAAGAGGTGAGACGTCCGTCAAAGCCCGACTGATGAGGATCCGTCACCAAGGAGACACTAATGAGCTTGCTTCTCTCCGCCCGACATGACCAGCGACATGTCAAGTGTCGTGGTGAAAGACGCAGAGATTAATACATTTTGGCGGCCTCTATTATATCATATCCCGCAGGTTTTGCGGTTTAGCTGAGGAAGAGCGATTGCTATGCCAAGGTCACCGGAAATCCAGAGATGTAAGTAGTGATGAATAGGGAGTATAAGCTGAGCATACTAAGAGCCAGGTTGGATAACATTTCCTTTTGAATTTGAATGCAACGACCTGATGTAATCATCGGATTCTTTATCTGTTATCCAGGTTTTCAGTGGCACAATATGTGAGCTCAATTTGTCCAGCTGCACTTTATGGCCACATTCTTTACTATCTAAAATGGCTACCTATTATCATTTGTTTCAATCAGAAACAAGTCATAAAAAAACTCCACAGGATTGTCTGAAAGGACATTTTGTTCAAATGAAGACCTCAAGACCGTTGTCTGCACACAATATACACACAAGCATGATGCAAGGCACACACACACACACTAAAATTTAGTTGTCCTACATAAACACTCTGTCTCTCTCTCTCTCTCTCTCACACACACACACAGACACTCACACACACTCAAAGTCCCAATGATACTGTAGGGTAGACAGTGCCCTTATTAAATTATAATGGGAAGCTCATATTGTGTCAGAGTTTACTTGTTAGGGCCCTATGCTGTTAATGAAATGGCACAGAAAGATCATTACAAGAGGAAGGTAATTATGATAATCTCTACTTTAATTAGCATTGGTTGTTATAGTGGTGTTAATGTGTGTTCAAATGTGAGAGTTAGTACATGGTGTGTGTGTGTGTGTGTGTGGGTGGGGTAAAAACTACAGGAAAGGAAAGTTAGAGATGTGGACTTACATATGTGTGTGTGTACAGGGAACAGCCTGAGAGAAAGAGAGGTGTGCATGCATGAGAAGGTTTTATGGATGCTAATGGCTCATAAGTAGAGATGTCCGATAATATCGGCCCACCGATATTATCGGCCCGATATTAGCATACAAATGTAATATCTGTTAATATCGTTATCGGATTTTTTTTGCCTTAAAACCGATAAAATAATGCTTGCGTTCCTGAAGCGTTTACCGGCGCACAGATGATGACCTCATCAAGCTGCGTCTTGAAGCATGTGGATGGCTGCAGTAACAAACTTGCTCGCTCTGTTTCAACTAGGCCTGTTAAACTCGATTCCTTTTAAGGATCCGGGTTATTCTGAGTCACTCACTAAACTGATCCGGGTTGAACGAGTCACTTGAGTCACTTGAGTCAGTATTGCTAAATCGCAAAGAAATTCAGTCCTACGTTCAAGCAGTGCAGTGGGGTGCTTCATTTCGTTAAGTGCCTTCTCATGTTGGATGTGGATCCTCCATGATTTGAAACCAGGTTTTTGCAGTACTTGCATTTAGCCTAAGAGTTTTGGTCTCCTGGTCAAAGTGCATCCACACATTGTTCATCTTTTTGGTGCTCATGTTCAGAAACTTTGATCTTATTGACAGGGAGGGTAGCCTATATTATAATAATTAATTATTTGTTGTTGTTTTGTTAACAATAGAACATTTGCCTAGGTCTAATGCTACTCTGCTACAATGTTTATTACCACTACTATATACTAATAGTAGGCTACTATGAATCTATTCTAATAGGTATTATAAGCAGCTAATACTAGGCAACTAATATTATTAGCCTATTAATCATAGCTATATATATATATATATATATATCATGTTAGGTAGACTAATATAATATCATATATAATATAATATAATAAAACATAATATAATATAATATAAAATAGCCTAATATAATAGCATCAAAACCTCCACCCACTCATGGGAAAGAAAGCAGTTTGAGCCAGACTGTTTATTTATTGTCTTAGCCTAAGCAATTGACTTTCAATGTAGACATAGAAACAGGAACATAGAAATGCCCTGCAGTGACTAAATTATTATTATTATTATTATTATTATTATTATTATTACTACTACTACTACTACTACTACTACTACTATTCTCATTAGGCCTATTATTATTATCACCTTGACACGAGTAGAAACTAGGCTACTTGCTCGTCTACAGATCCACTCATGACAACTAGCCGGCTGATTCGGCTCGCACTCATAACAACAACGTAACCGGCCCGCTTGGCTGATCCGACTGGCTAGCCTACTCTCCATACAGAGCTTGCAATGTTTCAGACTGTTTTCGCGACCTAATTGCATTTTAAAGTAGGCTATGCGTGCAGAATATATGTTATTTCAGAAGTGAACGCATGGCTTTTGTTGTGGATTTTCTTTTAACCTTGACGAGGAGTTACTCGCTCCTCTAAAGATCCACTCATGACAACGTAGCCGGCTGATTCGGCTGACTCGCACTCATAACAATGTAACCGGCCCGCCCTGCAGATCCAACTGACCCGGCTAGCCTGAGCAGCTCCATACAGAGCTTGCAATGTTTCGTACTGTCTTCGCGACCTAATTGCATTTAAAAGTAGGCTATGCCTACGTTTAGAACATTGTATGTTATTTCAGAAGTGAAAGAATGGCTTTTGTTGTGGATTTGCTTTTCACCTTGACGAGGAGTTACTCGCTCGTCTACTGATCCACTCATGACAACGCCGGCTGATTCGGCTGACTCGCACTCATAACGTAACCGCCCGGCCCAGCGATCCGACTAACCCGGGTATACAAAGCAGCTCCATTAAGAGCGTGCAATGTTTCGGACTGTCTGCGCGACCTAATTGCATTTTAATATGCTACACATCTATACACCAAATCTAAAGTATGCCTAGGCTACATGCAGAACATTGAATGTTATTTTAGAGGTGAAGAATGGCTTTTGTTGTGGAATTGCTTTTCACTTTGAGGAGGAGCTACTCGCTCGTCTACAGCCACTCATGACAACGTAGCCGCATAGATATATACACTAGATGTCGCCTTCTGCTTCTCAGCATGCGTCAACACCGCCGCCATCTTGGTACAGGGATCTGAAGCGCTAAACTAGTTCTCCTGTATTGTCAGCGTTACCTATTTAGCGACGTTTGGCCATCCCCAGCGATAGAAAACCTTTTTAGCGATTAGCGACAAATTTGGGAACTTCTCACAACGATGGCAGATCGGCTTCTTTGTTGTTGAAACGTAAGAAAATCACCTTTCTCATGGCTTTGTCATTTATGAATTCAGCTACATCTCGTTTGCCCATGGCACTGACCCATGATTATAAAAGTAACGACTGGCCTAGCCTATGTAGTAGCAGAGGTAAATGTTCTACAGATCTACAGCAACTTCTGGTGAGATTACAACTTACATGAGTAAACGAGACGAGGGGTATGTGGCCTCAACCAGAGCATGTCTACGAAGAGCCTGTTTACTCTCATTGTATCGAACCTGGTTGCAGTTTACTCATTGTTCCTCTAGGGGCCGCCGCTAGCTAGTGCAGAATGAATGGGAGTCTATGGGGCTAGACGGGTAAAATGTATCTTTATTATCGTCTTAAGCTTAGTTTACTCTAGACTCAACCATAAATACATGCCTGTCAGTTGGAACAACCCAAAAAACTAGATGATTGCTTGAGATTTTGACGATTTATGGTGGTTTTATTTTCGCTAGATCTTTGCCCAGATTGAAACTAATGCATTATAGAGGAGTGGATCACTGAAGCAAAATGGCGTCTCGATTGACGCATTCGTTCCAATGAACAGCAGTAGTCAAGGCGACATCTAGTGTATATATCTATGACGTAGCCGTAGCCGACTCGTACTCATGTAGCCTAACCGGCTGGCTGATCCGACTAACCCGGCTCTGCGGGAAGTTAACCAGTTATCTCAGACTGCCTGCTCACTCAGTCGCTTGAGTTGATTTGTGGAGTTGTGGTTATCCTACTTACGAAATGGTTACATTTTTGGCAGATATGATGGCTAGTAGGCTAGCTAATGTTGCAAGAGGTTTGTGTGTGGCGCTGTTTATCGTTTTAGATTGAATTGTAGTAGGACTCAACTGATCCGAGTTAATGATACTAGAGACTCGCGACTCGTGGGTTAATTTAAAGATACGGGTGAAAGATCCGAGTGAATCACGACTCAAACAGGCGTAGTTTCAACATTATGTCTGTGGTTTGGAATTGGCCATGGCCGTCGTAGCCCCTTGAGTTGGCCGTGACGCCCCTTTGAAAATCAGAGGTTTACAGGCCACGGTGGCCTTGGTGCCCCCTTCTTTAAATATTCTGCTTTGTGTCCTACTAATAGCGATATATATTTGGCCTATGGCCAAATTACGCAGTGGAGAAAGTGACAGCGCAAGAAAGTGCGTCCAAATTAACCCATTCTTCTCAGTTGAACTACTCGCGAAGTAGCCTACTCATCACACAGACATCACAAGTATCACATGAAAGAGCTTTTTCTCAGCTTTTAAACGATGTTAGCCGCTAATTGCTGTGGTGAACGGTTCGCGAGAAAAGTAAATAATATCATTCAATCATAAATTCTACTGAAGGTTTTGCGTCCATCTCCCTACCCATTCATCTCGGTGGAATACTTCAGAACCCTTCGTTTAACATATGACAAACCATATATCAGAATAAACAGCAGACCTTACCGAACAGAAAGGTGTAAATCAGTCCCCTGTACAGTTAACCGTTCCAGACTAATCCCGTTTTGAATTTGCAGTAAATTTCAACATACATGGATGTCTCCAAATTTGGGATTTAAGTTTTACACTGTGTTTAAATTGTTCCACATTATTTCATAACGGGCCAAATACAAAACAAATATTACAAATGTCGCCTAGATATCGGTAAATCAGAGGACAGCTGACTGTAAGAGTTTGTGAAAGTAGCCTTAATGATCACAAAATGCTAAGCATGCATCTAGGCTATTTGAGTTTCTTAAAGCTGAGCTGTGCTTAAATTGTTCAATACATGATTTCATAACAGGCCAAATATAAAATAAATGTTAAATATAGCCTAGATATCTGAAAATATTAGATGATCAGATGATTTACAGTTATATGTAATATGTCATGTTTTATGTTTTTGTATACAGTGATGCAGGTCTACTGCAGTGAATACAACTTTGATCATTTTTATAGCCCACTACTGTATAGTTAACTTTGGCCTTGGTGCCCTGACATGTGGCCTTTGTGCCCCCCACCAAATATGCCCAACTGAAGGCCAAGTGGCCTTGCCCCTAAAATGGTGAAATTCCAAGCCTGATTGTGGGTATGGCCCGTTATGTACTTCACCTCAAGCCTGAAGTATTTTTTGTAGCTCAAACAAATGTTTTCAAAATTGTGCAGTATAGTTGCTTGCCACAGTGTAATTGACTCATATTTGTGCATTCATTCAATTAAGGTGATTGAGTTTTAGTTAAAGAAACAGTTCATGAAGCATCCTACAAATGCAGGCTCATTTAACACAGAAAAAGGGTAGCCTGTCATACACTATGCCTGTTATTTTAGTTGGCTTTACATTCTGCTATGTTGCACATAGTTGTTCAGGTACAATGTTTTATCATTTGCAAAGAAGTCAAATTTGCCCTATTTGTTGTGGGCATTGTCAAGATTATCTCAGGGAGAGTGTAATCCAAACTGTTGTTTGAGACAATTAAAAAATAAAAAATAAACATGGCACTTTTTCCCTAAATTAAGTTGAAGTATTTTTCTTATTTTGCACAGACAATGTTAACATTTGGAAAGCCTTGTTGCATTCAAGAATGCATCCAGTGGGGCATCACAATAACATTAAGCATGTTGTGTTAATTCCACAACAGGAGATATGTGATGTTACCTAAATTAGTTTTGAGGAAAAATAACCCACATATCGACATCGGTATCGGCTGATATCGGAATCGAAATTTGAGAGTTGGACAATATCGGCATATCGGATATCGGCAAAAAAGCCAATATCGAACATCCCTACTCATAAGTAAGACCCTCCAAAGACGAAACACCTAAAATATGCAGATGCACATGAATATCCAGGCAGTGCTTTTACATAGAGGGACGTCAGAACCAGCCATTGAAACACACACAAACACACACACACACATACTCTCTCTCCCCACATTATATGTCATTTGAAGATAAATGGATGAAGACCTCCAAAGCTGTGGGTCTTACGTTGACTATCTTGCACACCAACACACTGAACTGGGTCAAACACTGAGGAGCAGACTGGACCGTCCAGTGCCAGTGCTTCCAGTCCTCAGTCCAGTCCTCTGTCAGGCTTTAAGCTCCTGGGATCTGTGCGGGCTGTTGTTGGCACCGTGTCTAGTCCACACAGATCCACCATCTGCAGGGCTGTGCATTGAATAGACTGAGCCTTGCTCAGTGTTGCTCATCTGTGTGGGGCATGTGCTGGTCTGTGTGGGGCATGTGCTGGTCTATTAGGGGCATGTGCTGGTCTATGGGGCATGTGCTGGTCTATTAGGGGCATGTGCTGGTCTGTGGGGCATGTGCTGGTCTGTGTGGGGCATGTGTTGGTCTGTGTGGGGCATGTGCTGGTCTGTGTGGGGCATGTGCTGGTCTATGAGGGGCATGTGCTGGTCTGTGGGGCATGTGCTGGTCTGTGTGGGGCATGTGCTGGTCTGTGTGGGCATGTGCTGGTCTGTGTGGGGCATCTGCTGGTCTGTGTGGGGCATGTGCTGGTCTGTGGGGCATGTGCTGGTCTGTGTGGGGCATGTGCTGGAACTCAGTGTTGTTTTGATACAGTTGGGTGACTAAAAGAGATGCAAATCACTCACATTCACACACACACACACACAGACACAAACACACAACACACACACACACCAAAAACTCCGCTTATGCAACAACAGAAATGTAATTAATTTAACTACAGTCACACACACACACACACACATCAAATATATGTGCTAAGCAATGGAGCTGACACCCGCTTACAGTTTTCAATTAGGTGAGACGATTAGTGGTCGGCCAGCTCATCTGAACACATTTGAGTTTTTGCAGCGTTCGTCCCACCGGCACTTCAGAGCAGTGATGAGCGATCTCACGAGTCCACAGCCTCACAGAGTCCATTACACACCTGCAAATCAATTAGAGAAGTTAAAACATTGTGCCTGTGTGTGTGTGTCATTTTTGCCTTAGGCAGCACATGCACATTTTCCCCCATTGTGCCCTCTGATCTGGCATCATCATATCTCTGCCTAGGGGAAACTGATTGGTAAATATAACTGATTGGTAAACACGCACTGTCTCTCCCTCTCTTATGCGCGCACACACAAACGCATGCACGCACACACACACATACACACACACACACGCACACGCACACGCACACACACGCACACGCACACGCACACGCAAACACAATGAAACACACACGCACACGCACACACTCTCTCTCACACACAGACACACACTCACATATTAGCACACAGACTCACTGACTTGCACACACACATATAAAGAAAGAGAGAATACATATGTATGTTTGTCAGACAGACAGACAGAGACAGATGCTAAGTGAACACAAACACTTTTTCACAAAGTACAGTAATTTGACATATGAGGGAGAACAATAAACAACACTAACAGACCTGTCATTCATCATGTTTGTTGCACTCAGTCATATGTGTGCAATACACACTCAAAGAAGATCAATGTTTCATAAACTCGGTATTTAATCCAAACATACTTCAAAAGAAAAGAGACACATATCACAACACAACACACAGTGAGTAACTAACTCCAAGAACATCACAGTTTCATAAACTTGATATTTTTCTTCCCTGGTCTTGTCTAACAGACTTGAAAAATTAAATACCCACAAACACAGAAGTACACACACACACAGACACACACCAGATGTGCTGGTGTCACCACACTAGTTAAAACATCAATCAAAGGTAAATACCACATACACACCCGGCAACACACAGCTACAGTGACAAGCCCCCTACCCACTGCAATTTACCCATCGATCACAGCACACGGCCATCTGCCATCTTGCCATCCAAAGGCCAGTCTGACTGAACTGACCTGCAAACATACTCTCTCTCTCTCACTCTCTCTCTCTCTCTCTCTTTTTCTTTCTATCTCTCTCTCTCTCTCACACACACACACTATGTGGGTACCTGAATGCATACAGTATGAATTAGGGCTGTCAATCGATTAAAAAAAAATATCTAATTAATTACATACTCTGTGATTAATTAATCTAAATTAATCACATATATAATTTTTGCTGCAAAAGTATTTTAAATATTTAAATTGAAATGAATCATTGAATAATCAGCATTAGTGACATTAAAGTTCAAAAACTCTTTTATTATTATTATGACCGCCGCGCAGCGAAGCGGCGGTCATATAGGTTTAGTCAGATTTTTTTTTTTTTTTTCTTTTTCGCATGCCCAAATTTCTGTCAATGATTCCCGGGACACTGAAAGACCGGGGTACACGAAACTTGGTGGGCATGTAACCCCACATGGATAGCATGGAACCATCGTTTTTCGTTTTGATCTGTAGCCCCCCCGCTGGACTGGACCCCCCGAAAGGAGGGTAGGGCAGACACAGTTTTCTGTGAATATCTCGAAAACCGTAGGGTTTAGGAGGACCATTTTTTTTTTGTATGTTGATCTCAAGGGGCCATGTCAACCCATTCCATAACGACTCATTTCATGTATAGCGCCACCTAGTTAAACACAAAAAAGTAAAAATGAGGTGTTGTAATTGAAGGTATCTGTGACCTAACAAAGTACAAAATTGGAAGTGTAGGATCATTATGACACCCTCTGTATGCACGCCAAGTTTCGTGGAATTCCGTTCATGGGGGGCCACACAATAAATTCATTTATGTTACTATACACCAACTGGCCTGTAGGTGGCCGGAGACAGTTTTCTGTGAATATCTCGATAACCGTAGGGCCTAGGAGGTCCACCTTTTTTATGTATGTTGGTCTTAAGGGGGCATGTCAACCCATCCCAATACCACTTATTTCATGTATAGCGCCACCTAGTTAAAAATTAAAAAGCAAAAAATTAGGTGTTTTCATCACAATATCTCTGGCTGACAAGGTCAAAACTGCACGAAATTTCATTTCGGAGGGTGATCATTATGTCACCCTCCGAATGCATGCCAAGTTTTGTGTACTTTCGTTCATGGGGGGCCTTACAATAAAATAATTTATGTGTACATTTAGTGACGTACACCAACAAGGATTCCCGGGACACTGAAAGACCGGGGTACACAAAACTTGGTGGGCATGTACCCCCACATGGATAGCATGGAACCGTAATTTTTTGTTGTGATCTGTAGCCCCCCCGCTGGACTGGACCCCCCGAAAGGAGGGTAGGGCAGACACAGTTCTCTGTGAATATCTTGAGAACTGTAGGGCCTAGGATGACCATTTTTTTCCGTATGTTTGCCTCCAGGGGTCATGTTAACCCATTTCATGTGCACACATGTGCACAAACAGATACACACACACACACACACACACATACATTCACAGTAATCATACGTATGACACATACTCACACAGTAGACATATGTACGCTTGCATGCACAGGCACATACGCAGGCATACACACAAGCACGCACACACACACACACACACACACACGCATAACATAAACATGTACATGCACACATGCACACAATTCAAGAATTTCTCAGAATTATGAACAGGCAAGATGGAGGTGGGGTTGTATAAAATGAATTTTACATGTGAAATCTATGAACTAATCATGTTTTGGTACTTGTTGTCTAGCAGATACCAGTGAGAATTGAGTGTGGATAATGCAATTTAGTGAGACAGTTAGAATCATATAGGCCTTTCAGCGTGATTTATTTTTGTGGAAAAAATGTGCTGGACTGGGCGGCGGTCATATTTTGTACCGCTCTGCGGTACATCTAGTTTTAATAATGGCCATAATAATATATGATGACCTAATATGCTGAGGAAATAAATGTGCTTCGGGAAGAAGTTTTCTTTAACATACAAGGTATTTCAGGCCACAGATATAACCTAGCGGACACAATGAAAATAAATGCACACCCCTCAATGTCAACACTATTTCTTTGCATTGATGTGCGACTTTAGAGTTGATTAACTCCGGTGAAATGCAAAATCCTTGCTGCAGACATTGCAGAGGACTTTATTTTAATCAACACTTTATTTTTATCAACACCATAAGGCCGTTTTTTAAAAGTAAATGTTCCAATCAATGATCTAGGCAGCACATTTTCTTCTCTCTCCTTCATTTTACAGTCTACTGGTTACTGACTACAACGGCTCGGGGTCAAAGGTCATACAGAATCGATTAATCTGCGTTAATTTTTTTTAATCAGTTATTTTTTCTCAAATTAATTAATCGAAATGAATCAGTTATTTTGACAGCCCTAGTATGAATACATATGTAAGTCTGTAAAAACGTAATATACAATAATTATTACCCCACACACTGAGGTGGATGAATGGAGAGGTTACTGGAGGAGAGGGTAATGCATAACTGCAAGCTGAGCACTTGAGTGAGAGAGAGGAAGGTGGTGGGAACTCAAGAAATCAGGATTATTTTCCCCCCATGTCACCACTTCTTTCAAGATTCATGAAATCCCCAACAATTCACTCAAACATGTCTCACGACAACCTACCAACCACTGACAACTGTGTGTGTGTGTGTGTTGTGTGTGTTGTGTGTGTGATGACTGTGTGTGTGTGTTGTGTGTGTGTGTGTTGTGTGTGTGTGTGTGGTTTGTCATCTCAGCGTTTTCCCTCTCCTTAGCCCTCAGCATGTTGCTCGCTATTCAACATGTCTCTGCAGTGAAGCGTGGAGCGTGTTTGTCTCTCTGTCAGTCAGTCTGGGCGTAGTGCTGAAATATTGATAGTTTAATCTGCTATTCTAGTTTCTGCGGCTCAAACACCCCGGCAGAAATGTAGGACAACAGATCTACAGCATGTGAGCCAGACAGAACAGCACGAACTACAAGACACTCACATTGAATTTTATGTGTGTGTGTGTGTGTTTAAAATATGTTAAAAAAATGAAGCTCAACTGAATTGAATTTAGTTGAATTGAGAGTTCGTCACTTAGAATAACGTCTACACTGACAAGTGGGCACTGAAGTGGAGACGGTGAGTGATGCAGATGGAGAGAGGAAGGGTGAGACTAAAAAAGGAGAGAGAGAGAGAGAGGGGGGGGGAATACAGCAGAGGCGTATGGAAAAAAAGAATGAGGAAGAGAGTCTTACTCTTCCGACCCTTTGAGATTTCCTGTGGCTGAAACGCACCATGCTGCCCACTGCCTTTAGGGCACGTCCAGCTGTGTGTGTGTGTGTGTGTGTGTGTGTGTGTCCCACATATGAAACAATAAGAATTCAAGACCGTCTTCTCAACACATGACAACAAGGGGCTCAACAAAAAGAGCAACACACACGCACACACCTTGCCCACCTACTGATTTCCCTCCTCGTCTGTTTCTGTGTTCAAACGGCGATGTGAGAGAGAGAGAGACAGAGAGAGAGACAGAGAGGAAGAGAGACAGAAACACAGACACAAAGCCTGGGTGGGCAGATGAAATGAGCCCAGGAGAATGAATAACTGCAGACTTTATGACACATAAACACGCAGTAGTGGAGGACGGGAAGCACGACATCCCAATGGCCCTCTGTGGCTGCCCCTGATAACTCACCAGTGTCCTGGGCTTCAAAGCACCGCACGCTCACACACACACACACACCCTCACACCCCCCCTGCCACAATGCTCCTCACACACACAGCCGCAGTGTTAATTAGACGCCTCTGTGACATCAATGTGCTCGTTTGAAGACGCACGGACTGACTGCCTGAACCAAGAGATGACACACTAACACACACACACACACGCAAGCACACATGCTTGTTTTGTTGTTTGTTTACATGGTTAGGAGTGCTTGAATACTTTCGTTATTTTTAGGGAGGTGGACATCAAGTGAAAGCGTTATGAAAGTGTCGAAACTCTTAAATATGTATGTGTGTGCGTTTGCTTGTGTGTGTGTGTGAATGTATAGATAATTTGAGACTGATGTTTAACACACAACTTGTCAACTTACATGTCTGTCCTCTGATGATCCAGCTAGAGGTAAGGTAGGCGTTTCTACCAAAAACAAATCGCACCCCCTCCAAAGCGAGAGCATTGGCTGGCTACTGCTGCAGCACTAGTCCACAAGAGAGAAAATTGGGGAAAGAAACACAGTGAATCACAATCACATAACCTCATAGCATGAATCATATGGCTGCCCTTGCTAACACTACCTTCGTGTCTCATTCACGTCTGCATTTCGTTGGCTCTACTGCATTTTGTTGTCTCTGTACTTGTACTCTGCACAATGACAATAAAGTTGAATCTAATCTGATCTGATCTAAACTAATCTAATCCTACAACTATAAAAAACACACAAGTATGTTAGCCTGCATCACCACATTTGTAAAATATCCCATTTGAAGCCAATATAAGACAGACACCCTCAAATAACACTTCAAAGAATAGTTAACTTAAACACAGACAGCAAGAGAGTGTTATGTGTAAACATAGCTATGTAGTTGTCATTGGCATTGGGAAAATAGGATAAAACGTTACATCATTAGCTAGCTACATGGGCTACATACTTCAGGAAAATACCACATTCCCCCCAAAACCAACCAGGTATTTATCCAACAGAAATACTATGGTGTCACTTCTTTGGCTGAGAGGTTGAACCCTTGATAAGATTTTTGAAATAGAGTTTTTTTATCCTAAGGGTTGTGCAGGGTTGGACATGTGGCCAGTCAGGTTTAAAAGCTCCGTTGCAACTTGGAGCCCGTACCCCCACCCCCCCCGAGAAGCAAGACCATTTTAGTCCACCCGCCACCACTGAGACTTGGAGCGCTTTACACACAGAAATGTCACAAGGGCTGAGTCACACAACCCTGAGCGTCTGCTCTTACCACCACAGCGTGTGGCGCTTCAGAGGCCTCCTAAGAGGCAGGCTGTGCCGCCTGGGGGGGGGGGGGGATGGAACGGGCTCAGCGATTGCCTTTTCTTTTCCCCTCCTTTCTCACTCTCTTTCTCTATTCTTCCCTCTCTTTTCTCTTATCGCAGCCTGGAGTTGAATTACACTCTCAGGGGGGAACCACCGCCACAGCGGTTGGCTTCATGCCTGTTCAGAACAGTGAAAATTGAAAATGGACTCCTACCTTTTTTTATTATTATTCCTCACCAAATTAATGAAACAACAGCTTTTTGTTAAAAATGTAGCCTTAGGTCACCCCAGCGCTTCCCATTTTGTCCATCATGTGTGTTTACATGGAGGAAGAAAAGGGTGGGTGTGAGTGTTTGCGTGTGTGTGCACATGTGAGTGAGTGAATGAGTGTGTATGTGTGTGTGTGTGTGTGTGCGTGTGTGTGTGTGTGTGTTTGAGTGTGTGAGTGTGTGTGTGTCAGCCTCCACGGATGCTTCTGTCACCTGGTCCCACCTGGGAGGGAGCACACACACTTACCTCAGCACCAGCTGATACGCCTGCCTATCCTCCTCAACCAGAGAGACGAGAGCGAAGCAGCTAATTAGCGCTATCCACTGGAGGAGAGCCTCCTCGAAATGAACACCTGCGTATGGCGTCAGCTCTCCAATGATAACAGTGTTTGCAGCTAGTAGGCTCTTAGGCATGCTGCTGCTCCTCTGGTATGAGAACAAAACCTTCGGCCCCACCGTGTCCTGTTTAAGGCCTGTTTAATGCATACTTTACTGCATTTTGCATTTCAATTTCGCTGATGCCAGAGATTCACTAGATTCATGGGAGGTCTCAAAGCAATTTAACTGGTGAATAACTTTCTTTTTGTTTTACAAAGAGGCTTTCAGGAATACCAGGATGTAATCCCCAAACGTACTGCTAAGTTTTTCCATTGTTTATTTTTTTTAAAGGGGGAGGGGTGATTAAAAGTACAGAGAACTTTTACCACACAGATAACTATTTTTGGCAAAAGAGGTTCTTTATACAAAAGGTTTCTGTGCAGCTTCCAATGGCTGTGAATGTGCCAGGTACGGTGCTCAGTACCCTTAGAGGGGATTTTCGCTCAACTATTCTTTGTCAGAAGCTTCTAAGTAGAACATTTCATCGCATTATCAAAACTCTTCTAGTTTTAGATTACCGGTAGGTTCTAGATTTAATCTTTGAACACTGCAGGCAATAACACTGAAAGGATTGCAACGTTTCCCAGATCACCGGGCACTAAGAGAGGAGATTCAACTCTATCCCTGAAGACTGGAGTGCAGTTAGTTCAGCTGCAGATAGAGAGAGGAGGAAAAAGATGGAGGATATTAGAACAGATGATGGCAGTGTAATACAGTAGCTGCAACATCCAGTGATTCCTCATGGTCAATGCGGTACATCCTGGGGTGGTGTGTGTGTGTGTGTGGGTGGGGGTGGGGGGTACATCGGTCAAACAAGGGCCGTAATGGATGTGGGTGTCATTTCGTGGCATCAACTTCATCAGATGCACAGAAGAGGAATTGAAGTGTGTGTGTGTGTGTGTGTGTTTGTATGTGTGAGACAGAGAGAGTCAAACAGTGATTGTGTGGGTACACTTATGTGTATACACAGGTAGGTTTGTTTGTGTGTGTGTGTGTGTGTGTATAACAGTCATGGTGTGTGTGTGTGTGTTTGCGCATGGTGTGTGTGTGTGTTTGTGTGTAGTCAAGTAAGTTGTCTCGGTGTGCATGTGCGTGTGTGTGAGAAAAAGAGAGTGTAAAAGGGTAGGTGTGTGTGTGTGTGTGTGTGTGTGTGTGTGTGTGTGTGTGCGCTTGTGTTTGTTTGTGTGGGTAAAGAGAGAGGGGAAGAGGGTCTAATCAGTGTGTGAGGTGCGCTGGCAGACTCAGACAGCCAGAGGCGGAGGTCAGTGTGTGGGCAATCAGGAGGAGACTGGCAGCACGAAACGATGGCGGCCTCAGCAACAGGAGAGAGGGTAAGGGAGGTGAGGTTCACACTGTACAATATGGAAAACCCCCAGACAGTGGACACTATGGTCCACTAGGCAGAGAGCCAGCCTTACTATTAGGCTATCAGACCAGCTCCCCACAGACCACACTGGCCATCCGGCCAACACCAGACAGGCCATGCTGTCTGTAGGAGGACAACAGGGGCATGTGAGAGCTCAAATGGTGTTTTATGCCCCCAACGTCGTCTTCCAGGCAGCGCTGCCACCGTCGACTTAAAGGCACCTTAACCTAACCCTAACCTAACCTTAACACATGCCTAACCATAGCGCCTTCCAGGCAGCGCTGCCTTGAAGACAACGTTGGGGGCATAAAACACCAAGAAACCATGGGAGGTCCTGACTGATGAGAGAGTAGTGGGGAGTATGCACCATAATCAGGAATATTACATGCACGCTAATAAGCTGATTATGCCCTACTACTTGCACCATTAATCTCATTTCTGAAATGTGAAATAAACAATGGAAGAAGGAAACAATAATCTGGTTTAAAAAGCATAGTAAATGGGACCAGTCAGTAATGTATGTGATCAGTGAGAATTCTTTATAACCCATGATAGTAAAACATGTTTTCACTACCATAGTTGAAAATGTTATTATATATACTGTATTTACTATATATGAAATATTGAACTAACAAACAGTGAAAGGGGACATGACCTCACTCGACTCCAATTTATGAATATTTCATGACACGGTATCCTTTCCAAAAGTACTTGGATCACCTTTTACAACTACCTACAAGTACCTACCTACCTTTTCCAACAATTGTTTTTTTCTATATGGAAATTCTGTCAGGACATTTCAATGCAAATATGTGATACTCTGCTACAATACCTGCATGTGAATATGGTAGCCTGTGACACAACTCAGCACAAACTTGTTACTTGGCGGTGAATCTAGCCTCAGATTTCATATATCCCCCACATAAAGCAGACATCATCCCCTGAAGCAGCCGTAGCACCCAGTAAAGCTGTGCTGTGCAGTGCCTCTCCCAGGGAGCTGAGCCCATGACCCTAGTCTTGCTAGCTCCACGTGGTGCCCATTGAACTGCTGGATTAAGGCTCTTCCTCAGCCCTGACTTAAAGACAGAGAGAGACACTGTCAGTTTTCCTATGGGCCAAGTCAAGCAGATTTTGATTTTTACACTGCCAAGAAGATAGCTATGTGGTGAGGAGAAATGGGGGAGAGAGAGAGAGAGAGAGAGAGAGAGAGAGAGAGAGAGAGAGAGAGAGAGAGAAATTTACTTTGGCTACACTGAGAATAAAAGTCTGCTCTTTTAGGAAGTAATGCCCGCCGAGGAAAAGGGGGGGGGGGTGCATTTTTAAAATGACTTCAACAATGGGAGTCTGCCAATGCAGAATTTAAGAATTTAAACAATGGGCTGAAGAAGAAGTTTGAGTCAACGTTTGAAGAAACCTAAGGTCAGTGGTGAAAGTGCCAGCACTCACGTGCTGCTAAAATTTTTGCATTTAACTTCTGATAGATGTGGCTGTTTTTTTTTTTTTTTTTTAAAGGAAAGAAAATAAATGTTTCAGAAATAACATCTGCACAAACAGATAAGAGGAGAAGAGCCATAATCTAGTCCCAAGGTAACGGAGGAACGGGCAGGCTTGTCTGCATAATGTTTTTCCTTGCATTTTCCCAAGACGATGTTCCTTATGTTTGGCAAACACACACTAAATATTCCGAAGCTGATGGGAGAAGCTGTCAACTTTATATCCCAAAAAAGGTGCACACAGTCTATGAATACTAATATGAATAATAAACCATAATAAACTATGGTAATAACTGCTTTCAGAATGTAATTATAGACAAGTGGCTTCCTGCAAACCTTAAAATGGCTAGGAACTCAGGTGTCTTGTCATTAGCATGGGGGGCAGCTCTGTTCAATGTTGAAGGCTAATACCAGAGACCTCACAAGACTAATCAACCTCAGGTGAGATTATTTATGAACACCTACTAATAACAAATGCACAGCCAAGAACCCAAAAAGTAAACAAGGCCTTTTAACATTAATAGAGATAAGATTTAATAGAGAAAATATTTTTCCCCTTATATAAACATACAGCATTGTTCAAAATCCCTGCTGCTGGGGTGCTGTGGCACAACTGGCAGCAGCACCCATACCACATTGGGTTTGAGTCTGACTTTCTTCATCATCACCCCTGTACATATTGTTGCATCTGTAATATATTCATCTGTGGGGTAATTTAAATAAACAACAACAAAAAAAAAACATGGTTCAAGTAAGGTAATTGACTGTTATTGTGTGTTTGTACGTATCACTGTTGAAACGCGTCATACAGCCAAGAAGGCACAGAACAGACAATTACAGGCAATTACCTATACGGTTTGGCCAAGACTGCTGGAGTCTACCTGCAAGGCCTGAAAGGAGGCATTCACAGCTGGAGAAAAGAGTGACGGGGTGCAAAGCTCTTAGACTAATCATGTCTGCACTGGAGTGTGCATATGTGTGAGTGTGTGTGTGTGTGTGTCTGTGAGTGTGTAAATGTGTATTGTGCTTGTGTTTGTACTTCTGCTTAACCATGACATTGAACAAGAACATTGTAATCTTGAATTTCCCCTTGGGGATCAATAAAGTATCTATCTATCTATCTATCTATCTATCTATCTAATCAGGCAGGCTGTCTTACAGTAGTGAGCATGGGAACACGCCCCACTGTGAATGGGCAAAAAGGCTGGTGACCAGTGTAACTAATTTCCCACTCGACATTCTCTCACACACACACACACACAGACACACACACACCCTGTATAGAAATGCACACAGACCCTTGCACACATTTCCATACGTGCACACACACCCAAGTGTGCTTGCTCTCTCACGCACACACACACAGGCATTTGTGCACATTACCCCACACAGAGACACGTGCCTGTCTGTGTGTGTGTGTGTGTGTGTGTGTGTGTGCGAATGTGGGTGTGTGCGCGTGTGGGTGTGTGTGCGTGTGGGTGTGTGCGCGTGTGGGTGTGTGTGCGTGTGGGACTGCAGGCCCAGTTCTGAGCAGTGCGCCACCCATCCCCCTGTTGCTCGCCCAGCATGTGGTCGCTCAGCTGGCTCGCTCCGCGTCCCAGCGTCCCCTCTGACTGGGCCGCCTCCATGAATATTCCCCCGGACTGGAATGTCATTTGGCCTCCCTGCTGTTCCGCTGACAAATGTCTCCATGATTATGGGAATTACCATGTGATGAGGGGACATGTAATTTATTGTAATTTTTTAAGTTTAAAAAGATTAAAAAAAAAAATAATAAAAAAAACAGTTGGGCTGCTCGCATACAGCCCGTTGTTCCCAGGCATGCCAGTGTACTTTTTTTTCTAGATTATGTAAATGTTAAGTAGAAATCTCTGAATCTGTGGGTGTCTGTGGGTGTGTATGAGTGTGTGTGTGTGTGTGTGTGTGTGTGTGTGTGTCTGCGAAAGCCTCTATGATTATGTTAACTGACGCATGTACAGTCAATTGCTCTTCCGGTGCGATTAAGTGTTAAATAAGGAAAGTGAGCATGTGTGGGGATGTGCAAGCCCATATATGTACGACGCTTTATAAAAGAGTGAATGCCTGTGTGTGAGTGCTAGGATAGGAAGCAGTCAGAATAAGACTATACACTCTTAAGTAAGTATAAGTAGCGAGTAGTCAACAATACAGCAGTGTGCAAGTACACACTCATACACACTATTAGTACTGATGAGGGACAGCAGATCTCTGCACACATCACTGCTGCAAACTAGGCTTTCATGACGGATGAGGGACATGGAAAAGAGAGGGAGAGAGAAACCCAAAGAGGGTGAAAGAACGAGTCAGGGTTTCTATGTAGAGTGAAAGAAAGAGGGCAGAGTGAGTGAACAGAGTGTCCACTCCGCATAGAGTCCAGACCCAAAGGTCCAGACACATGAACACGTCCACACATGATCCAGTCAACCGTGCCACACCCGAGTCTGCAGTGCCTCCTGAGCAATAGCAGGCAGTAATGGGGTCCAATTTTGCCCAATCTAACTGCAGTAACCCTGGCAGGCTGGGCCGCTCAGATTGGCATTCATTAACATAATGCCTGGGTAATGGTGAGAGTGACTGAGTGGATCACTACTGCCATCTACTGGACTAGGGGAGCTCTGCAAAAAGGCAAAACAGACACACACGGATGTATCCATGTATTACAAACACGCAAACATATACATACAGACACACGTATGCACACGCGCGCACCTGCGCACACACACACACACAAACAAATGTGCTTAGAAAGACTGATTGACCAGAGCTCAATAAAGCCTGCAACAGACACCTTCTACTGTTCTCATTCAGCTATCCATACCTAAACAGCAGATGATGCATCCCACTGCACCCTAAGTATAACACAATGTTCAGCCTACACACACACACATGGAGTCAAACACACATGAACACCTCTCCTATTTCTAAATTTGAAGTTAACAAAAATTGTGAAACCAGCACCCCCTTGTGGACAACTCAGGATGTACATTATGTGTCCGTCCTCAGCATCCCACTGTCCAAGGCTTTGCCAGAGGTACTGCCCATAGTCCTCAGCCCCCCCCACCTCCCTGACCCACCCATTCTGACATTAACTTCACAATCACCATGAAGACCACCACTGAGGCTCGATGGTGTTTTATGCCCCCAACGTCGTCTTCCAGGCAGCGCTGCCACCGCTGACTTAAAGGCACCTAATCCTAAACCTAACCCCAACCCTAACCCATGCCTAACCCTAGTGCCTTCCAGGCAGCGCTGCCTTGAAGACGTTGGGGGCATAAAATACCAAGAAACCACCAGCGAGATTCAGCCTGCCTCTGTTGCTGTCGGCACGGCTCAGGTCAGAGTGGGCCCTGGAGTTCAGTGTCACATGGAGCAGTCGGGTGGAGGTGATCACTGGGCTCATTTGCTGCCGTAGGCGCTCAGCTCTTTGTCCAGAAGGTGAGTGAACCGGTGGTTGAGGAAGAGGAGCTGCCCATGAGGAAGGTAGCGGTGAAGCAGGGCGTCGATGCGGTCACTTTTCAACAGGATCTGAGAGAGGTGGTGTAGTAAGATAGACTGTGAGAAGACTGTAGCTAAAATGGTCCACTCGTGTTGATAATGCTGAGAGCGCTGACAACTTAATGAAGTATACTGGTAAATCCATGTGTTAATTATGTTAATTACAATATCATAAAGGTAATGGAGGTTTCAATGACCTGATAACAAATATGACAACAAGAACAATGGTTCTAATGAGGAAAGTGGTGGTGGCAGTGACGATGATAGTGAGGGTGATGAAGACAACAGACCTTCTAAGTTCCCGTACAAAAAAGACCCAAAGCTGCCTTATATGGGCAAAGATGGCAGCATTGGGTCCTTTTTGTATAGGCGAACTTCAAAGGTTTAGATCAGGGGTGTCAAACATAAGGCCCGGGGGCCAGATCAGGCCCGCCAGCAGGTTTCATATGGCCCCCTAGATGTTTTAGGTAGCCTAGGAAGGGAAAATTTGAAAAAAAGATATTCACATCCAGTTGTCTTCAACAATGAGCAATATCTCTATGATATGATAAATTGATTAAACCTAGCACTACAAACCACCATCAGGAAGGAAGAAGCAGAAACACTAACATGGAAGTAGGGCATTTCAGAGAGAAATAGCAGTATATGACAGCAGTACATTATTTGTACTGATACCCATGCAGAAAAATGATAATGACAATGACGGGCCCCCACAAGGTCTCATTCCAACAAATCCGGCCCATCACCTAATATGAGTTTGACACCCCTGGTTTAGATGGTGGGGATGAAGATGATGGTGGTGATGAAGAGGATGATGTCTTACCTCACTGCCCGGTCCCAGAAGCCGTAACTCCTCCATGCAGTGCCGAGCGAGGTTCCGCAAGGTTCCCTCAGCTAGCAGCAGGTTCTCGTGCACGTCACAGGTCAGACTGAAGGCCAGGTTCTGCACCCCCAGCCACAGAACAGTCCGTTCCACAGGGAACGGCTCCCCGGCGCTGAGACGCAGGACGCCAAACTCGGCCTCGCCCAACGCCACCGCCTCCTCGCCCAACACACACTCCACGCACGCACTGCCCGCCGCGTCACGGCACAAACACACCGCAGTCCGCACGCGTCTGAGAGCAGGTCAGAGAGGCCACGGAGGGTGGAGAAGAAAAGTCACAGAGAAACAGACGTTTCTATTTTAATATCAAAGAGTACGTTTTAAAGTCCGCACATCCAAATGTCTGACCTGGGAGCAGGACAAACAAACGACCAGACAAAAAAAGAGAAAAAGTCCGCTTCAACCAGGGTTTTCTGCTCACACTTGTTTTTATTTTTCAGTGACGTTTCGGGTAATCAGTGGGAGCAGAAAACCCTGGTTGAAGCGGACTTTTTCTCTTTTTTGTCTATTTTAATATCAACATTTCTCATAAATATTTGGGCTTAGTTAGGGGTTGAATGGGCTCTGGGCTCTTTGACGGATACAGTGTTTCAGATAGGCCTAAGAGACTCAGCTCAGCTTTAAACCAAACGCCTATTAGGTTTGGACTAAAGTTAAAAACAGGCACGTGCAGAGAAGGGGGGCTACAGGGGATCTAGCACCTGCCCTTTTGCCCCTTTGATGTCCAAGTGCCCTTTTGACAAGACCCGTTTTTTACTTTTTAAAATTTGTAATACTTCCGCTAGTTCCAACGTGAATATTCGCTAAAATGTAAAGTTAAAAAACTGCTACTTCTAGGGATGTAGTGGTGGCGAGATGAAGGTTCATAAAGCTTTGAAGCTTTCCAGCCAGATGTGTTGAAATGTGGCACATCTCTCAAGGCTTCGAATCCACTCTAGCCTCTAGGGCCACCTGCGTTGTAATGAAAAAACAATGCAAGAATGGCAAAGTGTGCTTTGTGGTACCGCACAAGTCTGATACATATTTAACAAAGGCCAAATCAATAAACTCTCTCTTTTGAAGTGTTCCTGCCCAGTAGTTCGAAAG
>NW_027468680.1:10237752-10247752 GCF_046254945.1 Alosa pseudoharengus
AAACACACCCATACTAAATCACAAACTCAATACTCACTCACTAGGAGTGTAATGGTACACAAAATTCACGGTTCGGTGTGTACTTCGGTTTTGAAGTGAGCTACAGTGAGCTGACAATTTACTGACAATATCACCGACGTGCAACTGAAATAGGTGAAAAGGCGTCAAATGTTTTTTTGCTTAAACTGACATAATGGTCCGCCACTTAATATGTGTGGGAACCCGAATTTTAAACCTGGTCCGCGAGCAAACAAAAAAACCCTACTGCGGATTACTGTTGAAGACAGTAATTTAGTACATTCAGTGCACTTCTGAATTCAACCCAATGTCCTGCACCTTTTAGACCCCGATCACTCACACAGAAGAACTTGTCATATACACAAATGCTCACGTTCTCACGCACACTTCCACACAAACTTTACACAGGCAAAGGTCTTGCTAGGGCACGTCATGGGAGTAGTGGAGAATTAACCTGCCCCTCCCCTGTGGTGGCGTTGAGGAATGTGTGTGTGTGTGGGCACGTGCAAACGACTCCAGGCCCCGGCTTGGCGGGAGGATTTGAAAATGGATTGAAAACAAGCGCTGTTCGCCAGTGGCTGTGTTTCTAAAATTGGGTCAGAGTTTCCCTCCCTGGGAATGGTTTTGATATGGAAGCACAAAAATCAACAGATCACACACCTCCGCATGTTAGAACTGTAAGTAGGACAAAACTAGGCTTAAAATTCTGTCCAGATGTTTATTCTCGCCACACACACACACACACACCCTCCAGTACAACACACACAAGATATACACATCTGAGGTCTCCACACGGTACCACATTTGTACATATTCACAGCCAAATGTACAGCAATATTCACAATGTAATTACAAAACCTCACAACACACACACACACACACAATACGAGGTCTCCAGGGGGGAACAAGGGGGAAAAAAAAAAAAAAAAAAAGCAAAACATCAAAAGCAAAAAAGTCCAACCGTGATATTACAGGCCGTCCTGCAGCATTCCAATCAGACCTCGCTACTTCCCTGGAATACTTGTTAGTCAGTCACTTAGCATAAACGCATAAACACATAAACGCATAAACACATAAACACACACACACACACACACACACACACTTCCCCAAACCCCTCCAGTCTCCTTAAAATTTTCAAGTTTCAGTAATGGGTAAGTACAATACAAGGTTAACACCACAAGTCCCAGTCAGTGCAAAGCACAAGGAGGATGGAGGGGGTGGGGGGCAGGTTGGAGAAGTGGTTAGCTTCTTATAAGGATTCTCTGGACAGTCTGTGTGTGTGTACATGGCATCAGCCTTCTTGGAAGAAAATGTAAGCATGAATAACTTATATGATAAATATTTCAGGGAGACAAGCCCTGCCAAATAAATAATTTTAATAGATAGTAGAAATAAATCACAATAACCTACACACTACATCTCCATGACGCATGTGTACACACAGACACACTCAAGAGAATCCTTGATAAAACTTTTGAAAGACCTTAGAATGGAGCGCACACACATGGACACTGACCATTAATATAACATTCTCACAGTAGCAGTGAGAAATCCTAAATTAGCCAAATAAAATCGATTTTAAAACAAAACTTAAATTGAAGTCAGCACTTTAACTCAATTCAAAACATTACAATAAGTGCTTCAATTAAAAAGGGAAACATTTAAACCTGAGCTGAAATATTTCTGAATAGGAGTTGGTGTATGTGTGGGTGTGTGTGTGGAGAGTATATGGAGTACAGTATGTATGCGTAAAGGAGGATGCACAAATGGAAGTGTGTGCTGAAGTAGAATGTTGTTAAAATGGCAGTGAGAATGAGAATGTATGAGTGAGTAGGACTACTAAGTGTGGTCAGAGCTTTTTGAGGCGACTGTAAAGGTCTCGTTTGCTGCGCTCCCCAGCCCATGTGCGACTCTTAAGCCGGAACTTTCGCAGGTCTTCCCTGTAGTCCTCATGGTGCATCGGCCGGTATGACTGCGGCTCACACTCCAACTGCACAAACCAACGCAGAAAGAAATTAGGGATGTCACTACACCAAAAAGGTGTTCAAATAAGTCAAATTCAAGCAATTTCTTTGCCGTACCAACAAGCACTTTGCCTACAGGGAATGTAGTTGCATCTATTTCTCGTCGAAGTAGTACACAACACCACGACACAAAACACACACACACCTGGTGAAGGGGGAAGAACTCCTTGTAGCCCCCCTTGAGGACGTAGAGCTCAGGGTAGTGGAGGTGGGGGTACTCGTTGAGGGCCCGGTCACGCTCGCGCACGAAGCGCGCCATTCGGGGCCCACGTTCTGAGGAGAACTCGCAGTGGAACACGATCACCACCCGCTTTCCCTGGCATGACGGGACAATGGGCGTCTTCATCAGGAAGTCCTCAATCTGCTCCTCCTGGTGCAGGTTTAACGCACCCTTGATGTGACCGCCTTCGAACTCGTATGGGTACCGACAGTCGATGACGATCACACGCTCCACAAGCTCGTTGAATCTCCCATCAAGCGCTGCCACCATCTGAAACACGTGCACAAAACAAAAAGTCAGCATACAATGACTGGATAAGAGTGACAGGAAGTGACATCATGAACAGGAAGCACCACTGTGGGGGGATGAGAGATAAGCAGAAAGAGGGAGGGGTATTTATATCTCCACTCACCATATCAGGCGTGATGTACTTCAGGTCCTGGTGTTTGCCATCAACAGTGGGCAAAGCAAAGGGCTGTGCAAAGAAAGAGAAAGTTAATCATCTCTCCAGTTCAGCCAACACAATTACAATGTCATGGTGCAGCAAGTCAAATAAATATTTCTGACTTTCAAGAGTCTTGGAACATGGGTGAGGTGTGGTGAGGGCATGTAACTCACCTTGGTGAAATCTCCGATGAAGTTGTTGGTGTCGCTGTCCAGCAGCTTCTCAATCTCAGTCTGGCAGAATGACTTTGATCTTTGAACCTGAGCACATGCCTGCAGAGTGGGAAAAAAAAGAGTTAAACACAAGGTCTAAAGAGGGAAGGGTGGTAAGAGCTCGTGTGTGCAAGCATGTGTGTTTTAACAGGAGGACACTCTAATCTATAGCTGATTAGAAACAAAACACAAACAATACATTAAACTATGCCTGGGGCACCTTATAAATGGCCATTTCATTGGACACATTCAAATAGTAAACACCCAACTGGTTTGCTGATCATTCAGACAGCAATGAGTAATGTATGAATGCACAGAGTATGTAAAAATATGATGGAAGCGATTCATACCGTCTGTTGGGGCTGTTCGATTTCCTCTGAGAAGTGCGTGCCGGCCAGACTGCGCCTCCTCTTCACCCTGATTGGCGTGTTGTCGTCCAGGCGCTCTTGCCTCTTGAGTTGAAAGCGCACCTGTGGGTTGGGCATGGACGGCGAACGGAAGAGACCCCGCGGCCGACACCGAATCAACGGCTGGTGGAGGGAGGGAGGGAGAGAAAGAGAGAGAGAGAGAGAGAGAGAGAGAGGGAGAGGGAGAGAGAGAGAGACACTAGAGTCAGGCATTTATCAGAGACCTGTTTGACCAATGTGGTAGATGGCTAGCGAGGGAGGCTACCTACCAGGCCAATGTCCTCTGCGGGTTGTCTGGTGGTCACCAGGGGAGCCGTGAGGAGACTGGCCATGCCCACCGGAACGTCGGACTCATTCTAAGAAAGAAAAGTAAGAGAATGACCAAGTGTTCACATGCATACCCTCGTATGAAAATGGCAGTAGCACTCTTGTACACACACACGAAAACTAACAAAGGGCAATTCTGCGCAAAACGGTCACATCCATAATGGCAACACAATGCCATGGTATTTAGTTGGCGTTATGGACGTGACAGTTTTGCGTGGAATTGCCCCAAAACAAACATTGGTTGATTGCAACACCTCTAGAACACACACACACACACCTCCATGTCATCCAGGACATCGAGGAAGCCATCATCATCGTCGTCCTGGAGACTGCTGGTGAGCGAGGAACGCCGCAGGAAGAGGGGGCTGCTGTCGTCTAGCGAAGCAAAGTGACTGGTGGAGGGAGGGGAGAGCTGGAGAGGGGAATGGGAAGTTTTTCACTAATACACCCAGAGAGGTTAGACAGAATGGGTAAGAACTAAGACTACGAAAGTACACAAGATTAGGTCTTGGCATTATTGAGAAGGTTGTTTGTTTGCTTGGTATTTCCTAGCTAAGGTCTCCTCTGCAGTGTCTCTCATATGCCATTCTATTGCTGTAAGTCGCTTTGGAAAAACACCTGCCAAATGAATAAATGTAAGTGCTTGTAAGTACCATAAGTGCAGGAGCAGAATTGGGTCGTGGAGCAAAAGCATCTCTGTTGGGGCTAGAGCGGAGGCGGGAGCGCGAGACTGGGAGCGATGGCTTCTTAAACACAGAGCCATCCTGCAACATAAGGAGAAAGAGATTATTAGACGACAAAAAAAAAAAAAAAACCTGCTAACAGCCAACAATCACATGTGTACATAGAAACAACATGTACAGAAGTACACACCTGTATGTTTTCCTTGTTGGAGTCCGAGTGAGCCTGAGTGAAGATGCCGAAGCTTCGGGGGTCTAAATCCTTTTTTTTAAATGTGGGGCTCTCTCCCAACAACCGAGTCTACAGAAAAAAAGAGCTTGTAAGCACACTAGCAATGTTGTACGCATATAAACAGGCACAGATTGTACACTAAGCAAAGCACAATGAAAACCTTATTGACTTACCGGGAGGGAATGGATTCTTCTAATAGGCACCTTCCTGCAAGAGCAATAAGAGTGGGCAAAATTGTTTTAATTACTCAGCTGAGAAACATATAACAGAAAAACTCCCAGTGGGAGTGACTGTGGATAACGCATCAGGATATTCCCCATGGATCAGTCTTACAGCGTTACACTAACCACAACTGAAACCAATAAGGAGAAACTACTCACTCGTTGCCTTGTTCGCCCACTCTTTGCATGGCCTTTTCAAACCTAAAACCAGGGAGAGAAAAAAAAAATAGACTCTGTTAAAGAAAGACTTTCATGGGGAAACCGTTAACTCATTAAATTCCATCAGAGAACAAAGGCATTGAGTTCCTAGATTGCTAAATTAGTGAGCGGGTTGTTGGAAACTCCAGCAATGCCCACCTGTATGCTAAACAGCTACTTCAGAGAGAAAGAGTGTGTGTGTGTATCTTTTTTCCTCTTCTTGAGACAGAGGACCATGTGTGCGCCAGCTAATGCACCATATGCCCATGCAACGCTAACCCCCCCGGTCAGCGTCCTTTGTTGCCACCACCACGGAGACGAGAGAAAATGTATGCTGGGGGAGGGGGGGGGGGGCCTAAGCGAGTGAATGAGATTGTGGAGGAGGAGGACAGGAGTGTGCCTCATTCAGAAGGAAATGGGACAAATGGAGAGAGGGAATTGGGGGTGTACAGGCGGTCAGTCCCCCAACCCCCCACCCCACTCAATGCACACACACACACACACACACACACACAATACAGGCTCAGAGTGCATGGAAAGCGTGCCGTGCCCCCCCACCCCCACCCCCATTGATAAGTGCAGCAGGACACGCGCAAACAGCTGGACAAGCAGTGAAGAGGAACACACCAGCCACCACATCATGGCATGAATCCTCCCTCTCAGGATGCAACAGTTGCTCTCGGGTCCTGAGCCCTTGAGACAAAGCCCACATGCTCCATGTCCATGAGCTGGTACACTTCTCAAAGAGAAGGTATGGACACCCCCTATCCTCTCCCCCTCCCCCCTCCCAACAGAACATCCTAAAGCCCCCCAGAGGAAAGTGAGGGAGACTGGCTCATTGGGCTAATGATCTTTAATCAGACTTTTGCACTGTGCTGGCTTGGCTTGAGGATTACTGTTATAATCTCTAACGTTATTATGGTCTACTGAGAGTCTGTCTGCAATTTTGGACTGAGCACAGACACGCATATACACAAAGACATTAGAGCAGCTTACGTCAGTTCAACATCCTCAGTGTCTATTGGCCCAGGAGAATCCATTCCAAGACCTACAGAGAAGGGCAAAGAATGAAAAGAATGAAAATCTGACACCTGCAATTCTGGTATAAGCACAAAGTCTTATGTCTAGTCATTATAATGACTATGTCAGAGTACAAACTCAGGGGAATATTAAGCAAGCATCTAAACATTCAGACGTGCAGGTTACAGAAAATTACCCATAAACAGCATGACGTGAATGGAAACAGAGTGGAACATTTTCATTCATTACACACATCGCCCAGAACTCTGAATGAAATTGACATTACTCACCGGCATCTGAGGAAGCGTCAGAGGCATAGGAAGGTATCTTTAAAAGCGGGACATTCTTCTTACGTTTTGGGGTTTCACATTGACTAAAGGAATACAAATGGTTACGGGGTGAGTGATTAGGACATATCCACATGGTCATAAAAACACACAGAAATCAATAGCCACATACTAGGATTAACAGATCTGATATTAACCCCTAAAGTCAAGCAACCAGGTTATCCAGTCTCGCAACCGAAGACTGACTGATTAAGCATTAAAGTGAATGTTTTTGGTTAACGTTAGTGTCCGACACCACAAAGGCATTCTCAAAAATTATGATATTGATCACGTTAAGCAGACAGCATGTAACGTTAACGTTAGTCACCCTAAGGTATTATTAGTAAGTGAATGGATGTTTGAACCTAAGCTTGTCATCCAGTAACTTAACACTACATATAACTAAAACGCAGATTGCCAAGACAGTAAACTTAATTGTAACACAACCCTGGTTAATCAATTATTAGCTCGAGTACACAGCTAAATTAAGGTGATAGCACGATAGCGCTAGGCACCATTGACATTAGCCATATTAGCGTGCTAACAAACAGTACAAACAAGATATTTCAAACAAACAACATGCGACAGTTACCTTCCGAGGACTGCAAGGTTGGTCATATTTAAAGCCAGATTAGTCACAGGGGACAGGACAGTTGGCGAAGCGAAAAGATTCTTCATGCAGGGGGAAGCCTTGGCATTAAACTCCGGCAGGGAGAGTTTGGAAAGCCTGGGGTTCCTGTCGGGCCTGCAGTCCTGGTGAAGGTTGAAAGGACTGAATTCGGCGTCTTGAGGCATTTCCATATTGAATATTTAAAAGCAGTGTTCTGCGTATCAAAAGTTTCAACAAAATTATTCAGTGATGGGAATCCAATCCTCTATGATCCTTCGAAATCATAGATTAGCTAGTTAGCTGGTGTTAGCAAGCACACTGCAGAAATTGCACTGCGGAAAAAATAGAATTCTTCCTTAAAATTCGATTGCTGAGGAAAAAGTTACAGAAGCAAGCATGACGAGCGTCCTGGAAGTTCGGACTGATTAAAAAGAGTAATAAATTCTACAAAGACATCTTCCTTAGCCTTGCTTCTCAGAGAGCTGCCATATACGCACTCCCTCCGACCCCTCAAACACCACTGAGATAAAAAGAAGCAAGATTGTATCCTTTATTTATGTTCAAAATGAGGAGGCCACGAGCGGTAAGCCACCTAACCAATCAGAAAGGTTGTTACATCCAGTCTGTCCAATCAGCTGCGTTTCCTTTGTATCATAGCTAAGCTTTTGAGGCGTGGAAAGGGCGGGCGTAATGTGAAATACAGGCTGGACATCCTATCAATGTTTTGACAATGCCATGTGATACAAGTCCACCCTGAGAGAGGGCGGAGATAGGAAATTGAAGTAAAACTTGTTGCCAACTTTTCCCGCGGAAGATTTCAAGCCGTGGTTCGGAGACGCCCACGAAAACAACATAGCCAATGATTTTGCTCTTTTTCCTCAACCATAGTCTGGAATGTAGGCCTACCATTCTAACGATAGGCTACTGAATAGGAACTAATGTAGATGGCTTGTTGCATCCATATAGCTGTACATTATTAACTTTATTTTGTGACATAAGTTAACTGTAGTCCAAGGCTACCTAATAGGCTACTCAAGACTGTTTTACTTGAGTAGCCTACTGAAAACTGGTGTTACAAATGCCCGTTGCTGGAAACGCTATTAAAAGACTATTAGAGCCAAGGCTAGGCCTTCTTTTTGACTCAATAATCATCTATAGCTCACAACTGTGTTATGTTAAATCCCTAAATAAAAAAATATTCGGGAAGGGTTGATTATGCCTAACTTAACAATGGCACCATTCAGTGATGTCAGCAGAGAAGACTCACCATTGAGGAACTGACTGTAGGCTATTCACTCAAAAACCCTCTTTTTGTAGGCTAGCTGAGTCAATAATAAGAAAGTGACTGTGTACATGTTTGGAAATGTGTGTGTGTGTGTGTGTGAAAAAGTAGGCTAGTCTTCCATCCTTTAGGTTTCGGGGGGAAAAGGAAGGGCATAGGCTACTATAGACCTACTTCTGTGGTAAGAATGTCATGGGGACAGACACACAGCATGTGTATGTGTGTGTTTCTCTACACGCAACAAGTGATGCGTCTATGTACCCAGTTGAACCCCAGTACGGCAAGCCTAGGCTAGGCTACACAGAGGCACAAACCAAACTCCACAACCCCCACAGGAGTATGACATCGAACCTCCTGCTGCTTCTCTGCAGTTAGCCCAATGCCATGGTTACCAACCAGACTCCTTCCTCAGGGGTGGCCTACATACACTCACACAAAGACACCAGGAGAAGCCTGCCTAAAATGTTGGTTTAAATATACTATCCTCAAAATCATTGTCCTGTATGTTTGCTAGTTCTGATGATGAAATGATGCATTCATTTTAGTTTTTAATGTTCTGTTGTCTTGTCTCCTATCGCAGACTACTTTTCCTGCCCCTCCTTTGGCTTTGTTGCCATGTGGCCTACTGGATATGAAATCGAAGACCAATCATCTAATTTTATCATCCACTGTGATGGCTGAAATCAAGCCCCACGGTAACATATGACTCAAATATTTTGTTTCTTACAAAGACATCAGGAGTAGCCATGCCTAAAATGTAGGTTTTATATAGTTTTAAATCTAATTTCAAAATGTCCTATGTTCTTTCTGTTGTATCTAGGTTCAGTCTTGTTTGTTTTTATATTTGGCTTATGTTTTCTCCCATCACAAGTCAACTAGCCTTTTCCCGCTTTTACTTTGGCTTTGTTTGTTACCATGTGGTCTAGTGGTCATGAGAAAATGGATATCTTTTTAAAATCTTTATCTTTATACTGAATTAGATAAAACTAGGCCCCATCCATACACAAATACATAAGCAGACAACAGTCATATACTGTTCCTTATGAATGAATTGGAAGTATAATTCTATGGTGGTTTAGCTAGGACTGAGTTTTATGGTTGCAGTCTGTATCTAACCAATATTGTTTTGTTCTCTCCTGTTTACAAAGGCAAATGGTTTAAAGCTGTAGTCAGTTTGTCAGTTTTCATGCTCACAAAAAGTTAACAAGAATCATTCTACACAAAAACTGGAAGAAAAACAAAATGGTCACAGTGTAAGGGGGAAGTTTGCCTAGCACATCCCTTCAATGCTAGAGATAAACCAACAGAGAGGAAATTGTTGTGAGGGAAAAGACACACCACACTGTTTGATCAGTGAAATACAGTGATAAAAATCAATATCAACAGGGATATCTTTAATCAACCGACTCCATGATAAAATCAATATAACATATTAAAGTTGTTACTGACTACATTGGGTTGTGAGACACATGTGCTAGTGTATGAATGGTGAAGAAAGTGGATGGAATGTATTGCTGACTTGATTGATTTAAACTGAGATAACAGAAGGCATTTAGAAGTTAATCATTATTTCAAGTGCTCAACTGACTCACATCCTGGCATCACAGTGAAAGGAAAACTGGAAGCACTGAAAACATTAGCTATCATAAATAAAAACTGTTTTAACCTTGTGAGGTTAAAATGTTGTTACATTGTTGTTGTGTAGATTTGCTTGGTTGGTCAGGATTATTTGGTTTGGAGAGGATTTGGAAGTAAAGGTTTCTGTTCGACCTCCC
>NW_027468680.1:10252752-10290252 GCF_046254945.1 Alosa pseudoharengus
GTGTGTGTGTGTGTGTGTGTGTGTTTGCAAATGTGTGGGTTTTGGCACAATGTGTGCATGTGTGCATGGGTATGTGCATATGTCAGTATTAATGTGTGTGTGTGTGTGTGTGTGTGTGTGTGTGTGTGTGTGTGTGTGAGTGTGTGAGTTAGTGTGTGTGTGGTGTGTGTGCATGTGCATGTGAGAGAGAGAAAGACAGGGAGAGTGTATGGTACTTGTGTGTAGGTGAAGACACCAATCTTTACTGTAAAATAGCTGCAACGGTGCTCTGGTTTGTGGTGTTTGACGTGTCACCTCGGCAGTATGTTTGCTCATTGCTTTAGAGAAAGACACTGCAACATTCACCACCGGAAAGAACAATAATGGGTACCACCCTGTAATATCCTTTGTGGTTCCATTGACATTTACACAGAACATCCTATGATACATCAAGGCATTTGAAAAACTTCTGTGTGTGTGTGTGTGTGCGTGTGTGCGTGCATGTGTGCGTGCGTGTGTGCATATTATATTCCGTTTGGCTCTGTAACAAGCAACTGTTATACCATTAAATGAGCCATTATGCTTTATAGCTTTATAGTTAGCCTCCAGGTCAAAGCTTAACAGGCAATCTCTTAACCTGGTTCATACCCCAGCTGTGTACAGTACTGGCCATCTGCCAAAGTAATAGACTTGATAGTCATTAATGCTTTTCTCACAATGTCTACGACCAACTTGAGAATGGCTGAAGCAACCAGGAAATACAAGCCGTCGGCAAGGAGAGACATCCCGAGGTCCACACCAGATCTGCACCAGAAGAACATGTATCAGAGTGTATCACAATTTTATCTATATAGCGTCCAAATGATTCAAATTTTTTCATGGTGTTTTACAGAGCCCACGCCCTGGATTCTCTTTGCATTTTACATATTTGCTAACTGTTATCCTCTTATTTTATTTTTTATGGTAAATGGCTGAAACTGTGCTTTAAATAACAATAAAATAATTTACTAATTAAAAAAGGGTTATATGCTTAAACTTATTTCTCCGTTTTGCCCTGTGTGTCATCATTTCCATCCAGCTGGAACAGCATCTCCCTAAAACACTGTGGTGGTTACCTAATCCAGCCAGATTAAATAGAGTAGAAATGATAAACTAGTTTATGCAATTAAACACTCACAATTGCCACATCTTTGTCACATTGGCAAACCCAAAAGGGAAGTAGTTCCCTCTCAGCTGCAAAGCTTTGCAACATGCGTCTAATGGTTGAGCAACACACACTTCCAATGCTACGAAACATTTTCAAATGTACCACTTCAACAATACTATGCTAGCAACAACAGCAGGGTTAACCATACACACATGTATGTTTGCTATTATTCTGATCCTCCCGCAGGATTTATGGTGCCCCCTGCAAGTGTGTGTAGAGGGTGTGTGTGTATGTATGCGTATGCAGTTAAGTGTGGGAGAGCTGATGTTTGTGAATACAGGGGGTCGTTCCTCACCAATTCACAAGGAAGCCCTGTGGAGATTATGGGCGTCTAAATGTAACATTTGCTTCACAAAACCACTCGAAGTAGTTACCATACCAAAGTTGTTACCAAAATCAGATTCAGTCAGACACAGTGGATTGTGGCTGAACAGAATTATGTGCAAACCCTGTGTGTGTGTGTGTGTGTGTGTGTGTGTGTGTGTGTGTCTGTGTGTGTGTGTGTGTGTGTGTGTGTGTGTGTTTGCGTGTGTGTGCATTGTAGGCATTGAGGGTGTGTGGGTGCTGATTTTCTCACTTCTGTGTGGTTACCGAAAACATCGTTGTCAGGCCTGTGATGTTTGCTAGCATCAAAAGAAGAGCCATGAAGCAAACATTTGACAACCATTACACAACCATCAACCCCCTCATTACATCTACCAGTTTGACAGCTGTGCAGCCTTCCTCTGCCACAGCCCTCACATGTTCCTGCAAAGAGACTAAAAATACTCCGATTTGTCAAGAGCCAAACTAAAATGCAATGCAATCAAGGCTGCACCGGCAAAGAATCTCAGGTTAGTCTCGGTGCTTTCTGCTATTTGTCAACTGTCACGAGCAAAAGAGATAAGAGGGTATAAGAGAGAGTTGAGAGTGGGATGAGAAGAAAGAGAGAGAGAGAGAAAGAGAAGAAGAAGAGAGAGAGAGGAGAGCAGAGGGCAGCTCAAAGGCAACCAGGATATACAATGTGGGGAGTAAAGAGGAGAGATGACAAAACTAAACAGAGCAAGAGAGGATGAGGGGTAAGAGAGGATGAGGGGCAAGAGAGAGAATGAGGGGATGAGGGGCAAGAGAGAGAATGAGGGGCAAGAGAGGATGAGGGGCAAGAGAGAGAATGAGGGGCAAGAGAGGATGAGGGGCAAGAGAGGATGAGGGGCAAGAGAGAGAATGAGGGGCAAGAGAGAGAATGAGGGGCAAGAGAGAGGATGAGGATGCGTGTGTGGAGAGGAGACGCAAAAAGTTAAAAGAAAAAGAGTAGAAAAGTTCAAATGGAGTGCCAGATGAGTGTGAGATGGTCATCTTAGAAAAACACTTCGCACTCAATAAAGACAGTGAAGTTTGCATATGCGCGTGTGTGTGTGTGTGTGTGTGTGTGTCTGTCTCTGTGTGAGTTTGTGTGTGTGTGTGTGTGAGAGAGTTACTAGCTAAATGTGTATCTTTGTAGGGGGCCTTTGTTCGTAAAACAAAGTTAGGGTGAAACCCCAGCCTCCCTCTAGCATCTGCTGAACCTCAGTGCAGACGAACTTTCAGCGAAGCACCAAGCCAATTAATATTTGACCAGGCTGGCTACCCTACACTGGAAACTGGACTCCAGCCGTCGGCTAATCAGAGCTGTTGGCTGGCCTCTGAGGAAGGTAGACGACCACTTCAGGGGTCAAAGTCAGACCAACTCTGTCCATGCGTGAAATATAAAAAAAGAATATAAAGTGATCTGTCAAAAAGTTACCTTTAAACTTTTAGAGGTTAGGCTTCAGATCTTATTAAGTGAAATGGCTTTCTGTCTCCTACTGTAATGATGCAGCAACTGGTTTAGGATGACAAAATTGAGATGATAAAGAGTGGTATACATTTGTGTCTATTCATTCAGAAATTCAGTTTAGTCAGACTTGTACTACAGAAACACAGGGCTGGTTTAGTGACAAACTTACGGCTTGTAAGAAACAGAAACAGAGAAGGGTTATGAATATGGTTGATCTTTGTGGCCGGCTAGTGTGTAACTGATTTGGCAAAACAAAAGGTGGCACTTTCGTAAATGGATAAAAGGAATAAATCACTTGCATTCTTAATCTTCCTTCTCTCTCCTTTGTGTAAACATACACACACAGACACAGACACAGACACACACACACACACACACAAACACTGAGCAGAGCACTCACTCTCCATCTCATGGGAAAATCTCCCACTCAAAGTGAATGATAGCATTGATAAGGGGACTTAAAATAAGAGCCTGTTTGGGATCCTCTCTCAAGCTCTTTCTCTCAATCTCTCTCTCTCTCTCTCTCTCTCTCTCTCTGTTGCTTTCTTTCTGCATGTCTGTGCACTGAGCACACATCTGTGTGTCTGTTAGCGCACGTTTGAGAGTTAGACAATGACTGACGCCGGTATCTGGCCATCTGTCATTAATGACTGTTTTGAGACAACAAGAGGAAAGGTGAGTTAATTATTAATACATGCAGCTGAGCACACTGCCATGCATACAGAAGTAAATATAACAAAAACAACAGGTGAGGAAGTATAATAGGACATGGATACATTATAACTCTGAAGGCCATTAACAAAGACCAAAGCAACACAGGGTTTCCCAAACTTGGTTCAAGAGGGGGTGTCCCCATTTCCTATAACTATTTAATACAAAAGGCATACGATATAAACAAATGAAGCATAGCTACCATTTATACTTCCCCAAATTGAGTTAAATCAAAATTCTGCTTACTGCGTCCCCCTGACATTATTCAGTGAAACTAATAAACCATATATGAGTGGGGTCATAACAGTTTGTGATGTCCATGTGGGGTCAAAAATCAAAAAAGCGTTGAGGACCACTACATCAATATAAAGGGGTCCTAATTTCATTGATAGGCAGCTCGGGCTCGCAACACACCTTAAGATAATTTCATAACTTGACAGAATTGTTGTGCCAGTTTCATAACATGAACAAGATTACAAGATCATATCAAGACTATCAAGATTGAGACCATAACAACATTCTAATGGTAATGCAGGGGTATGTCTGCACACAGACATGGGAGTTCCAGGACGAACATTCAAAGAAGCACCTTTTCTATGAAACATTTAATGATTTAATGTTAGGTAGACCTCCTGTACAAGAACCTCTCGGTCTCCTCGAGTGCGAACGGTTCTGTTTGAGATGGGAAATTTGTTTACTCCATACTCCAGAGCAATTGCTGAGCTCCATGGGAATGTTAATACTTATAATAAGGTATGGTTGAATCACTGTGATGAAGAATGGCTGAATTTCCCACATCCACCAACTATTCACCAACATTTCCCACATCCACCAACTATTCACCAACATTTCCCACATCCACCTACCCATATATGCTTAATTGTGCCCACCTTTGTCTCAATGAAATTAACAGATACGCATCTCCAGCATGGTTGTACTGCCACAGTGCTTGTTGCGTTATAAAATCAGGGCCCTAGAAGTGAGCATTCATTAATAAACGCATAAAAATGTGTCACTTTCAACATTTGCTCAAAAACATTATGTCAAATGTGTCTGCCTGGAGCCTGTAAGTCGTCTTCTGGAAGCAAATCAGCAATTTAATGGCACTTAAACTAAACCGAGTAGGAAATTATTGTGATGTAGCAAGTCAGGTGGCCCCCTCTTCTACTTTCTCACAAATCATGTGGATGAATGACCACTGTCAAGTGCGCCCCCTAGTGGCTTTATCACCAGTCACACTGCCAAAGTTAAAATCGGACTCAGTCATATCAGCAGGCATCACCTTCAGGTTAAAAACTTGATTTTCACCAGAGGGGGTCTTTAAATTACTTTAGAATATTAAAAAGTTTGTAATTTAAAGCTGTTGGTATATCAAATTGCATGCTATGATGTGTAACTATTTTTTTTACTATTATTTGTTTTTAGCAAAACAATACATACATGATTCAAGTTGACTAAGTTCCAAAGCTAAGTGAGGGAACTCTATGAAGCACAGAGCAAATAGAAAGATGACAGGATTTTCTTTTTTACTGATATTGACATCTCTCAAGCTGAAATGTGGTAAAGCGTGTCATTTGTAAAGGATAGGACTCTCCATCTATACATAAATCCATGACCATGCCATAATCTCAGACACTTGACTGGAGAATTTTACTACAAGACACCTCAAAGCATCACTCCAAATAATGCCAGACATGTTTCATAAAAAAGCAATAAAGCAGTAATAGAGATATGTGTCGTCAGAAGTTTAAGGAGATATTAATGTTTACTATCACTTCATAATGGTGCACTGATTGATTAGCTAAATATTTAAATGGTTCAAGACTGTGATTGTTTATCTGGGCATATACCTTTCAGTCCCTGGACCATACTCCCCTTATGCTATATAGACTATGTACTTGACTGAGACCATGATGGTATAGGTTCTTGTACATGCACTTCTATTCCAGAATAGAGTCAGGAAATATCTCTTTTTGTCCCTGACATGACAAAGATTTTGGCAGACAAACCGGTAGGATCAACAGTCCGAGCACTCCCTCTGCAGTTCATTATTGGTAGTACAACGACACTGTTCTTTCAAAAGGATTACTTTTCCACTGTGGGGGAGGCAGGGCACTACACAGGTGGAGCACTACCCACACAGGTCAAATTAAAATAACCAGGGCTACATGATCGTAATCTGCAGTAGCCAGAGTACACAATTACAGTGTCATGAAAGCATATTCGTGAATGCATGAACTTTAAAACCTCATTCCAAGATTTGTTCTTTCATTTGTGACTTTTGTGTCATTCATTTGTGTCTTGTGTATGAGTGGGGTCATAACAGTTTGCGATGTCCATGTGGGGTCACAAATCAAACTAGAAATGCAATTCCAAGGAATTACCAGTGCATGAAAATGCTAAAGTTGTGATGTAAAATATCATGTATAGTTTAAACAGATAATACAGAGATGGTTACTACGGTGATGCTAGGATAGACATGGTGGTTGCATAGCTTAATAAAAGTTGATAGTTTAAAAGTAGACTGTTTAAAAGCTGAATGTAGATAGTTTAAAAGTTGTTGATAGACAGCTAGTTTAATAGATAGTTTAATGATAGTTTTAAAGTAGACCGTTTAAAAGTTGAAGGTAAATAGTTAAAAAGTTGTTGACAGACTGGAAGTTGAATGAATGTTGATATTCAAATAGTTTAATGGCTGTGTATAGGTAGATATTTGATGACTACTGAAAGTTGGAATGGCTCTAATGTTTGCTAGCAGTTATGCTAAGAATTTTAACTATGCTAACCATGCTACTTAGCTAATGTTTTATAGCAGTGCTAGCAATGCTAACCTGCTAACCATGCTACTTAGCTAACGTTTTCTAGCAGTTTAATGAATGTTGATATTCAAATAGTTTAATGGCTGTGTATAGGTAGATATTTGACGATAACTGAAAGTTGGAACGACTCTAATGTTTGCTAGCAGTTATGCTAAGATTTGTAATTCTATTAACCATGCTACTTAGCTAATGTTTTATAGCAGTGCTAGCAATGCTAACATGTTAACCATGTTACTTAGCTAACTTAACTAACATACTAAATATGTTAGCAATGCTAGCATGCTAACTATGTTAACCATGTTACTTAGCTAACTTAGCTAATCATTTTTAGCAGTAATGCTAACTATGCTAACTAGCATGCTAACTATGTTAACCATATTACTTAGCTAACCTAGCTAATCATTTTTAGCATTTTTGCTAAAAATGTTAACTAACATGGTAACATGCTAACTATGCTAACCATGTTACTTAGCTAACCTAGCTAATCATTTTTAGTAGTTTTGCTAAAAATGTTAACTAGCATGTTAACATGCTAGCATGCTAACTATGCTAACCATGTTACTTAGCTAACTTAGCTAATCATTTTTAGCAGTTTTGCTAAAAATGCTAACTAGCATGCTAACATGTTAGCATGCTAACTATGCTAACCATGTTACTTAGCTAACTTAGCTAATAATTTTTAGCAGTTATGCCAAAGATTGTTAAGGCGGAGCAAGATACTTCGTCGTAGTTCATGTCTATGGGCGCGAAATGGGGATCAAATCCTGTCTGCATAAAGAGGCGTGTCGATGACGTATTGATGAGCGTACGTTGCAAACCGCCAACAGCAGCGGCATAAATAACCGGCGCACACTTGATATAAAGTCGATTTTCTCCAGACTGGAATGCTCAAAAATGCTAAAAATGTACCTGAAATGTTCACAAGGGTTTGAGGATCATGAAAATGTGCCCGAAATTCACATTCCTAACTCTATAGAACTAAGACCTTAGCATATGTGGTAAAATTCTGAGCTATGCCCATAGACTTCAATGGAGCAGTCGCTGCCTCTGCTCTGCATAAAGGGGGATTTTTACCCCCCCCTCGTGCGATCCGGGTTCGCGGAAGTGGCTCCTGATGAAGTATCTTGCTCCGCCTTAACAATCTTTGGTTATGCTAACTATGCTAACTAGCATGATAACATGCTAGCATGCTAACTATGCTAGCCATGTTACTTAGCTAACCTAGCTAATCATTTTTAGCAGTTTTGTTAAAAATGCTAACTAGCATGTTAACATGCTAGCATGCTAACTATGCTAACCATGTGACTTAGCTAACCTAGCTAATCATTTTTAACAGTTTTGTTAAAAATGCTAACAATGTTAGCAATGCTAACATGCTAACTTTGCTAACCATGCTAACTAGCTACAGTGGGTAGGAGTCATAGTTGATGAAAAGTGTTGACATAGTTGATGACAAGTTAAAAGTTGTTGATAGACAGCTAGTGAATGTATATAGTTTAAAAGTTTAGAAGTTGAATGTAGATAGTTTAAAAGTTGTTGATAGACAGCTAGTTTAATAGATAGATAGTTTAATGATAGTTTAAAAGTAGACCGTTTAAAAGTTGAATGTAAAAAGTTCAGTAGTTTAATGGGTTACATTGTTTAACAGTGGATTATTGTAGTGAGGACTTTTATTTTGAAACAGTTTTGGGCAGAGGAAACAGTTGAATAGGATGTGTAGTCTTAATTGACCCAGATTGTATGCTTAAAGCCTGACGGTGTGTTTCCACACAGCGAAACACCTCGTGATTTTCGGCCAGCGAAATTTCGCCTCGGGGGCGTGACGGCGAAACCGCTAACCTAGACTGCAGTGTCTAGCCAGTGGTGGCAAGCGAGCTAATTAGGCTAATCAGCTAATTCAAACGTTTAAGTACTTAATGAAGATATCCAGGGGTCTTTATGCCTCGACTAAGTTAATGTTGCCTATAAACAACAATTCATGTTCATAGAAACAACAAGGTCAATAAGACATAATATATTTCATACCTGTGTTGCAGCATGTAGCCTAGCTGTCTAGCTAGGTTTACAATGCAATCCAATGTCCTAAAATACTAGCATTTCGCCTGTCAGCTAGCTAAAAAAGATTGAGTGCTTAAACTAACATATATAGTGGTCTATTTAGTGGTGTATGTGCTCTGACTAAGTTCGTGTGGCATATAAACCACAATTCGTGTTGATACAAGTGCCAATGTTCATGTAGAAACATTTTAATCACATACAAATGTTCACGTTACAGCTCAGATAGTCTCCGCCATCTTGGTCAGACTTTTTTGTAACTCCCGCCTCCAAACACAAAGACGCGGACCTGATTGGTTCTCGAATGGTCCTCATTTAAATAAAGTTAAACTTTGGCCAACTTTGTTTCGCCTGCCTCGGCGATTCGCTTTCATTTCGCCCAACTAGGGCGAATTTCGTCTCCATTCAACCTCAGTGAGAGCGACGCGAAATTTCGTTGTGTGGAAACACATCGTGAGGCTGCAGGTGGCCTGAACACCTGCCATAGGATTCTAATTGCTTAATGGCCGTATTATGATGTCATAATCGGCAATGTTAAGTCTATGGGGATTTTTAAAAAGTTTTTCTTTAATAGTTTAAAAAGTATAAAAGTTTCAAAGTTGAAAAGATATAGCAACCCGATCTGTTTGAAGACCTACGTTACAAAGTTTGAATGAAGTTTCTAAGTTAAACTGTTCAAGAGAAATTGCGTCTAGAAAAAGTGGTAAGCGGAATAATAATAATAAGAAATTGCCTAGGAAGAACAGTACAGTGCATTTTCATGCACTGTAAAAAGCGTTGAGGACCACTACATCAATATAAAGGGGTCCTAATTTCATTGATAGGCAGCACGGCTCACAACACACATGACCTTAAGATAATTTCATAACTTGACAGAATTTGTTGTGCCAGTTTCATAACATGATTACAAGATCAAGACTATCAAGATTGAGACCATAACAAGATTCTAATGGTAATGCAGGGGTATGTCTGCACACAGACATGGGAGTTCCAGGACGAACATTCAAAGAAGCACCTTTTCTATGAAACATTTAATGATTTAATGTTAGGTAGACCTCCTGTACAAGAACCTCTCGGTCTCCTCGAGCGCAAACGGTTCTGTTTGAGATGGGAAATTTGTTTACTCCATACTCCAGAGCAATTGCTGAGCTCCATGGGAATGTTAATATTTATAATAAGGTATGGTTGAATCATTGTGATGAAGAATGACTGAATTTCCCACATCCAACTATTCACCAACATTTCCCACATCCACCAACTATTCACCAACATTTCCCACATCCACCTACCCATATATGCTTAATTGTGCCCACCTTTGTCTCAATGAAATTAACAGATACGCATCTCCAGCATGGTTGTACTGCCACAGTGCTTGTTGCGTTATAAAATCAGGGCCCTAGAAGTGAGCATTCATTAATAAACACATAAAAATGTGTCACTTTCAACATTTGCTCAAAAACATTATGTCAAATGTGTCTGCCTGGAGCCTGTAAGTCGTCTTCTGGAAGCAAATCAGCAATTTAATGGCACTTAAACTAAACCGAGTAGGAAATTATTGTGATGTAGCAAGTCAGGTGGCCCCCTCTTCTACTTTCTCACAAATCATGTGGATGAATGACCACTGTCAAGTGCGCCCCCTAGTGGCTTTATCACCAGTCACACTGCCAAAGTTAAAATCGGACTCAGTCATATCAGCAGGCATCACCTTCAGGTTAAAAACTTGATTTTCACCAGAGGGGGTCTTTAAATTACTTTAGAATATTAAAAAGTTTGCAATTTAAAGCTGTTGGTATATCAAATTGCATGCTATGATGTGTAACTATTTATTTTTGTACTATTATTTGTTTTTAGCAAAACAATACATACATGATTCAAGTTGACAGAGACTAAGTTCCAAAGCTAAGTGAGGGAACTCTATGAAGCACTGAGCAAATGGAAAGATGACAGGATTTTCTTTTTTACTGATATTGACATCTCTCAAGCTGAAATGTGGTAAAGCGTGTCATTCATTTGTGTCTTGTGTGACTCAATTGTGTCATTCAAACTATTAAAAAAATAGAAATTATATACTGACATACAGTATACCAGATAACCATGCTGCGTGACTGTAAGTAACATAACTTAGAAATACTGAAATACAAGGTTTATGAATATTTATTTTAGATGCACCTCCTAGTATACAGTAAAGTATGTATGCACAGTAGGCCTATGTATGTAAGCATGCATGTGTGTGTTAAGGCTAGTAAATTAACCTGAACTGGTGAAAAGCTGACATGCAATGGATAATAAAAATCACAAAAGGAATGTTTACTGTGCAGTGGTGTGTGCCTGTGGTTACAGGGTGTAGTTTCAACAGTAATCTGTATCTAAATCTAAAAGGGCACACCCTGACCCTCCTTTAGCAACTGAACAGCTTGGGGTCAGTCAGGTGTCAATCAGTCCTTGCATAGCCTCTGGTTGACACTAGAGGGCGCTGTCTGCAGGGAAGCCGTGGGTGGGAAGATGGAACACCACACTGTCTAATCTAAAGGCATCTATGGAGTCCGGGAAATGTCACATGTGAGAATATTTTTTCCGGGTGTTATGATTTATGTGCACGTTTTGTTTTATTGTTCCCTCTAAATAATAAGACATGGTCTCAAAAAGCTTAAAGTTTAATTTGGGCTCAAATGACTCAGCCTAATTTCATATTTTAAATACGTCATACTTTAATATCCTTAGCAATGATGTACATTACCAAATAAATAACGCTATGTTAATGATGGCAAATACTTCAATATTCACCTCAAAGCTCCTCTCAAAGTTTGCAGCTTAATAATATTATGATAATGTGTTAACAATTCATTATGCATTCTTGCTGATATTTAGACTAACAGTGAATACCTGCGGATCCACCATCCTTATTATGCTACTTTCATGATGTACAGGAAACAGTGTGTCGAACTGCAGCCTCATTTACAGTGTCCTTTCCTCAACCTCGATGTTTATCCAACATCAATAAAACTACTTTGGGATCCAAATTGCTTAACAAGCTGGCAATTAGGCACATAGTCTGCTGTCGCGATTAGTTGCCACAGAAGCTCATCGTAGATATCCATCTCTTTAGCCAATTAGACAAGCAGGGCTATTTGAGGAGATGGAGATGGCCACGCTTCGTCCGGTGCAGTCATGGAAAGGCGGAGGGGCAAAGGTGGGACACGGAAGCTTTCGGAGAATTCACCGCGTCATAATCGGCACAAAAATCAACAAAGCAAAGTTGGCATTACAAATAGAATCGAGTAGAATCTCTAAGAAAGAACCAGAACCGGAATCAATTAGCAGAACAGAAAAACTAAATTAAAACAATAATAAACACATTGGACACAATACACCCCTTTTTATTGCCGTTAATTTAATTAACTGTGCTAGATTGATCTGTATATGTTGTTTAGGTCTTAGTATTTGAATACCTCTGCCCCATGCATTTCTATGGAGGATTTTTTGAGTGCTGTGTCTCCTCATTAGAAAGTCTCTGGCTACTCCCTTCACAGAAGAGTAAACTGGCTTTAACCAGAATAGAAAAAGGGCTGGCAGGTCCCGGTGCACAGTTGAACAAGAGGACAAATACGTAATACGGTACATTAGAGTATTGAGTTTGAGAGACAGATGCTTCAAATTCCTGGCAGTTTTGAAGTACCCGCAAAAGTGTCAACATTAATAGAAGAGGTGACTTAAGGATGATGGCCTTCTGGGCAGAGTTGTAAAGAAAAAGGCATTTCTCAGACTGGCCAATAAAAAGTAAAGATTTGGCTAGATGGGTAAAATAACATTCGAGAGAGGAAGACTGGGAACAGTGTTGTATACAGACAAATCTAAGGTGCTCAGATCACAACAATGAATTCTGTGAAACACCAAACAAATGCTCTAAGAGTGTTTGACTACAGTATGTATGTGATGGTTTGGGGGTGCTTGCTTTGGTGGTAGTGAAGTGGGGAAATTGTATGGGGTTTGCAACACCATGCCACAGCCTGTGGACAGCATTTGATTACAGCTAATTTCATCTAAAAGGGGGACCCAAAACACACTTCCAAACTATGCCATAACTCACAAAAGAGAAAATGGTTTGCTGAGGACTACACCCTGGAGAAGGCTGTTTGTGGCGCTGGTGGTCCCACTCAGCTCACTTTTAAAGGTTTTCTATCATGATAAAGCCACTAACATACAGGCTTTTTTAAAATATATTTTCCTAAAAGATGCCTTGGGTTTTCTTTTTATGCAAACTACTGGGTTCCTTACACCAATGATAGATAGATAGATAGATACTTTATTGATCCCCAAGGGGAAATTCAAGCAATGAGCACCTTCGAATACTGGATCTTTTGAACTCCCAAGCACTTTGGCCTCTTTGGTTGTGAGTATGCCAGAACCATGTAGGGAAGAAGCAGTCGGCTGGTATTTTGTCTATAATGGAGTGGAGTGGACATTTCTAAGTGACCCCAGACTTAAACAGCAGTGTACAAACATTTAATAAATAGTGGGAATGTTTCAGTAAATTGAGCTCGCAATGTATTGTGTGCGCAATTTACTCTACTGTGCCCACACATTTTAGAAGACACGACTCATGATCTATTAATCATGATAAATGTCACATTTACTCAATTGTGCACACTTTAGTTAATTCAGCTCACAATATATACAATGTGCATGCAATTTACTTTAACATGCCCACAAAGTACAACCCCAAAACAGAAAAAGTTGGGACATTGTGTAAAATGTGGATTAAAAACAGAATGTAATAATCTACAAATCTCTTAAACTCATATTTAATTGCAAAAAGGACACAGACAACATATCAAATGTTGAAAATGACAAATCTGACTATTTCATGGAAAATATATGTTAATTTTGACTTTGATACCAGCAACATGTTTCAAAAAAAGTTGGGACAGGGTAACAAAATGCTGGGAAAGTTATGTTAAGTGTACTGATAAAGAAAACAAAAGGAAGAATGTTTCACAACTAATTAGGGTAAGTGGCAACACGATTGGGTATGAAAAAGAGCATCCCAGAGAGGTAGGGGTATTCATCACTCTGCGTAAACTTGTGCACACAAATGAGGGAACAATGTCATTTTAATGCTTCTTAACATGAAATTGTGACGTATTTGGGGAGTTAATAATCTACAGGACATAATATTATTACAATATTCAGAGAATCCAGAGAAATCTTTGCAAACAAGGGATAGAGCTGAAAAACACAATGGATGGCCGTGGTCTTTTGGACCTCAAATGCATGGGCGGATTATGAACTTTCAGGCCCCTGGGCCCAGATATATTAAGGGCCCCCCACTTATTGTCGTATATGTGGGAGGGGGGTTTGGGGGTCCTCCCCCAGAATTTTTTTAATTTGTTTGATGTGATTTCCTGTATTCTGGTGCATTTTGGGGATGGCCAATACTGAATTCAATCAGATTCATAGACTACATCCTGATTTGTTGATATTGAGGCAATGATTCCATGCAAAAGCTTGGGCTTCAGGGCCCCCTGACCCCTTGGGCCCCTGGGCCTGGGCCCGGTAGGCCTGTGCAGTAATCCATCCCTGCTCAAATGGCATTGCATCAACACCAGACCTGTTTCCAGACCTGTCATTGTATGGGCTCAGGAAAACCTCTGATAACCATTGTCTATGTGCACATTTTTATACTCAATTCAAAAACTGCAGCCAAAATTGTAACAGCTAAAACTGTATTGAGACATGATACAGAAAATACCACCCTCTTATCTGGGCCTGAGCTTGTTTAAAATGGACTGAGGTAATGTGGAAAAAGGTCCTGTCGTTAGACCAATCAAAGTTTGCCATTCTTTTTGGAAATCATGGACTCATCTGGGCTAAAGAAGAGAGGGCCTATCCAAGTATTCAACCTATCCAACTTGTTTTAGTGCTCAGTTCCAAACCCAGCATCTATGACGGTGTGGAGGAGCATTAGTGCCTACAGCATGGGCATCTTGCACATTTGGCAAGGCACAATCAATTCTGAATGATGAATACAGGTTTTGAGCAACATATACTGCCATCCTGGCAATGTCTTTTCCAGGGACTACCCTTGAATATTTTAGGAAAACAATGCAAAAATTAATTCTGCACATATTTAAATAGTATTTTTCTATAGAGGAAGAGTCCAGGTGCTAAGATGGACTGTCTGCAGTCCAAATTTGTCAAATTAGGTGCATAATGGAATGAAAAACATGACTTAGAATACCCCATACAGTTGAGCAACTGAAATCCTATATCGGGGAGTAATGGGACAACATTTCATTCTCAAAACTGTAGCAAATGGTCTCCTTAGTTCATAAACATTTACAGAATTTTGTTAAATGAAGAGGTGAAGCAGCACAGTGGTAAACATGCTCCCGTCCCAACTTTTTTTGAAACATGTTGCTGGCACCAAATTGAAAATTAACATATATTTTCCATGAAATAATCCAAATTTAAATTTTCAACATTTGATATGTTGTCTATGTTCTTTTTACTGCTAAATATGGTTTTACGAGACTTGTATATTATCACATTCTGTTTTTATTTACATTTCACACAACGTCCCAACTTTGTTGGTTGTACATCTTTTTTTACTTGACCTTTTAGGGGCTCTGTATGAATCAACTAGGACAATGGTGAAACTTGCTAAAGATGGCTCTAAAACTTGAAAGGTCAAAACATGAAAATATGACTTGTTAATTTTGTTCAGTATAGATAGTTCAGTACTCATGCTTATACATCCCTTAGTACAGTCTTTTTCAACCACTGTGCCGGGGCACACTAGTGTGCCGTGAGAGATCATCAGGTGTGCCGCAGAAAATTACCCAAATGTCACTCACTGGTCCAGAAAAGCAACTGTTGCATCAAAGAATTTATAACCACATGCTCTCATTGATTGTATGATTGCACTATTTGTGGCATGCAGGCATTGTACAACGGGGGCCCCATATCCAGTATTTACAGAATCATCACATATCCAGTTCATAACAACAATTAAATTAGATAGTCACCTACAAATGAAACAGAGGGCGCTTGTTTTATTGAGCAGGTCTTGCATAGAAGCCATAATAAGGCCAAAACTGTGTATTATTTGAAATGTTAGGCTATGATATGTTTATTTTTTCTTCACAGGATGTTAGTGTGCCGTGGGACATTTTAAGTGTCAAAAGTGTGCCGTGGCACAAAAAAGGTTTAGTACATTCCTTATCTATCTATTGAGGTATCTATCTATCTGCTAGGCTAAATGATGCCTATTCTATGCTATCTATCAGTATCTATCTATCTATCTATCTATCTATCTATCTATCTATCTATCTAAGATCACATAGATAGATAGATAGATAGATAGATAGATAGATAGATAGATAGATAGATAGATAGATAGATAGATAGATAGCATAGAATAGGCATCATTTAGCCTAGCATACTCCAAGAGACCACCTGGCTATCAGAGCAGCAGATACAGTAGCATGCAGATGAACAAGATATGTCATATTTAAAAGTAGTAACTTTATTATGATACCTTAATATGGTTTGAAGATGCTTCACATTGAAAATAATTTTCAGTTTGTGCATTTCTTCAGCTTCAGGTAAAGCCGTCGAAGAAAACCAGGGACCTTTATCTGCACATCCTGGAATGACCAAAGAAAATATTTTAAAAACATCCCTGAAATAAGTGAAAGATTCAAGAGGTAAAACAATGGTTTCCCTATAGTATACCAATAGTGTTCCAATCATTGACTGTATATACAGTCAGTGGTTCCAATGGTGTACCTGGTTTTGGACTGGGATTTGCTTGACAATGTTTTGAAGCTCCTCTTTATATTTCAGGGACTAGAAAGAAGCAAAATATCCAAGAAAATGTTTGGATTCACACAAAAAAGCACCACTGAAGATCATTCAAGGAAAGTGGAAGAGGATAGGCTGCAAATTACCTTGCTGTAAATTTTAAATCGTTTTAAATTCTCCTCAGACAGTAGGAAGACCCGCCTCTAGAAATATTGAAGAATTTTTTTTTTATTAATACAGATTATAAGATAGACAGGGGACACATCGACATCTACATCATCTACAGGCCATGCAGACAACTTTATTATTTTTTTTAAATACATTTTCAAATGTACCCTTTAAAGTTACCCTTTTTTGGGCTTGGTTTTCAAATTACCAAACACAATCACCATAACATTCTTAGGACGCATCAAATTTTATGAAATTCCGTCCATGGGAGGCACTAACTGCCACATGTTAATATTTTAGAATGTGAAATGTGCTACTCTTATGCATTTATGTGTAAAGTGAAGTAAAATGAAGTAAAAATTGATGGCACACCTCAATAACACAAAATGTGCTCTCAATCTGATCTCGGATATGTTCCAGTTCCTGTTTTTGCTTTTGCAGCTCATTGAGCTGAGGAAAAATAGTTCTACTTTTACTCCAAAAGAATCACACAAACAGGTAAAAATCTTTGGCAAAAGAGTGACTAATAAATAGCCAAGCAAACCTTTTGTTCTCTTTCATTGAGACCTGACAAAAGTCTCTCTCTTTCATTGATCTGTCAATAGAATAATTAGGAATTAATAAAGCTAATTAAACCATATTATACACACTTTCATACTTAGCCATAAGTGTTTTTGGCTATTAAAAATATAATTTGATTACTACAGCATGCTTTCTTTTCACAGAGTACTGACACAATTGTTTCATGAGATACAACAAGGCTACATTACATCACCTGTACAGCAGCATTCTAAATGGACAAAGAAAATATTTGGAGATATAGGCTTAAATACTGACCAGTTTTGCGTTGTATGACTGTAACATGTCATACGTTTCCCCTAGGCTCCTCCCAGAGTTTGCAACAGTGAAGCAGAATTCTTCTGCAGACTTTGTGCCTGACACCTCACTGCCAAAACAAGGACACGCTAATAGACTTCTGACAGTATTGAGAGGATGAAGTGATAAGATAAAATATGCATGTATAAGAAGACGAAGAATAAGAATGATGATGATGAAGGTTGCTAAGCCAGCTCACCTGCGATTGTCTCCAACGTCCTCTTCATCGTCACTGCCAATGGTGAAGACCACTGAACAAAGGGGAAGGTTAGAGGTCAACACTGATTTGCAGAGCTGGACAGTAACGGAGTACTCATGACTTTACTCAATTACATTTGAGAGGCAAATATTATACTCTTTACTCCACTACATTTCTATCCATAACCGTGAGTACCCGTTACTACTTCTAAAAAAAAAGGAAAAAAGAAAAATCTCGGAAACCCTTAATTTGTTGTTTCCCTCTCAAACGTGATTGGATTGTGCAAGCGCCACTGATTGGGACAGCCTATCAGCAATCACCTTCAGCTTTCCGCCAAAGTCAACTCCATGGTTAGATTTAGATAAGAGACGAAACCATGGACGAAACAATGGATGAAGACGCAGCAGGTCCATCCCGGGAATGTGCCTACCTGTGGCCCCACCTCGCCAGACTATTTCAATTTTCTGAACAAGTTAATGATAGTTTTCGCTTCAAGTGTTTCCATTACAAAATAGTATTTTGTATTTGAAATACGTATTTTAAATACATGTATTAGAAATACTGCCCATCCCTGGCAACATGGTAAAAAGATGAAAATGACTTGATTTTACTTTCAATTCATTTTACATTCTCCAAGGTATTAACATTAAATTGTTTCATAACTCCATGTAGGATGTTTCTGTACATAAATGTAAGCACTGTGGCAGTAGTAATGCAATATTTAGAAAATGTACTCTTGTACTCAAGTACTTTTAAAAACAAGTACTTTAGTACTTTTAATTAAGTAGACATCTGACTGTTGTACTTTTACTTGTACTTGAGTAAAATTTAGCAAAGGGTATCTGTACTTTTACTCAAGTAATGAAGCTGTGTACTCTGTCCGCCTCTGCTGATTTGTATCACCAAAGACAAAAGTCACTGCAACTGTTTTGTATGCTTATTGATTTCTTCACGAATACCATACATAATTGCTCACAGGTTTAAATAACAATAACATAAAACATGTTATTTCAAACAGTGAGCACAACATGCTTAAAAAAATAGTTCTTAGGCCTACCGGGCTCAAATGATCCATGATCAATGGAGAACATATGGACCTGAAAAGTGAGAGTGACAAACCAATGACAATGATAATGTCAGATCAGATATCCTAAAAGCCCATGCAGACGAGAGAGAACCAGCTCACCCTGCCACTTTGAACTGTGAGCAATAAGTAGCCTAGGCGAAATCTCTACATCTACAAAACTAGAAATATTTAAAAACTCATTATGAAAAAAGGCCTAGTTATATCTTGGCTATTTGTAGTTAAGCCTGGGCTGAGCCACGCTAGCCTACTTAGCTATTACACCTAGGCTAAACTTAACACCTAAAGTAATTTAACTATAATCTATATCTTTCAACAAAGACTACAGATTTGCTTGGCAGCTCCATATTTACTTAATTATGAACTTACTTGTTCAACGCTAGCTTTTTGGCAAGGTATTTTATGATGAAAATCGCTCAATAACAATGTGTTGTCGTTTGTGTAGGTTATTATTCTGAAATGTCCACGGATTCTGAAATTATTGTTCGATTCTAGAACTTTGCGTCACTTCTTTGGTTCTAGAATAGAGTACCGAAGTGTGACGTTTCGTTTCCATGAAGGCAGTGTCACTGGATCTAAACAAACTTTCGAAGTGGCTTCCCTTGAGATGTGATGACGTTTACAAGAAGAGAAGAATGCATCTTCTTTATGACTAGGCCTGCAATAAAGCTAAAACAAACTGATATATATATATATATATATATATATATATATATATATATATATATATATAAAAGCTATAAACTAAATTACAAACTGTATTTATAACAAAGACATGTATTCAGTTACGAACGGCACATTATATGGCTCTGTGACAACAAAACAACAAAATAAAATGTCTAAAACGATCAGATAGATTCAGTGTCCAAATGCACCTACTGTTTATCAACTTCCCACCAGAGGGCAGCAAACACCAGCACTTTGATACCCCTTTTTGACGTAGAATACTTTCACCCCTGGAGCGCATGACAACCTCTGGATGCTTTGTAACTCTGTAACTGTATGACACTTTCAGCCTGTGTGGTCTGAACAAAATGTACCTCAATTACACACACACACACACACACACACACACACATATTCTCCTCACACAAAAGTACCCCTCTCTAAACCGTCATTGTTTCTAAGAATGGAACAGGGTCCATCAAGGCCTTACGGTCTCTTTCACACGTCTCTGTACAACCCCTCAAAACACACACACTCCATGGAAACGGCCCTTTGATCTTGGCTGATTGGGTGATTAGTGGAATCCTGTATTAATAGGCTTGTATCTGCAAATGAAAAATGTCTCTACTACCCATGCACATATTATACAGGCAGATGGTATGACAGGCCCCAGAATCATAACAAGCTTGGTTGGTAAAAAGGCACATAACAGGAAAGCAACAGGGGACAGGAGAACTGTTCTGTCCCAGAATATAACGAGGGACACATGCACATAGTGGCAGAGAAGTTAACAGGAATAGTACCAGCACTCCCAACAGTCTCATACTCTTACATAAAAACTCTCGATGCAATATCAATACAATACAATGCCGAGAAAAATAAAGTTCATAGAGGAAATGAAAAGAAAGTTAGGCCTACTAATCTTGCAGATCAATCAAGATCAATTATTTGATTTGAATTCCACAACAACTAAAACAAATAACATTTACAGGATGTACTCCTTCCATTTTGATAACAAAATGGTATGTAACAGAACAGACTAACATCAACAGTAACAGTACATGTAGGTGAAACAGCAAACAGATTGGCATTTGATGACCGAAAACAAAGAATTTCAAATTAACCAGTAGTGTTATTGATATGTAGGATCTTGTCTAGGACCAGCTAAAGGGTCAGGGGCCGATGTTGAAGGAAATTATATCATAAAGCAGATGACACACATGAACAGATGAAAACTAATATAAGATATGTGTGGATGACAAACTTTGTATCTCCTTTGTATCTCCTTGGATACGTAAGATCCAATAACATCAAGTACTTTCAACACCCTCACCCCCAAATAACTTTCCCCTTGAAGAGTTGTCGCATACACATAATTGCCTTTGTGTTTTTGAACTTTTTTCAAAAGTGTTTTTGAACTTTTTTCACTCTATATCCATATCAAATTGAGATTTACATTACATGTATTTATTTTTCCCACGTTTATCCAAAGTCACTTACATATACAATTTGAATAATAACCAGATGATTATTGAAAGAAGTGGGTTTTCAAAAAGCTTGTTCCACCATCGGGTAACTATGAACGTGAACATTCAGTCAAATCAGTCATGTCTCTCTGACTCCTAACAATGTCATACTCCACTAGATGAGCTTGAGAGGAGTGAGGAGAAGCTCCCTCTGAAAGTCCATCTTCTAAGGCTCTTCAGTTTCTTGCCATGCAGCCTTTCGGTCATCTATAACACTTCCATGACTTTTTCAATTAAATTTTAATTTTACAGTCACTTCTCTCTAACTCTCTCCTCTCTCACTCCCTCAGGCTATCCCTGTCTCTCGTCCTCCTCTCCCTTTCTTCCACCCTCCTCCTCCTCCTCCTCCTCATCTCCTTCTCTTTCTCTTCTCTTCTCTTCTCTCTGTCTCTTTCTCTCTCTGGTAAAATGACAGGAAGTGTAAACACAGTTTAGGTGTTATCCTCCAACCCACCAATTCTCACCTCCATTAAAGGGTGTCTCCACGCATAACCCCCTAAATACCGCTCTAAAACACCCCTGTAAATGCCCCCCCCCACCCACCCACCCAGCCCCCCAATACTAACCCCCAACCCAACACAGGACCACCTGAGAGAAAACACTTGAAGATGGATCGATCTTCGCTCACTCACACATTCCATTATTGGTTTATTGGTTTACAACTAACCTTGATATTCTGACATTCACTTTCATGGTCAGAACTGAATTTTGACACACTTTTACTTTAGTGGACAGCTGTGTTAAATAAGACATTTCACACAGAAACCTGCCTTCTGTCATTTATAAATGTACAACTAAATGATTAAGTCATTCAATCCTAAATCCATAGCAAAAAGAAATTGAAATGTATTTGTGTGAACTTGTTGTGATGAATACTAACACAATGATATCCAATTCAAGAAATCAGATGTCACAGATTTGGAAAACGCCTACATTTTGTTTATAGGTTATTTAATATAGCTAGTTTACAAATTTGTTTACAAAATGTTCACCATGAGACACGGCTACAGAATAATCCCCTGCCCAGGAAGTTTCTACCTCTAACTATGCCTCCACTGCCTCCACCATATCTTGGGGAAAGCTGATAGTAATAAACTAAACGTATGAGAGTCAAAGTGGCAGGGTGAGCTGGTTCTCTCTCATCTGCATGGGCTTTTAGGATAGCTGATGGCCAGTGGGGAGACACACAAAAGAGTTGCTGGGTAATGGGGCCTTAGTCACACATGACACAGGACTGCGTGAACGGCTGTGCATTTGCAGATGAGCGCTCGCTCTCGCTATTGCCCTCTCTCTCTCTCTCTCTCTCTCTCTCTCTCTCTCTCTCTGTCTGTCTTCCCGTCTGTGTGTGTGTGTGTGTGTGTGTGTGTGTGTGTGTGTGCGTATGCGCGTAAGTGAGGAACTCCTCATGATTAATGACAGTCATTAGATATGCACGCACTAAGTACACCTCAGCATCAGCCAAAGAGGAGTCGTTGGGTCACCAGACGGACCTAATACACACTCACACACTGGCCTTCGTGGTGGTGGTGTTGGTGGTGTGTGTGTGTGTGTGTGTGTGTGTGTGTGTCTGTATTTCTGTAAAGAAATGTGAATGGCAGTCTGTTGATTAATCTAAAGACCAATCAACCAATGTATCCAACTATTACTTTAAGAAGAAAGTACTGAAAGAAACAAGCAATTTGTTTACCATTAAAACGTTCATTCTGTAGATTGCTTTGTTTTTCCGTTGTCACTGAATAAACAACACAGGTTTTTGCTTCACTGCACTGTAGTATTGGTTATGTAATGTAGTTCACATCTGACACATGCCTAGGTTGTACATGGTGGCAAATAAACATAATAAGGAATGGCAGTTTGGAATATTTAAAAGAGTCATACAGTTATGAATACATATCTATGGTCATACATTTTAGATGTCAGTGACAAGACTTATAATGTCAAGGCAGTCTCTCTACAAAGACACTTAAGAAAAAATAATAATGTCATCTTTTGTTTGTAATAATGTCATCTCTCTATAATGTGAAGGAAACATTTCTGTGCACTCCACAAGACATCTTAAAATCATCAATATTATCAAACAAAAAGTCCAATAAGATATGACAATTTCCATCTGGTGGTCATAGTTGGCTTTACTGTAGGAAAGCCTGATACATCTTAATGTTTATCCAGAGATAATCCATAATCAGGAAATCCAAATCATCTGCAGTACAGTTACAAGAATCCAAAAGCAGAATAATTAAGCAGACAAACTAACTGACTGGAGAGTTTATTTGTCCCAATAATAATAAATCAATCATAAATAACCTATTTGATTTATTTAGCATATATATATATATATATATATATATATATATATAACTCAGTTAAATAAATTGACAAATTGACAGAAATAAACAGATATAAATTGATGATAAATCATCAATTTATATCTGTTTATTTCTGTCAATTTGTCAATTTATTTAACTGAGTTATGTTGGATCCAACAAGTTATTTTAGTGTATTTTGTCACATGTGATTATATGACATATAACTGTAAGTTAAGAATGTCCTTCCATTTTTATTGTATCTTTCGTGACTGGAAAAGAATATTGCTCAAATCACAACAAATCAGATTATCAGCCAATTATATTTGAATGTCACTGGCAGAACATGAACTTGAAGGTCCACATGCGCAGTGTGTTTTTACAACTAAATGATGCAAACTACAATTAATATCTAATTCCATCACATTTTGTACTATACTCTCAGCTTTCTCTTCACTCCCATAGATGTTCTATATCCCTTTTTTCTAGATTTCTATATTCCAACTTCAGTGCAGAAGTATCAGGCTGTCATCTGATTGTGAAGATGTGTATTGAAGCCAGACGGGCTATACCTGACCATACCTGGTCCTGGTCTCCCACTAAACACCTTTTCATAGTCACAGCAACCGTCGGGGCCTCAATGGTGATGGTCATTGTTACCTGCAACCTGAATGTTGATGGCAACCATAGAATGGAAGCCTTAAAAAGAGGTGGCCCATTTTGCTGGATAATGCCCTATGGCTTATAAACTCATTAGAGTAAAATGTGTGAAAAGGTGTGAGTGTGAGGTGTGTGTGTTTGCGTTGAATGTGAAACTCAGGTGAGAAAAAAAAAGCCTTCATAATTATAATGATGTCATTGTCTTATCCAGCCTTTGTTCTGCTCAATGACCTGTCAATGGGAATGAGGGATAGATTGTAGTTTTCCTAAAAAGGAAGTTATAAAGTAGCCAACACCTACAATTAACACTAGAGATCGACAATCCATATGGAAGCCAGAATGATCTTTTAAGAAAAACAATCAGTAATGTACAAAGTTGACCTCTCTCAAATACTAAGATAGATGATTAAATAATAAAATCAGACACAATTTAACACCCTGAAACAGATATCTTGAAAAAAATACAAATATTATACATAATATAAACATTCCCTCACAGGATCAAAAGAGTATATATACTATATATGATTAGTGGTTTACTATGTACAAAACAATGAATATGAGTAATGCAAGGAATAAGAGCAACAAATAATAGTAGCAATGTGTAAGGAGGAGTTCTGCATGGAGCTTGAGGACCCAAATTGGACTTGTTTAGGATGAAGATAAAGTTTTTGTATTGCGATTTGAATACAGACACCATGTACTTGTACCTGGTATAAATGTACAGAATGATCTGTCATACGTTGGGTTAATTAGGTTGATAACCAGACCAAATGTCTGCTGGCCAACCAACCACTCTCTTAATTGCTACATTTTAAAAAGCACTTTGAAACAAACTATTTCAGAGCCATTAAAAGTAACACGATTCTCAGTAGAAATGTAAGTGTGTATGCATGTGTGCGTGTGCACGTGTGTGTGTGTGCATGTGTGTGTGTGTGTGTGTGTGTGTGTGTGTGTGTGTGTGTGCGTGTGCATATGTGTTTGTGCGTGTATGTGCGTGTGTGTGTGTGTGTGTGTGTGTATGTGTGTGTGTGTGTATGTATGCATGTGAGATGGGGTAAGTTTCAGGTCCCACTGAGGAGGGAGAGGCAGCTACTGTTCTCCTGTATGACTATGAAAAGGGCCATCAGGCCAACGAGCCTCTCAGCGTATTCCCCGTCTGGCCCCAATATACAAACCCTAGCAGGCCTTGACTTTGAACTGCTCTCCAACAGACCATGCTCTAGTTGTCTACATTTTAATTTTGGAGAAAAAAATATCAAATTATCAGAATCGACAACAGACTTTCATGCCCATGTCAGGTAGTCTTGCTCAGACAGTAAAGACTCCAAAAAGTGTATGAAGGATTTGAAATGTAGGTTCATGGTGTCACTTGAATGTTTCTTTACACACACACTGCTATTCAAAGGAATCTTGAGGGTTGACTTTTACATTTCTGTCAGACAGGAAAGTGGGCTCTGCTGTGGCCTCCTTTGGTCAGCTCTTACATGGCCTTGAGCAGTAAGTAAACATCTCCCTAGGGGCCAGATGTGTAGGGGAAACGGGGAGGGAGGGACAGGACAGATGCGGTAATATGTAAAGACGTCCTCTCACGGCGTGGTTCCAGTTGTGAAAAACACGCCAGCAAATAAGAAGTGTGGTGTGGGTGGTCGGCTCGGCGGCGCGCCCAAGGTCGTGCCCGCGCACTGTTTGTCCTCTTCATTAGACGCTATAGTGTCAGATACCGGGAGTGTAATTAGAAGAGATGAGGTCAAAGGGAAACGCTGTCTTCATATGTTTGAACGCGTTTTAGCAGCTTCTCCGTGAGCTACCACAGCCTCGGCAATGAGCGTGGAAAGTTTGCAGAGCTGGCTATAATCCGTATCATGAAAGACAGAGACGTTTTGCAGAGGGGAGAGAATCGCTCCTTTCAAAGAGCCGACGTTTCACCTTAAGCGTTTCAAGTCTGTATACTGACAGTTAATAATGTGGTGCGTTCTTTACATAGCAGATTTCCTGCTATAGGCCTACAAAACAAATAGGAGCCGTAAGCATCAGAGAATCTCAGCCACCAGCTGGTGAACACACTCACATTTGACCTAATAGTCAATTATATTGTTTTCGTAATGTTCAATAGACAGAAATGTAAAAAAGGAAACTTCTAAAGTTCGCATGACCTTTTTATACCCCAGCTGATTTAAATCAGAAGGAATGCTCTGTGTTTTATACTGATGTGCTGGGATTGTGCAGGGAACGTTGTGAGAGAGCTTCACAACAGAGATGGCTGTCAGGAGATTTATAAATGGGTTTGGGATAATTTGTATTAAATGCTATAAACTGACTCACTCATTTATAAAATCAGTCCGAGGGAATTACACATCAGCCAGTTAGTCATCTCAACAGCCCGATTAGTCCCCATACACCCCAAGCGAGAACTCCAACGCCCAGGTGCACCATTTCTCCACTCCAATTTACGGCTTCAACACCCGAACTGCAAAAACACACACCTTATACACACCTAAGATAAAAGTGTCATTCGCACCATTTTCTCTCTCGCGGGGGAGGAGACAGTGATCAGTATGTTTATTTTAATGGTATAGGATATAACAGATACAGGATCTATGAAAATCAGGGATTATATCCATACAAAGACAACTATTGCCCGTTAAATATGTATATAAATAAATAAGTTGGCCACTTAATGGCATGCTTTGAGTAGTATCATTGCTGGATAAATTACCTAATAACTTTTTCTCTAATTATCACTTGACTTTGAATGTGTTTAGGGCATGACAAGGCCAGTAATTTAGGATGATTCTACACTCAGCCCTGAAATCGAGACCTCTTTATCAGAGGGAGAAGTCTTGTTGTGATCTGAAGGCAGTCTTTCTTTCTTTTCCGTCTCTGCCTGTGCTTGTGAAGCTATTTGTTCCGCTGTGCCTTGTATCGAGCGGCAGCCTTTGATTTCTGAATCTGGAAATAAGATGATTTGCAGACATCAATGCGTTCTCAGCGGCCATGATTACAGCTTGGAAGTAGATCCACACAAGAATTTGTAGTAAATCCAGACCCCCTGCCCCCAAAGCCCTGAACCCCCGCTCAGCGACCGAGCTTCCTCTTGGTTCTTGTCATGGAAAGGGCTATTAGGATGTTTGACAATCCCAGCCTGTTACAACTCCATCAGTTAATTGGATACCTTGTAGCGTCGCTGGTTTCTCTCATCTGCTACTTTGAAAGACAAAGGCGCGGTGGGGGCCCGTTCACACCTCTGTGCTCAGGCGAGCATAAAAGCTGCTCAGCCTGACCACAGAGGTACCACTCATCCCTCTGACCCCAGAGAGATAAACATCTACTGAGCTCCGCACAAGGACCTATACGACAACTATTTTTTTCCAGTTTTTTGGCTCGCTGTCATTCATCAAAAATGCAAGTTCCTGCCAGGCCTCTTGGATCCGTTTGCGCCTACTCCGTGCGTCCTGGTGCGTCACTTTATGGAAGCACACCATGTAATGTGTCGCCGGCGAAACCAAGTACGGGAAAATCATTCACCATCGATGCGCTGCTCTCCAAACCAGACACCGTCTCAAGGGAAAGGACCGGCTTCACGGAGACTGTGAAGTATCCTTCAACAGTGGGTTCCGTCTACTCGGTTCATGGACAGATGCACTCATTGCCGCACTACGTCTACAGCCCGAACATGGTTCACCCTCAATCTGGATACCCTGTGTACTACTGCCCTACCTACGGCTACCAAACCGCCTACCGTGGACCTCTTTACGCACAAGGTAAACAGAGATGACTACCTTAACTGCATTCCATTCAGGGCATATTAAATACTTTAATTTGAAACATTGAATGAAAGATTTACTTGGCAAAACTTGTCTCTAATGTTTCATCCTCAACCTTGTTCCACAGAAGCGGCCATGACGAAAACTGGCGTGCACATGTTCAAACACAAGGCGGGCAAGTCCAAACGTATGCGCACCAGCTTCACGAACGAGCAGTTGTCCCGGCTTGAGAAGGAGTTCGCCCGGCAACAGTACATGGTCGGGTCCGAGCGTTTCCTGCTGGCTAACTCTCTACAGCTCACCGAAGCTCAGGTAAGCAACCACACCCCCAATTATGCTTTCCCTGTTATACCACATTATAGGCCTACAGGCATATTCCATTTCAATAGTATTTCTGTTTAATTAATCGAATGGTTTATTTCTTCATCAGGTTAAGGTTTGGTTCCAGAATCGTCGTATCAAGTGGCGCAAGCAGAGTTTGGAGCAGCAGCAAGCCAAATTGGCTAAACTAGGACTTGCCATACCACCCAAGAGTCCTGGTTCCCAAGGTCGTGAGGACGAGGGCGATGATGAAGATTTTAGCAACGAATCAGACATCGACATTGAAGGCTCTATTAGCGACTGCTGAATATGATATGTGGACAAGAACAAGCCTAAAACTTTTTGTAAATAACTTCAGTGGTCCAATGGATACCGGACCTAGTCTATCTATTTGTACAAAGTATTTAATTAATAGATATAGATCTATATTTAAGTGTCTACCTTGACAATGTTGTTTTTTATATGAAGATTTCCATTTTGTCATGAGAATGTATCCTATATTTGACATTGCAAAATATACTTTATTTTTTAAAACATTTATGTTTCTTGGTCCTTACTCTTAAGTCTTGTCAGTATTTAGATGATAAAGGATGAAAACAGATCTTAAATGGTTGGCTTGAAGTTCTTAAAAATGTGCTAAACTCCAGAATTAGGTGTTGTGGCTATTATCAGAAAAGAAAAGGATTCATACTATTAAAAAAGGGTATAAAGGCTGCAGCTGCCATTACATTCAGCCAAAGTAATTTACCCCTGTTCACAAAAGTCCATCCATTTTTAAAAATGTAAACCCAAATAGAGGCTTGGACCATAATTTAAATGCTGGCCAAAGTGCAGTCCGCCTATAAGTTCTCAGCATGAACTAAAGCCATCATGTGGAATTAGACTTAAAACTTCACACTTATAGCCATTTAAATCAGGGCCTGGAAACTGAGAAGTGATACCACTTTATTCAAGTAGCCCTGGAACCATCCGAACATTTCTGCTGATCTTCAATCACAAAATGTCCATGGGAGAGATTTCAAGAGAGGAAAACGGGAAGTCTTCCAGGAGCCTCTCTGTCTCTTTCACTGTCTTCCAGTTGAAGTAGGTTCAAATGCACTTCAGTTCAAATAAACACCAGTATGTTAAAAATAACAGAATAACAGAGGGGGTATGGAAGAGGGAAAGGTAGACAGATTGGTAGTGTGTGTGTGTGTGTATGAGAGAGAGAGAGAGAGAACATGTGAGAGAGATAGAGAGAGACAGAGACGGAGCCTTTTAGATACGGCAGTGTTGTTTCCAGGGGTCCATCATCCAACACGAAAGCTTGTTAGCAGAGCCTAGCTCATCCCTGACCAGGGTTAACAAGCATGGCTTGCTTATCCATCTTTACAAACACCACAAAGATACAAACTCTACTGAATAGATACAGGCCTGGCATTTCCTATCAGTAATGCTCCATGAAAATCCAATCAATACTCACAAGCATTAACTGTAGGTAGCCAATGGGGAGAGTCGTATTCAGCAGTATGTGGTGCCACATGAATGCCATGGAACAGGTCCAGGCAGGTGCGGAATCTGCTCCAACAACTTGGACCTTATAGACAGTTAAATATTCATTGTTTCATTCACTGTCTTTGTTAGTGATTTTGATGGTACATAGGCTTGGTTGTTGATGGGCCAGGGCCACTGTGTGAAATCCCCTACATATAGCACCAGGAATTTAACATCTCTCCAGTGTATATTTGAAAAAATAAGGTTATGCCTCTGGGAGCTGCAAGAACCTGGTTCTGCTACTGATCTCTACACTTCTCTGGGCATCTCAGCGATCGAGAACACAAGTCAAGTAAATTGTAAGGGTCATTTTTGCTTTCCATGCCTCCGCTTATATCATCTATGTGATATTACCTTACTTGATAGCCACTTTGCATTAATAAATAAATTAACTTCATGAAAATGTCAGTGACTGAGTTGTATCAACAATAGTAGAGTTTAATCAAGCTTTGACACTCACTTAGGCCAATATAATTTCCCAACCAAATTCAGTTGAAGGAAATGATAAATAATATTACAATTCATGGTCACATAATGTAACACATTCCTTAAAAAGTAACAATAGAAGAATTTTTTAAAAAGTAATGCAACACTGATGATGAATTGTCCCACTAAAACACACACAGAATTACTTTAATACATCCGGTGCTTACAGGATTAGAGAGCGATGGAAATGAAAGCCTATTAAAGATGTACACCAACAGACAGGACACAAATCAATCTCATTCCCACAGGAAAGGAGGCCTGGCACGTGAGAGACAGAGATCTCTCTCATCACTCAATCTCTTCTACCCTCCACTTCTCTCCCTCTCTCACACTGTCTCTCCAACTGTGTGTGTGTTTAAGAGGCTAAGAGGTGAAACAGGACTGGCTCAAAGGGAAGGATTAGGAAATGAAAGAGTCTCTTTCTCCTTTATAGATCTCCCTCCCTCCCCTGATTCTCTCTCTCTCTCTCTCTCTCTCTCTCGTTCTCTCTTTGGCCTGGGCTGATCAGGTGTAATCTCTCACCAGTGGTAAGACCGAGTGGAGGGAGGGAGGGGGGGGTCTTGGGAACCCCCAGCAGGGGTGAGGGAATCTCACTGTCCCAATTAGCCCTCCTCCACCCCAACACACACACACATACACACACACACACACACACGCATACACACACACGCATACACACACACACACACACACACACACACACACACACACACACACACACACAAACATGACTGACCCCCTCCATCCTGCTTACAGTGATCCTCAATAACCCCATGCCCCATGAAGCCAAAGTCTTCACACTGTCAGAGTGACATGGCAACCTCCTTCCATGGCATCCAAGGCGCAGGTGCGCTCATATTGTAATCCTTGCAAAAGATTACAATTACAATAAAACTGTTTCTTCAGACATAACAATACATACAATTTTTTACAATTTTTTCAGACATAACAATACATACAACTCATACAAACACACACACACAGACACACACACACATACTGTAATACACACAAATATCTTAAAAGAAGTGCACTCATACAAAAGAGTGCACTCATACAAAAGAAATACCAGTGTTATTGTCAGCTGTCTCTGCTCTAGTGTAGGTGGCATCTTGAGTGAAGACCTGCACCCCATGCTCTGATGTTGCCACTTTGAAACAGTGGGCTTGGGGCAGATTGCAGTGCTTTAGCGGCCCACTGGTCATGCTAGTACCTCTTTATTGGATTGGCACAGTGAATTAGCTGAAAGAAACACTGTGATGATGGTGTTAGTGTTTCCAATCCTAACCTCTGTGTTCATACAGAGAGATTAGCCATCCATACTAATTAACCTTTGCAATGCTGAAAGCAAGCTGTCACACTAACCAGCTTTAGCAGATCCCTGGCAGACGGCACAACCATACCTAAAAGGCTCTGTCTCCAACTTAAAATACACCAACAGACAGACAGAGAGAGAGGAAATGCGATAGAGAGAGAGAGCGAGAGAGACTCACACCCTTTTAATTCTAATTACGGGAAAAATAATGAAGTGAGAACTTGAAAGAACTTTAATTATGGTCATCAGACTAAAATGGTGATATTAGTAGTAGCTGCTTACTGCCTGGTCTATGAGTAAATAATAAGAGGACATGGGAAAATATATCAGGATTGAAACTGGACAATATACATTAGTTCACTAAAAACATACTACCATAACTATGCATAAGAAAAGAATATGAAATGCAAAATAAATTAAAAAACACTGGCAAATCAACAAAAACAACTGACAAAATCTAGGCCTAAAATACAGAAATACAAAGTTTATAAGTAGTACAATTTGAATTTTATTGGAGGAGCCAGTCTCTTCAAGTCAATTTAATAGTCATTAGCCTCCATCTCAGGCGTTTGAAGTGGATGGCTTGCTTTGTCTCTGGGTCAGTGGTTTAATATGGTGCACACAATGACATCTGACGCGGAGCAAGACAGCTGAAAGAATTCACTCGCAACGGTCCAGTTTCAAATGAGTGCTTAATGGCAGACCGTCCCACAGACATTCTCAATGAGCCCCTCTCTATCGACAGGAAATGGTGTCGTTCCTGTGTTCCGTGCTATTCAAAAGTAAAAGGGGCTACTCCGCACGAGGCAAGTGCCAATTCCAAGCAAAGTGATTTGACTGGAGGACAATGAGCGCGGCAGGCAGTCGTGCAGATCTTGAGTCAACAGAAAGTGAGTAGGAGAATGACCTTGAACAACGACAAAGCCATCACGGCCGACTTGTTTGTGTGAGGACTGTCCGTTAAAATCAGAACTTAATTTCTAATAAATACCTTGGCATAGCCCTAACGATGTAATTGGCAATTGTCAAAGCTACAGGCCTACACTGAAATATATTGTGCAGTCGCTATTTTCTTTTATATGTTTTGTGACACTTGTGACATACAATAATTACCCGTTCTTGTGAGGAAAGTTGTACAAACATGTGCAACAAGTCATTAAGGCTGACGAGGGAAAGCCTTCATCAACACCCCGAAAAAACTCACCTCCTCCTAAACATATGCGCGTGCACGTCCAACTTCAGCTTCTTCTGCTATGCTTCACAGATGAGCGAAATCAGGATTTCAATAGACCTGTTCAGCCTAAGCTACGAGGATGTCAAATGCAATCATCAAAGTGAACATAATGTGAATTTCAAGCTATAGTTTATTACCAGACATTGCATGAAAACATTTTTTTGAATCCAACCGCAAAAAAAAAAATGTGTAGCTAAATGATGTTACGTACAGACTATCAAAAACTATAGACATCCAATGTCTGGACTAGTGTGTCCGCACAGCCTACAGGTGGTTCAGGTCTTCATTTCGCATGCAGGTGGTATGGGCGCGCATACGAGTGCTACTTTTCCCAGCTCTCGGTCGAGTGAAAATCCGCAGCTTTTTAGGAGTTCAGATTAGCTGAGCACACACTACCTAATGCGAAACAAAACGCTCAATTAGTTTATTAATGAACGGAGGTGCGAGTCTGAGCCAAGCGTTACGCGCGCCGATATGTTGCCTCTTCACCACCACAACCCGAGAAGCTTCTCGCAAGCCTCCGGTTTCTCTGTTTGCTGACACCGACAGCTTCAATTAGGGTGTGAAGGCGCCCTCAATTGCCCACCTATTTAATATATGGGTACTTCTGTCGGCATTCTTTTGTAAAAGCGGGATGTAAAGATTGGATATGATGTAACATTTTAACTCGAAGCATTCCAAACAGGGCTATGGAAAATAAATCAGTTTTAGGATACTAGGGTAGGCCTATTTGATACTTGCTTCGACCAATTTAGCACAATGAGCATGCCTGGACAATTAATGTGTGCGCTTTCATTTAGTTCTATTAATGTGTCCAAATACACCAATGAGTCCGAAACCCATTCGTCTGTGTGTACGACTGGAGTTCAAAATATTCCAGTTGTCCTAGGTGCAGTGAACAGACAAGTGTAACAATAGGCTAACGTAATACAAAATACATCTACTACAAAACACAAAATCTTTCAGGGAATTTAGGCCTTTACACCTACAGTTCTGTAGCCTAGAAATCTAGACGCACCCTAGCGGCAGCACATGTAATTTGCAGCCAGGGTAACAGTTCTGATGCTCTAGCGCCATCAGGTGGCCATGTTTCATAGGGTTACACAAACCCAAAATCAGAATGTAGGCCTGTAGGCTATGTATTCAGTGTGTGCACATTAACATTACATGTCTGCCTATACATCGTATCAATTTAGCCCATCAAAATCTGACTGAGAACTGGAACCGAATTTGATCTCCATCATGAGCCCCTGCTGCCCTGAGCATAATTTGAAAAATAAATAAATAAATAAATCATTTTTGTTCATCTATAAATCCACGATCTCTTATTTGGATTTCCTTTTTGTTATTTTTGTCTATGCTCGGTTCCTGTAAATTCACTGAAAAATGTACGAGCCTTGTGCATAGCCTTTTCGCCACCAGGCTGTAGGCTACTCAAGGCTTCAACAAATGTCCAGTTGGAAACAACTATGGAAGCATATGTGTAGCTTTATTCAAATGAAAATGCAATCTGCAATATGCAATTCAAAAATACATTACATTATGCAATTGCCAATTCATTATGTAATTTAATATTGCAATAATTTCCAAGAAATTGTATTTTAATCTGCAAAGTGACAATGCAATCCTAAAATCAATTTGAATAATTTTGGTTAAAAAATAGAATAAACATGGATTGAATTGCATTCCATTTTGCCATGGTACTTTAGTCTCAAAATTCAAATGGCAATTTTGCATTTCAATTTTCAATATTCAGTTTCATCATTTAACTGTCAATTCGTTTTGCAATTTAATATTCAAAGTGCAATGTAGGATTGCATTTTGAAAACATATTTGGCAAAACTGACAATGCCAGCCTGAAAACAATTTGGATTACTTTGGGCAAAACGATTTGCCATCGTTTTGAGGCATTTATGGAAAAGAAATAGCGACCCCCGTGATTGCATTGCACTTTGCCACGCTATTTATGTTGCAAAATTCAAATGGGAATTCGATCTGCAATCTGTCAAGTCACTCGTCAAGGCGGGAACTAGGCTACGTCACTTCCGTGTTTACGTCTTACCCAGTTAGCGTTTGCAATGCAGGGGCCTATTGCACAAAACTAGGATAAAGGATTAAGCCGGGATATCTTGGTTATCCTAGCTCAATTTATCCGTGATCCAGTTGCACAAAAGCTGGATAGGGGGCAGCAGGATATGTTATGGTATAAGTTACCATGGCGATTTATTCTGTGGAGCTAGCCTGCTCCAGACCAGGCTAAGTTCCAGGATCTATTTAATCTCATCCCTTATCTCAGTCAGCAGTCACCACAAACGGAAACCAATAGTTATTCCAATGCCCACTACACATTGTTATCACATATACCTAGACCTACTGTCATTATTTAAACGTTTGTGATCTTTAATTAACTTTTACATACTCACCATTCCCGACCTGTCATGCGACAATGTGACGTCACGGGAGTGCCTAACCATTTCGCGCGTGGTGGTCGCGGCACTAGCTGCAATATTCTCCTAAACAGAGGTGTTGCTGTTGTGAAAAGGCTATCGCTACCTACTTCACACCGTAGAAGAAGCAATGAAGCCGCTAGTTGCCATGGTGAATCAGTGAATCTGTGATCGGTGGCAGGGTCTATTTGAGGGAGCCGTGAGCATGCACTTATCCAGGATAGGTTTCACCTGGCTTGATGAATCCATGTCTGCTCATCCTTGCTTGGTCTTTGTGCAACCAATTAAGCCTGTACGCTCTTGTTTTGGATTCATTGAGCGCAGCTCAGTAACTTATCCCGGATGTCTTAATTCTGCTTTTGTGCAATAGGCCCCAGGTCTCTGGCCGATGATGTACAACACCACCGTGTCAACGAGTCTGACCAGAGCCCGTTTACGGAGAGCCGGATCACTCCCTATTAACTCCATTGTACCTGCAATCTGCTGTACTTCCGCTAAGGGCGATCACGAATAATTGCAAAAACAATGGGGGTCTATGGAGCTAGACGGCTAAATGTGTCTCTTTCACCTGGTTGTCGTTGAAAAATCGAAGATTTGATTGTGGTTTCTGCAAGCTCAATATGGATTATAGGTCAAAAGTTGAATGAACGAGCACTTACGTCCTTTCGATTTCTTACAGGTTGGGTCGTTGTTGCCCACAACACACTAGCTTTCTGCTAATGAATGACGTCACTGACGCATTTGAAAGGCTTTATAGATCAAATAAGTGACTCAAAAAATATAATACTCAGCGGTCTGTATTTTCTCTGCCCCCTCTTTCGCATGCAACATTCAAATTTCTGGGCAAAAAATTATATCCAGAGAAATGTGGATTTGAGGGGTACAGCTCCATAGACCTCCATTCATTCTGCACTTATTCGTGAGCGCCCTCATGTGGAACCAGAAAAGGAACTGCAACCAGTTCCAGTTCAGAAACCGGAAGTTTCCCGAGAGTGGCGGTTCTCCCCTTATTAGACATTCTCTGGTCTGACTCAACGGACAGATTACTAAAAATGGACGACAGAGTGGGCCATCTAGCCCTACTTGTCCGATTTGATGTCAACCTGGTCCGTTCAAAGATTTCTGAGGCCTTACGCTAGCCGGTGGGGAGACCTTCTGTGGATATACCACTGGAGGGAATAGAGGGTTACCTCTCCTATGAGGGAGATTGCAGAGCTCTTTGGAGTTAACAGGATGAGTAGGGCTAGATCGCCCACTCTGTCGTCCATTGTCGTTAGTTAGGCCTAAACTCACACAGCCTCTTCTTGCCCTGCTCACACACACACACACACACACACACACAACGGAGACTCCCCTCCGTGGTCTGGCTAGCCCAGGGGTGGGCAAACTTTTTGGCTCAAGGGCCACATTGGGTTTTGAAAATTGGCCGGCGGGCCGCACAACAACCCCTCCCCCCCCCCCACCCCACACACACACAAAAATTGTTTATTGTACATTTTTTATAGCCTATAATTTAGTATGAAAAGTATTTCTTTTAAAATATTAATTGCTTAAACATACTGCTAATTTTATGCTGTTTAATGTATAAATTGTGCACTGTCGCTTTAAGACAGTCGCTTTAATTCACGTTTATTTCTCAATGATCTTCTGCCTGCTCTGCTATGGCTAGTGCTGTACCTACGGCTGGGCCTCACAGTTTTTAAATGGTCAGTAGTGGGAACTATACTGTTGCATTCATGATTTCCTTTGAAAAGTTTCTTATAAGAAGGAGATATCAATTATCAACATTGACAAGCCAGCTGGAACCTGCGGCTCTCTCTCCCTCTCGTGAGTGCAGACGGGGTTTTTTTGAGTTAATAAACTACATAAATAACCATTAATTTGTCATTTTATGCCTCCTCCCTGTTGTTTCCTATGGAGTTGTCCGAGCTGATGTCAGAGTCCCGTTGAGGCTGGACTGTCATTGGCTCATCAGCGTTCTAAGGGTGGCGCTTAGCGACAGGTCAATTAAATGGATTGCATAATGTTCACGTTAGATCTGCTGCAAAGGAGATAACTAAGAGTTAACTTAGTTTAACACGATGCTATCTCTATTTAACATGATGTTTTGACATTGACATTGTAAACGTTCTCTAAGAAGAGTGAAAAGCAGTTTGCAGTAAAGCTAACCAACGTCGTCTCTATCGCAGGAAAAAAATAGCGAGCAGCCTGATAACCAAATGAAATGCTCGGCGGGCCGGATGAAAGTGCTTGGCGGGCCGGACCCGGCCCGCGGGCCGCAGTTTGCCCACCCCTGGGCTAGCCTCATAAGCGGACCCGGGGGTGCGGTCGCTCCGGGCCTACGGCTGCCACGACCGAAAAGGGGGCCCACGTTTGGCCAAATCTATCTCGCTGAACTGTTGTATACGATGCTTATTTGTAGGCTACTGATTGCTGGGGTGGAGGGGGGTGCTACTAAAGATGCCGCTGGTTAGACAGGCAAAGTTATCAGCATGTAAGAACACAGCTGGGTCTCGCGGACACTAGGCCTACTCGTGGTCACAATT
>NW_027468680.1:10295252-10305252 GCF_046254945.1 Alosa pseudoharengus
AGTATAACTCTATGGAATTCTAAGACTTTGAAGCTCAATATCTCAGAACTACTCAGAACGTAGATAAAACCCTATAATTCTAAGGGGACGCTTTGATATAGAGTAGCCTAAGCAATTTTAAAAAGACTAACCGATTCCTTTAACTAATGTCATCAACTGATTAATATGCCTTTCACTGGGAAAGGTTATTTGTTTAGTTGTGGTGCGGTCGTTTGCCTTATTTAAACTTGACAGATTTTGTGAGGTGTAAATATTCCCTCCGACCTCTCGGAGGCCTCTGATGTTTATGACTGTGCAGGTAACTCAATACATGTAAAGTCGGCTTCAATCAGAATCCAGATAATGGAATCTGTCGACAGGCAGACAGCAGTAATCCAGTAATGCCAGAGTCCGTAATTAAACTAATTATGATCATTATTGCGTTCAAATGAATGTAAACTCCGCCTACTCCCACATTTAAAAGCCAGGTGTAGCTTAACAGCTCTGAGTGGCAGGTGAGTCCGCCCAATCAGAGCGTGTCTGGTGTGACATGAGCTGGGGTCTTCCAGGACCTTGCGCCTCTCAGCGCACTTTTCACTTTTCTGGAATGGCTTCTGAACATATTAATTGCACTGACTTGTAGGGTCTTCAAACTGTCCTGCAAAGACACTTTCATGCCACAGAACCCCGTGGTTTGCACCATAACTCTATGTGATACGGCATCTATGTAATATTAATTAAGTGAAGGTGAGTGTGTGTCTTCTGCTGGACTTCGCTCGGATCTGCAAGGACTATTGAGGATGTTTTCCACAGCTGGAAAGCGTTGTTTTACTATTGAATCTTTGGTAGCTAAGGAGAGCCCGATGACTGCCGACGAACCTATCCGGCCAACAGCGCTCAGCTACACCTCAACGCCGACCGACGGTTTCATGAGTGGCTATCAACATCCAACGAGCCGGTCTCTCTATCCGAATCCGGAGCTGGTGTTCCCGGAGACCGTCAGCCATCCGTCTCTCACCGTGCACCCGCACCAGCTCGGCAGCGCACACCTACAGCACCCGCACTTCTTTAGCACACAGCACCGGGAGCCACTCAACTTCTACCCGTGGGTCTTACGTAACAGATTCTTCAGTCACAGATTCCAAGGTAAGCAGGCATACTTGTCCTATATTTTTATTCATATTTTAAGGATTTCATATTTTTTATTATTATTAATAATAATTGTTAAATTGTTTAATTGTGTGTTCCTCATCTATATTTTCCCGACAAGCTGTAGCCTATATAGGCTACATTATAGGCCACTTTTAGTGTGCGTGCAGGTAAAGAGACCAATTAGGCTATTAGTAGTGTAAATATTGTTATTATTATTGTAATAATAATAATATAAATGCGATGCTTTTAGTTTTCCTGGCATGGTTTTTTGTGGGCTATCCATTTGAAAATGTCTTTGTTCCGAGAAGAGTCGCTCGTGTAGCATACTTTATCTAAAATTTTGTTGCAGCGCTCTCCGTTATGTGCCGGTGGCAATACTTCCGAGGTGGTGGCAGGGCCAGGCATAGATAGCGGGAATTGTTTTGTGTCGCGAGCTGTAATGAAAATGTACGATTAGCCGGTCGCCCGAGGGCTGAGGTTTGCCAAGCAATCTGCTCCCTCTCATAGACCCCGGGGGCTAAACCAGCTCATGCGCTGGTACAGGAGCGTGTGTTGCCACAGACAGAAAAAATAAACTCAGTCCAATGTAGGGCATTAGTAGTAGAAGAGGAAGACGCAGAGGGGGGAAAGAATGTATCTTCATCTTGTGGACCGATTTTAAGAGCAGTAGTGGCCATTAAGAGGTTGTGTTTTGCCTTACGAAATTGTCAAATCTATTTTTAGTAATTTCCTAACCTGTAGCTTACACCTACACTAATTACTGCATGATTATTGGATTACAGACTTTATTAATTAGTATGATAATGCAATGCTTCAGTCTATCGTTGTATTTAGTGCTTAATCCCATTTCTCACATTGACATAGTGCACATGTAGGCTATGTGCCGTTTAATACTTGTATGTTGCAGATTTAAACCTACCTACTTACAGTCTAACTAATTCACAAAAGTAAATATGCAAGTGTGTTTTCAGCTGATTTATGAATATCCATTCACATTTAACTTGGGCTACTACAGGTGCCAACATTGTGTAGCCTTAGCCACCGGTCATTGACACTATTGTTGTAGGTATAAAGTGCACTTGGGCAACAATCGCTGCAGTCTAAATCAAACTTAATCAATTAAATCATAAATATAGGCGTGGCCAACCTTAGCATAAAGGCCTATATTATGAGTAGAATATATCGCCTCTTCAGAATATAGGCCTACCTCACGCCTGCCTGAACGCATCCAAATTACCTTGGTTACTATTAGATTTGTTTAGTTATGACTGTTTTGTATTTTAATACACTTAGTGTCAGCAATCCCTTACAGGCTATAAACCAACAGATTGAGGTTTAGATTTTAATGAGCGCAGTCGGCTGGTCCCTGCGGTTCTCAGACACCACTCTCACCGCATGCATCATACAGAAATGTAACATTTTGTTTGCGCTTGACTGCTAACGACGCTGTGACATTTTTCTATTGTTGATCAGTACCATATGTGGGCAGTGTTATATAGATCAAGTTAATATTCCAAACGTCTTATCCATTGCCACGTAGGGCCGCATACGTTTTTTTAAATATTTTTTTTTATAAAGGATATGATTTCATTAAAATAAATCAAATAGCCTTTCACGTGACACTGGGTAGACTATATAGAGTAAAATATTAATGTGAAACATCGGGCCCTTAACTTAGCCTACTGCAGCTCAAAATATGGACAGGAAGTCGTAAACTTCGGTTACCAAAGTGTCCAGTCTATATGGAAGGCCTGATGCAACACAAGATAATACCATACAGTTACTAGAAGTAGGGCTATTATTTTTTTTTGAAAAAATATTGTGCAACAAGCATAACTGCTGGTGGTGTGCTTAAAGATTCTACCAGTTATGCGCCCTCCGACTGCTTCCGGCGTATTCAGTGCAGTGGGAGGTTAATGAGCGAACGGCTTTACCACAGGGCCACCTGACCTCGTGCTGCGCCCGTTTCCACTTCACTGCGTCGAAATACCTTGTGCGCATTCCCGGAGCTGGACCCTCTGGATTCTAATTGTTTGTTTTTTCTTTCTTCTTTTCAGGAAACGACGTTTCCCAAGACGCCCTTCTCCTGCACGGGCCATTTGCTCGGAAGCCCAAGCGTATTCGAACGGCATTCTCTCCGTCACAGCTCCTACGTCTGGAGCGAGCTTTCGAGAAGAATCACTACGTGGTGGGAGCAGAGCGAAAGCAGCTCGCCAACAGCTTGAGCTTGTCGGAAACACAGGTAGCCATACATATGAGTGCGCCCATAAACAATCGGGTACCCAAACGAGCGCATCCACAAACATACTCACAAATGTAGGCCTACTTTGGCGCGCATCGCCTTTGCTGCTGTCTGAAGGGTAGGCCTTAAACAAGTGCAAAAATGTAATAGCATAGCCTATAAGTCCTTTATTGTAGTGCGTGATCAGTTTTAGTCCTTGTGTTTTGCCTCCACGGCAAAAATTTTATGTGCAGTTTATTTTTTCCTCATACACTATACAAACTCATCTCAATACTAAAAGAAAGCTATTTTGCGTGGCCTACATTAATTAAGCCGCAGTAACTAGAGGAGTCTATATCTCTATGCATTTTATTCTTTACATAATCACAATAGGCCTACCCTATTCGAAAGCTTGCTTGCATGTCGAAAACATGGTTTTGTAAATATAAAATAATGTGTTTTTGATCAGAATAGAAAATAGAAAATCCCATTTCGTTGTACAGTAAAGCTTATTCATTTCCTAGAAATAGATAAAGATAATAACATTTAATGGCACGGCAATTATGTTAATATTTAAAATAATTGAAGAAATAGCTTACTATTGTTATATAACCCTGCTTTGTTGTCGTGTTTAACTAAACGTGATTACAGATCCAAATTGCTGGGCAGCTACAATTCTGGCATATAGCGCAGCGCGCTGCATCAAGATGGAAAATGCATTTAAGGAGTTATGAAATTATCGTTTGTCGAAATACATTTCTTGAGAATATTTTTGCCTATGGATTTGACGACTAAAAATAACAATATTTAAACCAAAACGACTTCTGCCCGTTGCGGTTTACCTATCCATGAACAAATTGTCGTTATTATCGGTTCACCATCTTCCATCGGTCCATCTTACGAGTGAATATTGTAAGCTATATGATTATAGTGAAATAGGCCTAATAACCTGGGTTCCTTTGAACTACAGGATTGGGTTACTTTGAAATAGAAAATGAAATGTATTTTTGCGAAATGTTTGCGAGTTTTTAAAAATACAAATTAAGTTCTTCACTAAAAGTGTGTGCATTTCAATTTTAGCTGTTGGCTAAAGTGTTTCAATCATTCACAAAATGCTGCCCTCTCGCTTAGCCAAGGCCTACTTCACACTACCTGTCAATCAGCTGAATAGCTGCCTGTCTTGTCTGAGCAAATCAATTAAGCGGAAAGATATTTTACTTAAAACACACACACTCACACACAAACTTACAACACTGATTTACCACAACCAAATTAGTTTCCGGCAACGCGCGAGAGAAAAGAAAACATTTGCCGCTTCCCGGCCACTTAAACGATAACCTCAGGATGAACTGGAGAGAGCGCGGAAAGTGTGGAACCAAGTGATGGCTTTATTTGCTTGTCTCGTGGAGGCTATTGTCCGCAGGCTAATGGGCTATGTTACAGCGTTTAAATTAAAAACATGACCTGTAGGAAATTTCGAATAGTCAACTTTTTTGTTTGTGCACTTTGGCAGATTAGTATTAAACAGTGTCAATGGGCCTGACTGATCACTGAAGTTGCATTCCTGATTCCTTGTAGGCCTGGCAGTACAAGTGACTTAGCAATTAATTACGGCAATTGCTGCGTAATTCTTCATATTTATGAATAAAAAAAAAAATAGTATTTTTAATTATTTTTTTTAATTCTAATCATTCAGCAACCACCAACCAAGTAGTAGCCTCAAGTGCGTTAAGTGCAAATTCTACAAAACATAGGCTAAGCAATAAAGAAGAATTAAGTCAGCGAAAGAACATCGTCCAATTATGATTTACGGTTTGAGCTGCAATTTCACAGTAGCCAACGACAGCTATAATGATGAAAGAATCATTATGAGTATGAGGACTTGGACATGGAAGGACACATTTTTATATCCTGTATTTTCATTGTGACGACTACAATGTAACATTAGAGCATGCAAGACCAGTTTTATCATCAATGTTTGCTACCACCCACGCTAAAATGCCAGATTAAAATACATTTGCTTAGAGATTTTGGTAGAAATAAGTTAATTTAATGTTTGTTAAGTTATTATGTACAGGCAAAAATTTGCAAGGTTATCTTCTGCCCTGGAATGCAAGTCACTGAAACATAGAAAAAGAAGAGTTTTGTTAATGGTTTTGTTAAGCCAAAGGTTAGAGTCCCGTGGTGCTAACTCTTCTATCATTCCTCCTCAGGTGAAAGTGTGGTTCCAGAATCGCCGCACAAAGTACAAGCGGCAGAAACTGGAGGAGGAAGGGCCTGACAACAGTCAGAGGAAGAAGGGGAACCATCACATCAACCGCTGGCGTCTCGCCACCAAACAGGCCCCCAACGAGGACATAGACGTCACGTCCGACTCCTAAATCCACCCCCCCCCCCTCTGCGTAGACGTCCCAACCACGAAAACCGCCCCTACTCCCCCTTCCTCAACTAAAGACCAAGGACGGGCCCTATTTATTATGTTAAAATGATTAGTGATCTGTAATAATGTTTCATGTGCACTGGAGGACTGAGTGTGTGTGGAGAACCAAGACTGATTCTACAGGCTCTCTGCGAGCCCTCTTGTCACTGTTCAGATAACCAGGAGATCAATGCCACTAAAAGCACGCACACACACACACACACACTTTCTGTTTCTCTCTCGCTGCCTGTCTTTGTCTATTTTTGTTCCTTACAACACGTTTGTCTGTATTCTGCTATCTTTTCTCTCTGTGCCCACAAATTTTCAGAAATTCTCCTGACCAATTTAATAATCTGGTTGAAGAAATGACGCATTATTTCCCCTCTCATCCACGTCCTTGCATTTGGGTAGTTCCCTCTCTCCCTCTCGCTGTTTATTTGTCCACTATAGTGTCCATCCTCTGCGGGGGTACGTGAGAGCTGATGTTTAAACATGATTCAAGCCTTGGATGTCTTTGCTGACTGCAAGTGTGTGTGTGTGTGTGCGTGCATATTGATGGTCAGACCGCTGCATGTTCATAGACTGTTTATAGACAGCTGGGCAAAGGTCACAGTTGAAAGGTCAGCCTCTGTGTAATCCTGACCTTTGAGTATTTGACCTCCCTGTTTTGCACATTGGTGTCTAAGCAGAGGGTGTCCCACGGTTGCTGATGTGTGTGTATGTGTTTGTTTGTGTGTGTGTGTGTGTGTGTGTGTGTGTGTGTGTGTACGTGTGTCTGTTTGCATTTAAAAAAAAAATATGATCGTGAACAAGAACACTTGGGCTCAGGTTCACACTTGGGTGTGTTGAGAAAAGTGAGAGCACTAGCATATGCTACTGTGTGTGTGTGTGTGAGTGTGCGTGTGTGAGTGCAAATGCGTGTATCAGCCAGAGTGAATAGGACATGATTGCATGAGTGTGTGTGAGAGTGTGTGTGAATTATTATTATTAATGAGCGATGCTTCATGGGAATGTGTGTCCGTGTGTGTGTGTGTGTGTGTGTGTTTATCTGGTACATTAGCCATCCTTGGTTCTCACACGGTGAAATATTTGCCAACAAATATCAAATGAATTTTCCAGAACAAAAGTTGTAAAAACAAATAAAGATGTTTTAGAGAGAAAAGTCCAGAAGTCTCAGCCTATTTACAGTTGTTTTGATAGGGCAAAATCAAAAGCATGGAGCCTTATGCCAGTATACTCTTCAGAGGGCTCCTGTGTCAGCTGAAAAGAACTATTTCTCTAATGGAGGGCTCTGAACTATCACATACCCTCAAACCCACCTGTGCACACACACACACACATTCACACCTGTGCGCACACACACACACACACATACACACACAATGTCTTCTCTAATGCCGTCAGAGGAACCGCAAGGCATCTGCGTTAAATGACCCACCAAATGAACTCTAAATGTGTAGAGTTGACCACGACTACTGTTCTTCGACATGCATGTTCTTTCCACCACACACACACATATTCACACACTCACTCACCACACAATGAGTGTGTCAGGCACAAAAAGGCCCAGAAGTTTGTTTTGAATATGCTGGACACTCTATCCAGGTGTCCAGGTGTGGATGTACACACACACGCACACACACACACACACACGCACATGCACACATACACACACGCACACGCACACACACACACACACACACACACACACACACATACACACACGCACATGCACACATACACACACACACACACACACACACACACACACACACACATGCACACATACATACACGCACATGCACACATACACATACACATCCTATACACTAAAATGCTTTGAAGCATCATTGCTGTCATTCCATCTTTAAGTAATGGAACAGGAGATGAAGAGGCACAACAGCAACAGTGGCTAAACTAGCTCATAAGTTATTGCTAGTTGTGTGTATCTGTAGGCGTGTTTCTATATGTAGTCATATATGTGTGTTTGTACAAGTACGAGTGTGTGTTTGTAGGAGTACGTGTGTGTGTGTGTGTGTGTGTGTGTGTGTGTGTGTGTGAGAGAGAGATAGAGAGAGAGAGAGAGAGCGAGGAAGGGTGTTTGTGTGTGTGCTGGCAGAATGCCTAACGAGTTCCACACCTTCACGGCGCTCCACTTAACAAACAATTACTCAGAATACCCCTCTGTCCCCTGCTGCCACAATACACTTGGGGGGGGGGGGTAGGAGTGAGTGGAGAAAAGAGGGGAAAGGGAGAGATTCTGTGGAAGTGGGAAAGGGAATTCTCTTACGGAAAAGGAAATTGTCTTTATCTTTAAAACAGTAAAAAGAAAGATATCTCCCTCAGATCTATCGGTATCGAAAATCTTTCCCTCCAGCCTTGCAGCTGTTCTCCACAAACAAAGCACTTACACTTATCACCAATTCAGCCAGAAAGATGCAAAAAGGTAAATCTCAGAGCCCATATTTTTGTGCAAGTGTGTATTAGGCATGTAAGTGCATTTGTGTGTGTGTGTGTGTGTGTGTTGGCCACTTGACTGAATGTGTGTGTGGTGCAGTCCTCTACTTCACTGTGCGTGTGGCTTCATGTCTTGTTCCACGCCACTGCAGATGACCGTGACACGTTGCCATGCCTACTGAGTAAACAAACAGCTGGGCGAGAAAGTGATGCTGATTATGATAAGAGAGATTTAAACTCTCTTTCACACACACACACACACACACACACACACACACACACACACACACACACACACACACACACACACACACACACACAGGCAAGATAGAAGATAAAGATGAACATTTAACTTTTGAAAATATTTATACAAGGTTATAGTGCCAGTTAAATTCAGAATTAGGAAGAAACGATAATCCACCATGGAAAATATTGCTACATATTTGCATTTGCATTACATATTTGCATTTGCATATTTGCACTTAAATCCTGAGATCAGCATACAAACAATAGTATTATAAGGTGGTCTCACAGTATAAATTAATCTGATGGTTACAATGATTAACATGTTATCAAAAAGGGGAAGGGAGATTACAAGGGTGGTTACAATTGTTAAATGTAATTCATCTGATGGATTAATAAAAATACACAATGTAAGCGCTAAGGTAAATGTGATCCCTACATCACTTGTTCACATAGTTCACATAAGAGATGCCCGGAGAAGCTACACAGCTTTAAGTCTGTTCCCCTTTTTCAAATCGGAAATGATTAGAGACATGAACATACCTAACGGGGTACAGCAAATATCTCATGCATTATTTGGCTCAGATTTGGTGTGTATGTGTGTGTGTGTGTGTGTGTGTGTGTGTGTGTGTGTGTGTGTGTGCGTGTGTGTGTGCGTGTGTGTGTGTCTTACATTCAGTGATGCTTCAGCTCGATGCTAGAAGTTGTAAACTTCACTTATTGGGTTTGGTAGGCACTCTTGACTTAAGCCTAAGGACTGACCGATTAGAGACCCTTGTTATAAGTCACAATCTTGCAGTCTGTCGCTGCAGCAATCTCTGGTTCAAGCAGAGACACGTGGATCTAAGAGCAAAATAGAAAGACACGTACGGACATATATATACCATAATTAGGTATTAGATACATACATACAAACAAAACAACAAAGTATGGAAACCGTATAACCGAAATATTTTATATTTTGTACAAATAGAGGCTCTGGAAAATATCATCCCTGTTCAAGGTACTTAGCATTACTAAATGCTTTCATCCAGTGAAAATAATGGTAAAAATAGCATTATGGGCGTTAGAGAGACGGAAACAGACATTTTATTTTTATTTTTTTTCTTTCTTCACAGCCATTTACTTCCATATAAGTAACTGGGCACGGAAATAAGACGCGCCTGTTGGTAAGCAGCCAAGCCAGAGTTAAAAAGTGCAATATTTTCTCCATAAACAGATGGCAGAGTGAATGTGTGTGTGTGTGTGTGTGTTTGTATATGTGTGTGTGTGTGTGTGCGTACAAGCGAGAGAGAGTGTGAGGTGCGGTGGACCAAGGAGACATCCCGTGGAGTGTAAGCGTGAGGCGACAGGTTGGGGATGGCGATTGGAAAAGGAGGGCCCTGAACATGGCGTTTTTTGGGAACGCTCTCGTCTTGACGCCTTTCAGGAAGTGTAAAAAAAATAACAGAGAGAGCGAGAAGGAGGAGAGGAGCGAGTGAGCGAGGGACAGTCAGAGGGAGAGAGAGAGAGAGGGAGGGAGAAAAGTC
>NW_027468680.1:10315252-10420252 GCF_046254945.1 Alosa pseudoharengus
TAGGGCAGATAATTGGCTCTACCGGCCACAAGGGGAGGAGCCACAGTGGGACACAGGATCTTGACTGGTCTTGTGTGAGAGACTCTGTGTGTTTGTGAGTGTGTGTGTGTGTGTGTGCGTGTGTGTGTGTGTGTGTGTGTCTTTACTCAAATCATATTTGTTTATGTGAAAAATATATATATGGGACATACTGTACAGCAGCTGAGTGTAGGCCTACATGAGCATGCACTGAATGTTTCTGTGTGAATAACAATCATATTTAATTGCTGATTATTATGCCACATCATTATCTTATAATCAGTTAACTAGTCTCAGTGACCCCTGAAGCTAGGGCCATTTACTGATCTGATTTACTGTCTAAAAAATCTATTAAGATTCACTCTGTTCTGTGTGTGTGTGTGTGTGTTTGTGTGTGTGTGTGTGTGTGTGTGTGTGTGTGTGTGTGTGTGTGTGTGTGTGTATGTTTATGTGTGTGTTTGAGTGTGTATGTGTGTGTGTGTGTGTGTGTGTGTGTGTGTGTGTGTGTGTGTGTGTGTGTGTGTGCATGCGTGCGTATGACCATCTGTATGTGTGTACTGTATATGCTTACGTTTATGAACTGTATATGCTTACGTTTATGTTTTATCCGAAGTGACTTACAATAACGTTATGCTAAGATTAAAATTAACAGTTTATAGCAAAGCCATACAGCCTAAACAGAAAATAGCAATTATTACTAAATAGAATAGAATAAAATAATAATTTCAAAACAAGGAAAACAGATAAGTCTTAAGACGCTTTTTGAAGATCCCAAAACTATTGCTAGAATCGAGCAGTCGGTAAATCATTCTATCGACGAGGAATCACAGAAGAAATGAGTCCAGACTAAGACCTCTTAGGGCTGTATTTTGGGTCACCAGCGCATGGCGTAATACTCGTTATTCACCCGCGGAAAGTTGAATTCTGTATTTTGCACGTTTATTTTTTAAGCATTGCGCCCAGGGGTGTGGCAATAACAACCTAGGGAGGGGACTCGCGCATTGTCTAAAAATCGCTATCATACACCACCTAAACCTGGTCAGAAGTCAATGGCGAGTTGTTCATATGCTATTTTAAGAGCGCATGTCAACAGTCATATTGGCAGGTGCACGCACCATCCTTCTATCATTCATGAACGCACACCAGCGCACGTCCATGCAAAGCATTTAATTGCACGATTACAATGGGAAACATAATTAGAATAAAGATATTACGAAATACTGTACATCTTATGATGAGTAGTTATTCACCATCATTTGCAAATTGGTAATGACGGTTAAAAGTGATTAGGGTAGAGGCGAGAGACACGTATGGAGCACAGCTTAAGACGCACTGTCACGAGATATAAGCAACTCCTCTGCAGGATAAATGTTGTTTTATTCAGTCATTTGAGCAACATTAGGGTAAGTGTTGCTTTTTCCAGCCTATGTTTTCGATGGTAACCCATTGTCAGTCAATAGCCTAGTGAAAGTAACTGCATATAACTGTCTTGTCGTTGACTGACTCCTTGGTGAAGTTAGTTTCACTTTGCCAATGAGTTCAAATAATAGACGAGTGCAAATGTGTAAAGGCTATGCTAGGTTTTAGTAAAGCATGGTTTAAGAATGACTATTCCATACAGTCTCGCAAGCAGCCTCCTTCAAATGCGCCGTTGAATGCCAAAATACCGATGCATTTATTTGACATATCGCGCATTGCGCCGTTAAAGGGAATGACAGATGTAATTCTCATTGGTTTAAAATGATGTTACCCCCCAAACACACCCATATGACTGATTAAAAGACCTAGGAACACCTTGTTACGCCATGCGCTCCACTTTTGAGAACGAAACCCCTCCCAATGTGAACTGGACATCCTACTAAATTTGAATAGACTTTTGACGAGTGACGATGCACTTTAGAATGTCATGATAGGGCCCTTAGTGTTGATGGAAAGCCGACATAGCAGACGTTTATCAGAGGACCGCAGCGGTGGAGAGGGGACATAGAGCTGGATCATGGAATTAAGACAAAGTGCAGATGCAGTAACTATAGACCCTTTCAACAATAAAAACAAAAACAATGCTTGAACGTTCTATTTGGTTCCCAATCTACTTCCTCTGCATTAAGATAACATATGGAATGTTAAAACGGAAGCCTTGTGGGGCCAACTATGATGCTGATAATGGGACTCTCTTGAAAGGGTCTATAGGTCAGAGTGAGGGATTTAAATATTATAATTCTTGCTGCTATAGGAAGCCAGATCAACTAATAAGAGAGTTACATGTGTCTTCATTGGCTGATTAAAGACCAGATGTGCAACTGCATTCTGAATCCTCTGTAACGGTCTCACTACACAAGCAGATGACACTCAGAGGTCCCTGGTTTGAGAGTGATACATTTTGGCAGAAACTAACTTTTGCGCTGGGCAGGTTAGTCTCGGCAATAAATTGAATTTTTAAGAAGTGGGAAAAAAATATGCGAGTGTGCCGGAAAGTATGGGGCTCATTCTGAAACATACAATATGCATTAATATGTCACATTAAAGCATTAGTTTACCCACAGATTACTAAATGACTCATAACATGAGCAAACATGTAGGTGTGGTGCTTGTACTCACAGCAATAGAAACTGCACTGGTCACTGCTCCCAAGTAGCCTTGAAGAAACTTTGATCCTGATGTTGGCTAAGGCACACATTTTTTTTATTAAAATAAAAAATTTTCACACACTGAAGGTCACTAGTGAACACCATAAGATAATGGGCTCTATTTTGATGATCAGAAACCCAGCGCAAAGCTTATTCTTATTGCGACGCGAAGCTTATTCTTATATTACACTCAGTCAGTGGCGAATTTTGCACCATGCACTTTACTTTTATTAAGCCTTGCACCCAGGGGTGTGGCAGAAGGTGTTGTCTGGCGCATGATCCAAAAATCGCTATCTTACACCCTCTAAAAATCATTACGCCACTGACCAAGTAAAACCTTGTCTATAGCGACTGGCGCATATAAAGCACAGCTGAAGATGCACTGTCACGAGATGTAAGCAGCAACTCCTCTGCAGGATAAATATCCTTAGGATTTTTATTGAGTCATATGAACATTATTGGGGTAAGTGTTACTTTTTTCAGGATATGTTTTCAATGGTAACCCTTTGTCAGTCAATAGTGAAAGTAATTAACTGTGTAGAACTGTTTTGTCGCTGACTAAGAGAGCACAGTGAATTTAGTTTCACTTTGCTTATGAGTTCAAATAATAGACGAGTGCAGATGTGTGTAGGCTATACTCTGCTAGTCACTAACAGGTTTTAGTAAAGCATGGTTTAGTGGAATATCTGACCCATACGGTCTCGCATGCAAGCAGATTCCTTCAAATGCGCCACTGACAATCAAAATACCGATGCGCTGTTTGAAGTTGTGCTGCTTGCTGTTAAAGGGAATGTCAGATGTCATTCTCATTGGTTTAAAGGATGTTACGCCCAGAACACACCCATGACTGATTAAGAAACATAAGAACAACCTTTTTGCACCAAGCGCCCGACATTTGATAACAAAACCACCCCAAATGTGGACTGGACACATCACTAAATGTATTTAAGTTCTTCACTACTAACCATGTGTTTTAGATCGTCAAAATAGGGCCCAATAACAACAAAAAACAACACCTTTTATGCATCCCTCTAAGTAATGATTTCTTCCACTACTACTGCCAGAGCCAGGGTCTTTAATGACCTCTCCTTTTTGACTTTAACTCTCAAGAGCAGAGCTTTTTGGCGAGGCAGCCAGGAAAGAGCGGTCCTGGTGATTGATTTATTAAATTGATAAGTAGCCCTATTCCATTTTCAAATAACCTTTCAGATCTACCACTATATCTGAATCCATTTTTGCAAACGGATTGAAACCCACATAGTGTGTGTGTAAGTGTGTGTGTGTGTGTGTGTGTGTGTGTGTGTGTGTGTGTGTGTGTGTGTGTGTGTGTGTGTGTGTGTGTGTGAATGTATGTCCATGGGTGTTTGTGTGTGTGTCTGTGTGTGTGTGTGTGTGTGTGTGTATGTGTGTGTGTGTGTGTGTTTGTCTAAAATACTCCATACCTGTGAGGCATTTCGGTTGCTGTAGTTGACACAGGCGTTGTGACTCTGGTTCAACCACTGTAAACAGGAACACACGGGCAGGACATAAGTATACAGTAGGTGCTTTCAAATCAATCCATTAGTTCATTAACTGTATAACCACATGTTATGAAACAAACTGTAGTGTTTTGTCGCTGCATTTGGGCATGGTCAAATGTTAAACACAATGTAATTAACATTGCGGGCACACTATCAGTTTATCTATAGAAGGAGCAAATTTATTTTGAGTTTTTTAGATGTGTTTACAAATGTGTTTTATATTCAGAAATTATTTTTTTATAAATTAAGAAAAGAAATGAAGGTTTATAAATGAATACACACCTGCCAGAAGACCGTGGATAATAAAGTCTGATTGGGAAGGAGCAACCCAACTACCTATAAACAAAACAAAGACAATGGTGTTTGGAACATACTTTGTCCTATAGGCAATAATAAGGATGGCTTGTCATGGCTTTTGGTATCCATCAGTTTTCTTAAGCTGACAGCAGTCACTTCATTTACTGATATAACCTCCTTTGAGCTGTTGAGAGACAGCCTCCTTTAGTATGGTCTGATAGAGAGATAGAGTGCAAAGCTGTCAGATGAAAAGAGTGAGCTGAAGGCTAACTTTTAAAGTGAGAGGGACCGTGGTTGAACCAAGAAGTTATTAGAGTTATACGTTATATGAGTTTTAAAAACTCCAACTGACAATCTTACCCCTACAAGTGCAAATACATGTGCTTGTTTTTATTTATGTTTCGTCTGTTAAAGCACAGTGTTGAAGAAAAGGAAAGAAATCTGCACACCAAACAGCTCTTGTTAACTTTACTGCTGATTTACTGCTGACTTACTGCTAGATGGTCTTAGACCAGTATTTAACCTAGTGGATATTGTAATGTGTGTAGCTTTTGTATGATTATCAATTTTTTTTTTTTTTTTTTGGGGGGGGGGGGGGCTTATTGCCTTTATTCCGATAGGATAGTGAAGATAGACAGGAAGTGAGTGGGAGAGAGAGAGATGGGGTGGGATCGGGATATGACCGCAGGTTGGATTTGAACCTGGCTCCCCGTAGGCACTTGGACCCATACATGGTATGGGTGCTGTAGCCTCTTGCTCCACAGCACAGCGCCCCCTGTATGATTATCTATTTTAGAGTGCAATTGTGAGAACACAGGAGGGAAAAAAACAATTCTTACCACTGGTGTACCAAAGGGAATGTAACCTGTTCAGACAGAAAAAAGAAAGATCAAGTCAAAATCACATACACGACATAGTGTACATTCACTTTTCTGACTAGCCAACAATTTGATGAAATGGACGAGACCAAAATTGGGGGTACTAACAAAATCAAAAGAGACAGAGTGGCAGATCTATCTAACGGCAGAGTCACTCTGACTGTAACCCAGCCAGTCCGATTTTTGTCTTTACTGGTGTAACAGTTTTGGGAGTGTAAATCGAACAGCTCACAAAAGTAATAATGTCATCATTGGCCTTTAGTCAGCGCTAGTCAGCAGGAGCCTCCTACATACGCATGGACAGGGCAAAAGTGTGAATGTGTGTCTCCATATGTATGTCCCTGTGTGTCTCTGTGTGTGTATGTATGTGTGTATGTGTCTGTGTGTGTGTGTGTGTGTGTGTATGTGTGTGTGTGTGTGTGTGTGTGTGTGTGTGTGTGTGTGTGTGTGTGTGTGTGTGTCTGTGAGTATGTGTGTCTATGTGTCTGTGTGGGTGTGTGCCCATGTGTGTGTGTGTGTGTTCACACTTCCTTTGGCAGGTTACACCACTGCTGCTAGCTTTTGCCCTCCACCCGTAAAAAAAGGTCTCGGGTGTAACTTGCCTGACGCCTCTTGACACTGGCTGCGCTGCTCTTTGAAGGTAGCCCTCTCCCTGTGAGTCCAAACAGAGGTTCAGCACAGCGGGGAGGTGCGGGGGCCTAATCAGACCCCAGCTGAGAGTGACCTTTCCCTGCCTCGGGCCAGACGAAGGCCCCCTGCAGGGGATGAGGAAGCCCTAGGGGCAAAATACGACCCCCACGCAGTCAGCTACACGGTCCACTGTTCTATTGTCTCTATTCCCTCTCTCTCTCTCTCCCTCCCTCTCTCTCTCTCTCTCTCTCTCTCTGGCTGTCTCTCTCTCTTTTACAAACACACACGCATGCACACACATGCACACACACACCTGACATCCGAAAAGGCATGAAGATTTTCTCTCCAGTGTCTGGATGGATGATGGCCTAAAAGAAAGAAAGAAAAGGGACTAAAGGGTCATTCACACCAAGAATGATAACGATAATGATAACTATAAACAAATATCGTTCTCGTTAATATGAATGACGACGTTCACACATAAACTATAACGATAACGACATGAAGAACGATATCGTTGGGGATCACTTTCAGAGCAATTTTGAGAACGATAAAAAAGTAATAGCCAATCAGAACCCATCACATTGTAGCCGTCACATTTATTAACACAAGGAGAGACTTTGTTTATCCTTGTTCAGTGTGGACGCTTTTATCGTTATGGTCATAGTTATCGTTATCGTTATCGTTCTTGGTGTGAATGACCCTTAAGAACTGAAACCATCTCTAGTCACTAACCAATTCCACATTTAACCACATTAACCACATTAAAACCTAAGCATATATTATTTAGGTTTAAAGAGACATTAAAAAAGTAATACTTTTTTCCATGACTAAGTAATTAATAAGACTTAAGTCAACCATTTGTGTGTCAGGTGTGTGTTAGGTAAAGAGAGTTATCTCAGCATAGAGTATTTGGTGCCTGCTTTATTTTCATACCTGCTTTATTTTCTGGGCCTCCCACAGCTGGAGAGAGAGAGAGAGAGAGAGAGAGAGAGAGCAGGAAAGAAAGAGAATGACAGACCATCAGCTCTTATATGAGTGAGAGAGAAAAGAGAAAAAAGCAGAGAGAAGGTGAAGGTGAAAGAGTGATGTAACAGAGAGATGTGAAAGACATCTTCCAATGTAATGTCTGTATAACGTCTACTTGCATTTACATAATACAAACTTTCTGCACAATTTCTGCACAAACAATACAAACAATTTCTGCATAATCTACCATTTATATATAATAAAATGTTGACACAACTTGTGAATCAGACTAAATCGACAGTACTTCAATACATTTATTTGCCCCATGTTACCATGGTAATACACCCACTCAGCCAATACCCTTTGACCTTCTCAGACACCAATGGTCAGCCACACCCCTTTCCACCCTCTGACCAATCAAGGCTCTCTAAACATATCCCACTGTTCCATTTCAAAAACAACTCCTACTTTTGAGTGGCGCTGAACTGAATCATAAACTGTCACTAACATGGTAGTATGGTCTGTCGTGTGTGAGTGTGTTGTGTGTGTGTGTGTGTGTGTGTGTGTGTGTGTGTGTGTGTGTGTGTGCCTGTCCATGCCTGCCTGTGTGTGACCTCACCTGAGCATCGGTCACACCTGGAGGGAGTGAGCCATTCTTGAACTGCTCCAACATTCTCACACTCGCATTCAGATGACTCTAACAGAGAGAGAGAGAGAGAGAGAGAGAGAGAGAGAGAGAGAGATAGTCATTTGGTTTGGACAATTGGACGATGATTCAAATGAGAATCATTTACAGTGATTCTTATTGGTTTCATTTACAGGTTAACTGACAGCAAGAGGCAATTACAGATGATTCAAACAAGAGTCGTTTAGAAAATACAGAAGCAGAAGAACAGACAGACAGAAAGCCAAGCTGAAGACCTATGCCTAATTTACTCATTAACAGGGCAAGACGTCGGTGTGTGTGTGTGTGTGGGGGGGGGGGGGGGTGCATCTCTACTCATAGCTAGTCCACAAATCCACACCTTGTCACATCCCTAGAGTCTCTACCACAATTAGTGTCACCACAGACCACTAACAGTCTCATTACTGTTGTACGCACAGAGGGACAGACACACACACACACACACACACACATACACACACGCACCCAAACACACACACACACACAGAAAATGATCTCATATTGACTCCAACCACACAGTTGATCCCCAGCGCACAAAGGTCAAAGATCAGTTAAACAGTGCAGCAACCCATATTAAGATCTGTCATGTTTCGTCATAATAATAATTTTTTTTTTTTTATTGTTTAACCTTTATTTTACCAGGAATAATCCCTTTGATATTCAGAATCTTTTTTTTCAAGGGAGTCCTGGCCAAGACAGCAGCATAATAGTTCCATATTAAAATATGCAGTGAAAAACAGACAACATAAAACAGAAAAAGACAATTTAACATCATCTCAACATGATCACCAGTTGCGCTCAGTAACAGCACATGTGCATTTAGTACTCAAATAGTCCTTTATCCTAGTTTTAAACGCTGTCATTGTGTTTAGGCAGTCTAATTTAAGATGATTCTGCAATTTATACCAGGATGAGGGTGCAAAAACTTTGAAGGCACTTTCGCCAAAGACAGTTCGCGTTCTGGGAATGTCATACATGATTTGGCCATATGATCGAAGATTACAATTCCTGGTGGTGACTTTAGGAGTCAGGAGAGAACATACTGTAAGACAGGAGGCAGTTCACACAGTATGGCCTTATAACGAAAAATATACCGGTACCAATGCTCCAACCTGCGATTGTGCAAAGAAGGCCAACCAACACTCTCATACAAGCTACTGTGTTGCAGATACAAATCTTAGTGCTGCATGGTATACTGAATCCAGCATTTGCAGAAAAGATTGATTTGCATGCATGTATAAAATATCACCATAATCCAATATTGTAAGTAAGTATAAGTATAAGTATATATACTCTTTTGATCGGGGAGCAGTGAGGGGTTAGGTGCCTTGCTCAGGGGCACTCCAGCCGTGCCTACTGGTCGGGGTTCGAACCGGCAACCCTCCGGTTACAAGTCCAAAGCACAAACCAGTAGGCCACGGCTGCCCCAAATGACAGTAATGTTGCTTGTATAAGTCTTTTTTTCTTGCACTAAAAGAGAAACAGCATTTGTTTCTATAATAGAAACCCAACTTTACCCTCAATTTTTAGACACTATATGATGCTTGAAGGACAAACTTTCTTCTAAGAAGAAACCAAGATATTTGTAGACTGATACTCCTTCAATTACTTTCTCATCTAGTGTAACAATCTGACAAGCATCGTTGGTGTTCCTTGACTTAGAGAAGCATATCATTTTAATTTGGTCAGAGTTTAGTACAAGTCTCAATTTATGGAGATTCTTCTGAATGTTAAAAGCAGATTGCAGTTGTTCTGAGGCACTTGCTAAGGATGAGGCAGAACAATACAAAACGGTATCATCCACATAAAAATGACACTTTGCTCAAATACTGTATGGACATGTAAATGAAAAGTTAACCCTCCTAGATACACCCCAGTCAAAGGGCCATGTTTAAAGCATAGGCCTACCTCAGACACAAACAAGGTGCGTGGGTCAATCACATTCAAGAAGTGTCGAAGTCGGCCATAAAAGGATCTCTGAAAAACAAGATTCACATTTTTGAATTTTCAACATAATAGATAGGCCTATGTATTGGCACATTTAACTTGGAATGTATAACAACTAACTAACTAGTCAGTAGTGCCTGAATTAGCATGGCTTTTTCTTTTGTCCTCATAGAATGTCCTTGTCATAGCCTACTCACCATCTTTCTGCAATGTCTGCAACATACCAATTCCTATAATACCACAATATCTGAAATGCTGTACTCTGTAGACTTTCCGTTAGGTATTGGGTCATTTAAAAATGTTAGTCTGAAACATTTTAAAAGTGATGTCAGGACATAAAACACTGGGATAGGCCTACATTGGGCCTAAACTAATTAGCCTAGAATCGTATATTAGGCTGGTAATGTCTCAGCAAGTTTGCATTATGCAGTTCTCCTTTAAAAGTGAATGCCAATGCCGTCAATTAATTGTTTTATTAGCCCCAAAACAAATCCATTAATCAGTGTTTTCTTATTTTTTTTCTTTTCTTTTTCATCTTGTAATGATACATCAGAAGTTTTCGCGCCGAACTTCAGCCAGACGCGCGGCCCAGCTGTTAAAGCGCGCTATGACACCGAGGGCGCTCCAGTTGTTTTTCCCTGGCAGGTGCGAGCGCCTCAACTGCTTTGCGGATGCCAACTGGCTCTGTCGCACTTATCTGCCTAAAATATCTCACATCAATTAAAAGGCAATTAAAGTCCTAAACGCGCGAGCGGAACTCGATATTCCGACGTTTACCTCTCCCAAAGCACACAGATGAACAGACGGATCTGGTGGATAGCGTCGCCAGCGACGCAAGATGTCCACCTGTTTTGAGCGTAATTAGCAGCTGCGAATTAAAATGAGTACTATTATAAACAAGTAAAATACATAGTAACTAAAGAAAGGCCGGCGTGTCTTGTTTTATGCATGTCTTATTTAATAGGTCTATAGTCAATTAAACCGAATTCTCACAACTTTTTGTAGGACCAAGTAGGTCTACTTTCTACCAACGTGAACAGGATTGTTTATTAATTAACCTAACCTGAGACAATGATCCTAAATTGTTTTTATATTACATGTAAAAACTGGCTTACCATTAAACATCAATAGACAATGACGGTCTGTGACCTACAGTTTGTAAATGATGAGGGACAGTCAACAAGTCAGTCATTCTTAAGTTTCTCCAACAGAGGACGCTGTTTCAACAGGCTCAACCTGTACCAACCGCACGTCACTGTTGGAGTTCGTTCCTCAATCATAAGACACGCCTTTTATGTCTACTTTTTCGGCTTCAACTAACTTCACCTCATGTTACAAACCTTATGTGGCTTATGTTGCACATCAACATAATAGCAAACACGTGCACATGTAAGATCCCAGCATAGAATCGCCAACATGCTATATCAAGTCATTCCAGACCACAGGCTACAGCCAACAATGCCCTGGAAAATGTAAGCAGCCCGTTGTTTTTATCTCCATGCCATAGGGGAATAAATACGTCCGGAGTATCAGGACAAGCAGGTTATAATGTTGCGGACGTAGTTTAACCCTGTTTCATCATGGGGTTTTACCTGATCGAAACGGGACTCGCCGAGTCTAAATGCAGGATATTCTTCAGACGCAGACATTTTTTCGGGAATGACCTAAACCGAAACTAGCTTATACCAGATGTTGTTCACTTCACCGAACTTCATGCAGAATTCCTGCTGAAAACACGAAGTCATCGTATCTGTATCAAAGCATTATGGGTGTAGTAGTCTTTGGCTCACATTTTGAAACTGATTGCATCGGACGTAATCCCTTTTATTTATTTTGTTGTTGTTGTCAGTCATCACCAGTATGGTGTTGGTAACCTACTCTGGACTACAGCATCGTATGACGGAGCCCGGGAGGTGTCATTGCAAGATATTTTTGTATATTGAAAGAATGTGCGCTCATTTTAGTAAATTGTGTGGTAATTGTACTGGATTGTGGTCTCATTTTACTAGATTGTGTGCACAATTTAGAATATTGTGTGCTCGTTTTACTACATAGGCCTAGTGCTCTCTTTACTAAATTGTGCACTCATTTACAAACATGTAATGAGAGCACAATTTAATAAAAAATGAGCGCACTATTTAGTAAAACGTGCGCACGTTTTAGTAAATTGTGCGCACGATTTACTAAATTGAGAGCACGTTTCCTGGATATAGCCTACACAAAAAATACTCCTCCAGGGCTCCATAGGACATCAACCAGGAGACTGTAAGTAATTAAACATTTTGTCTGGCTCATGCATTAGGCCTCTGCGTTTTGTTGGTGTTGAACTTGTAGCTTAGGTAACTTGTAGCCTATAGGTGAAAAGTGGCCTGCTATAGATGCGAAAATATAGGCTACACTCTCGTTCATTGTATGAGAGATCCTCAGTAGGCTTTTTAAAGTTATTGTTAATTCTGTTATTGAAGAGTGACAACTTAACAATATGTAATGTCACAAACATCAACCATTGATTCCCTAATGGAATTGAACAGTGCAGCTACTCCAAACCCATTCAGGAGAAGCATCCTCCTTCTGATAGGGCAAGGGCCTATATCGAACTGACTTTGACAGACTTGACTTATGGCATTAGGTTACGGTTTGTGTTCATTGTCTGAACATTGAATAAATTATACAGAATTATATAGGCCTAAATGTAGGTTATCTGTGATTTTCCTACAACAATTAATCTGCAGATGACTGTTTTCTTAACTGAATGACTAGGACAGCTGAAGTTTGGGCCACTGTCAGACAGATTTTGTGGTGTGTGTGTGTTGTATTTCCTCTTCTAGGCTATTAACTACTTTACAACAACCAAATTATTTGGAGGTAGCCTATAACTGTTACTTATAACTTGTTACTCATATATAATTTCACATACAACAAATGACAACTTCACGCTCTATTTCGAAAGTGAAAAGTATTTATTTAATCACAAAGTTTGTGTGGGAGGTGCATTCAAACAGATCAGCACACACAGTCTTTGACCTAAAACATCAACAGACTCCACTGCCAAATGTAGCCAATAGTGTTTGTTTCCTATACAGGAATTCTCTGTGCAGGATTGAGCATATCTGTTGTCCGATTCAGACATTTTAAAATAAATTCCACGACACCACAGACATCTCCAGCTCTGAGTGGGCTCGATTAATTAATTAATTATAACATTTCAAAATGCCCAAACTAAAATAAAACACAAAAGTGATTTAAAGTAGATTAAAAACAGGCATCTGAAACAGTGATGAGGTGAGCAAACACACAGTAACCAGTTTAAGGACTCAAGCCTGATACTCTCCTGTGTATATGAAGGTGGTCACTCAAACACACATTATTGGCGAAAGGGCAGGCTTTATTGACCACAGTAGAATGAGAGTAGAGCACGTAATTCACTTCATTTAATCAAAGACAAGATCTCAAATAGGATTTTTGCCTATAGCTACAGAGGAAATTAATTTCATATTTAAGAACTATGCATGTGAACTCTTTCATTTTACCCTAAGTTTCTCTCATACATACAGATTTGCTTTAAAATGTAGGCTGTTTTGGGAGAACCAAGATGATTTAAAACCATTGTGCAGACAGTTAAAACTATCTTTACAGTACATACAAGCAAAGCAAAAAGGAAAGTACAATAGAAAATCATTTTAGCCATTTTTTTTATTAAATATGTGTACATGGCAGACCAAGTGCTCATATCATTGACACAAATCAAAGTTTGACACATCTGCCAAAACAACTGGTCAGTCAGCAGACTCATTTTGTGTTTGACTGTAGGTGTGAATCTGTGGTGTGTGTGTGCTTGCACACATAAACCCGTTCAGCCTCCATTGAGATGGAGGAGTACACTGCACAACCAAAAGAGCTATACATTCTACTAGAAAGGCAGATAGAAGCTACATCCAACAAGTCACAGCATTTCCCTCGCCGTTCTTGTCACTCCCCATTTTATACTGTTTATGTGCATACAGACATCCTAGAAAGTGAGCATGTCAACAACAGGCCTAAAGAGGTTAGAAGACCAGAGGGCACAGGAGAGGCAATGAAGAGAAGAAGAAAGACATGATGAGCGATGTGAGAGAAGAAAAGAGAGAAACGATAGAAAAAAGAAGAGGTATAGAGTGTTAGAGGAGAGCTAGGTTTGGCCTTATGATTATTTTTTGTTTCAGCCTGAAGAATGGCTTTTAAGTACATACCGACATAAGAGATCATGTATTACTGAATTTTGCTTTTGTGCGTTCTGATGAAATACAAAAGAACCGCATCAACCACACGCCTTGTGAAACACTGGTTAGTTACCCATAAACCCTTTAATCTTACACAATTTCAAAAGAAAATGTGCTCATTGTGAGAAATATTCAACTCACCAAAACATTCAGATAACATCACAGATGGAACCTTGTTCCCATACAGTACATTTTTGTTCCCCTGGGGAGAACCTTGACAATTAGAACATCAAAACATACTTTCTTACTGTATACAACTATAACTTTCTTTGCATATTTACTTGCAAAATGAATATTAGCTTCATTTTACTATAATTCGGCACCTGCAAAAAAAATCTTGCTTTCTTTCCCAGTGGTATTTATTAATGTAGAAATAAGCAATATCTCTGCAATCCATAGACAATATGTGCAAAACAAAGGAACTAAACAACAATCTGAAAACAATTCCCAAAATATATTTAATTAAGTTTAACATGTTAAATGATCAGAACCTCCTGTACATTCTTAGCCGGGGTGAACCCCAGACGGACCAGATGGAATTTGCGCTGCAGGTCCGTCTAGGTGCGTCCAATTGATGCCCATTTCTGAATCACCAAAAACTTAGGATCCAATCACAATGGGATCCTTTCACCAAGGCTAGCGCAGTATCTCAATTCATTAAAATACCAAAATGGAAATGGAAAAAATTTCAAAACACAGAACAAAAGTGAACAGAACAGAACAGAACAGAAGTGTTTTTTTATTAAATATATATTATTTTTATAATATTATTATTAAAAGCTGTAAACTTTTCTCTATCTTAAACCTGAACAATCCACGGGCCACACACTACAATCAGATAACCAACACAATCAGTGAAACTAAAAACACATTTGAAAAGGGAAGACGGTATTAATTTATTTATTACTTGTATTAGTGCTAGTTCACATGTAATACATATTAAATGATTACTGAGACGCATAAGACTGAATTTTCTAGCTGAGTGGTGGACCTGTGCAAATAGGAAGTAGGTGTTTGCTACAGGAAGTCTAGCTTCCAAAGCTCTGCCTCAGCGAGTGTTTGGCCCTTCAGTGAGGGCACGTTCACAAGCAACACCACAGAGCAGGCAGCCAGTGAGAGACAACTACACCACTAACTCTCAGCCACATTGTGATGACTTGACAAAGCTTTTTTTTGAACAGGCCCCATATATTCTCAGCCAAGAGTACCTCAAGAAACTTAAGGAAGAGACTCTCACTCACAACATCTATTGTTCACTAATGTCTTGGGAAGATCAGCTTGTGACTGATTGGCTGTCCACGGTGACACCAAGTTAGCCGTCAAATCAGATCTCGGCCTGGGCCTGCTCATCTCTGCAGTGAGGTGAGACAATACAGCGGACCTCTACCACACAGCTCTACCAGCTAACATCAGACTAGCATTCAGAGAAGCATGGAGTAACATTAGAAATAAAACACAGTATCATCTGTACACTGCAACAGTGACTGCATTTAAGAATAATTTCAAGGTGAACGACTTAAGTCCCCACACTGCACTACGCGCAAATAATCGACTTAAGTCTTTCTTTAAGAATAAATCATTTATTTGGTATTTCTCGGTCATCCACCTCTCAGTTTGTTATGTTCTCCTCCCTCTCTTCTTTTCTAAGGCTGTATCTGTTCCCCCCCCCCCTCTCCCCCCTTCCACGGGCGTATGCTTGTTAATCTTTAACAGTCACAGGGACAGGCTTTTGGGGTGTACGAGCCTCGTCCCAAATTTCAGCCGATTCGCAGTTATCTCTACCGTGCTGATCGAGTGGTGGACTGAGAAACGAACGGTACAAGTACAGTAAGGCAGCAATTGGCATTTTCTTTACAGAGGCGTGATTCTCCGCCGACCCCCCCCCCCCCCCCCCTTCCCCTCCATTCCCCAGCCATGGCGGGCGACTCCAGGGCCAGATCCGGCCCTGCACGCACTGGTGCTGCCGGGTCGGGGCCAGATCACAGCCAGATCCGAGCCAGAGTCAGCATGCTGGGTGGGAGTGACAGACAAGCAGATGGACAGCAGAGGGCGCTACAGCTGAGAGTCCAATCAGCCCAAATAAGCATTGAGGGAAAGGAGGGGAGATGGAGAGGGGGGGAGAGAGAGAGAGAGAGGGAGAGAGAAAGAGAAAGAGAGAGAGTGAGAGGAAGAGGATGTGGATGCAGATGCACGAGTGGGTGCAGGGGTCTTAAGTGCCAGCAGGTTAGATTTTTCCTTTGCTTAAAGCGTGCGAGAGCAGCAATCAATGAATGCAATATTATTCTTTATCTTTATTCATTTATTTGGCAATCTTATTCATGTGCATTCATTCTCCCTTACACACCACACACACACCCACACACACACCAACATACACACACACTAATACTATCCCCTTTTCTCTATGCTGTACTCAGTACAGATTTTTCCCTTAACGCCTTCATCTCTACTCAGTTCAGGGTCAGCGGTGTTAGAGCAGCAGAGCAAAGCTTTTGTAATGACAGATGCCTTGGCAACATGACAGCTTCAAAATAAAAATTGGACATTTTAAGACGTCAGAGAACACTCCACCCCCCCATTGCCTGGTTCATGTTTGATGTGTGTATGTGTGTTTGTGTGTGTGTTTAAAGACAGTGCACGTGTGTGAGTGGCCCTGGATTTGGTTTACAGCTGTGGGCGAGGCCGCCCTATGGAGATTTAGACAGTCCAATCAGCACAAGGGAGGGGCAGAGATGCTCCAGTCAAAGTCAGGCTGAGACACAGTTTGCCCCAATCAGAGTGCATGAAGGGACAGGCACACCAATACCCTCTCCACTCACACATACATCGCCTGTTACCTGAGAACCCACCACCACCTCCCTGTCACTGAACACAGGTGAGTATGTATGTGTTTTTGGGGTATACATAAGCATGCTAACTCGGTAACCTCACGGCTGTGCCCATTGATGTGAGGAAGTCAGCAAACACTTGGGGGGAGGGGTGGGGAGTAGGGCAGAGCTCTATGCAAATGCAGCCAACTTTTTGGAGCGGTGCAGCAGATGCTATTTATCCAGGGATCTGCTGAGGATTTCGCAGGAGATTCAGATGAACGCTTCATCAGGCAGACATCAGGCTACACTGGGGTGGGAGTTCACTTGTCCTTAGCTTGGAGGGGTGATTTTTTTTTTTTCTCTCCTTTTCTTTCTCATCCCTCCTCTCATTTGAGTTTGGTACGGCTGACCTGAAGCAGCGTGGGTTTCTCGGCCATGATGCGGACGAGCAGCCTGTCGATGTAGTCCTCCAAGTCGCGGATCATCAGCTTGTTCTTGCGGAGCTCCGCCTCACGCTTCTCCAGCAACGCCCCCCGCCGTTCAAACTCGGCCCGCTCTCGCTGTAGGTCCGCCTCCCTCTGAAGCAGCAGTGAGACCAGCTCACTGTGGTTCAGGTGGTAGTAGGAGCCGCCACCTTCCACCACCAGAGTCTTGAGTGACAGATGACAAGAGAGAAAATGACAAATCCTCTCAAGAACATCAACAGAATATCAACTATTAAGTATGAAGTATAAGTATATATACACTCTTTTGATCCCGTGAAGGAAATTTGGTCTCTGCATTTATCCCAATCCGTGAATTAGTAACAACACACTCAGCACACAGTGAACACACAGTGAGGTGAAGCACACACTAATCCCGGCGCAGTGAGCTGCCTGCAACAACAGCGGCGCTCGGGGAGCAGTGAGGGGTTAGGTGCCTTGCTCAAGGGCACTTCAGCCGTGCCTACTGGTCGGGGTTCGAACCGGCAACCCCCCGGTTCCAAGTCCGAAGCGCTAACCAGTAGGCCACGGCTGCCCCAATTTGCATGTTTAATCTTTCAAATGTCTTTTAAGTCTTTAAAAGAAATGCTTTACAAAATGTATATAAGGCTGTTTGGAAAATAAAGGAGGAATCAGACATGCGAATGTCTGATTCCTGCCAATCTTGTGTCCAGTTCAACATCATTTTGTCATGTTACATTTTTCAAAGGAACAGGATGGACTTTATAACAGCCTTCTTTTAAAGAATACCTTCTTGTCGGTTTCTGACTGACTGCGGCCTGGATTGATGGTGGACTTGAGCTTCTCAAGCACTGAGCGACTTTCAGACTTCTTCTCTTCTCCTGGTGGAGTCAGTGGCTTCACAGGGTGTGGACTAGCAAAGCGAGAAAGAGAGCGACACAAACAGTCAGTCAGTCAGTCAGTCAGAGATGAGAGACAAACAGATACACATCAAGTAAAATCGATAGAGAAAGAGGATTGTGTGTGTGAGAGAGAGAGAAAGAAAGAAAGAGAGAAAAAGAAAGAAACAGAAATGAGAGAATAAATAACAAAGATAAAGTATTGATCATGTCCCGTTTTAATTTCAAACTCTCATTCGTAAGGATTATGCTGACACAGGGTGTAGCAGGCTACTGCGTAACCCTAAAAACACAAATTTTCTTATGTACCTACCTTTGACACACACACACACACACACACACACACACACACACACACACACACACACACACACACACACACACACACACACACACACAGTGTGTTGGGCCCAGTTGGTGGGACACCCAGGAGAGGGAAAGGAGGGGGGTAATAATTATCTCTTCAGTCCTGATTCCACCTGCTAATTGGGCCGAGCCTCCTGTTCCCCTCCAGTCACCAACACATAGTGTGTGTGTGTGTGAGAGAGTGTGTGTGTGTGTGAGCGAGTGGGTGAGTGAGAAAGAGAGAGAGCGATAGAGGAAGTTTATGCACCCATGCACACACTGATCTGTATATGTTTATGTACAAGTGTGTGTCTGACTGCACATTAAGATACATCTGTGTGTGTGTGCGTGTATGACTGACCGTGTGTGTGTGTGTGTGTGTGAACGACAAGAGAGAATGGAGAGGGACAGAAGTATTTTACAGAAAGAAAGGATCCCAAACTCACACCAGACCACATCAGCAAGTCTCTTATATAAATAAGGAGCACATTCAGCGGAATGAGGAAGCCTCACCCACAAAGCAAAGACATTATAGAACCATTTAGAGAAACCACATGCACCCAATACATGAACCCCTGAACCTCTCTTCAAAAATAATCACCCAAAGTGTCCCCAAATGTTACAGGAGCCAACCTAAGAGTACAGGCCTATTCACTCAGTGTCCCACAGGGTCACCGCAACAGTAAGAAAGTGAAGGAGGTGGCTTTGCAGTCCAAAAGCTTTCACAGAGCTCATGGGAAAAGTGCACATCCCCGAGTCTCCCCGAGTGGCATTCTGCGAGAAACCAGCGGTGTCGTCCCCCACACCACTAACACACTACCATGCAGCCTCACCTGGCGATCTGATTGGATGCCTGTTGATGCTCCTGGGGAAAGGCTGCTTGTGAGGCACTCATCAAATCACTGGAAATGGGGGAAGGACATGATGGGATCGCCAGAGCAGGGGGATCGGCAGGAAAAGACAAGGGAAAGGGGTCTGCGGCAGGAGTAGAGGAAGCAAGAGGTGATAGTAGCTGTAGCTCAGGTCTGAGGGACAGTTTGGGGGCTGTCTTCACGCTTGGCATTGCTTTTTCCGCACATTTTGTGGAGTCCATTTTGTACGGCTTTGGCTGACTGCTATCAAAGACAGATGCTAATGGAATGGAATAGAAGGGGTCACCATTAAAGGGGTCTGTGATTCCAGGAAACCCATGAAAAGGGTCTACAGTGCTTCCGAAGAGGTCAAGTTGCTCCTGACTACTTTTAAGACTAGCTTGTGTGTCTGTTTGAGGGCACTGAGGGTGTAAGTGTGTGACGACCAAATCCTGAGATATGGACGAAGAAGGGGGGGTTCCATCAGATACACCTCCGCTCAGGCCATGTAGTGATTGGTCAAATACGACCCATGGGAGGGTGTTACGGTCATTTTGGTCCTCAGAAGTCACCGGGGTCAACCAAGATGGAGCAGATGCCCAAGTCTCATTCAAAAGGGAGGCCCCTGCTTCAGACATCACTTCCTTTTTTACCCCAGTGCTACCCACTGCTGCCAACTTGTCAAAATCGGCCCAATCAACAGGGAATTTACTCAAGTCCTGAACTTCACTTTCCGTTGTAAAAGGAGATCCAGAGACTGAATCTTTTGGAAAAATGTCAACTCTACCATCAACAAAAGGATTAATCTCAATATCTTTGGTTGCTGGCACCTCTTGCAAAAGGACAGACTTTGGCATGTCTTTCTGGGTCACGTCAAAATTGGGCACCACTCCCTCTGTGAATTCATAATTTGGCATGGGTTCAGCAGTTCGATCACACGCCAACATAGGTGGTGGTGAAGACCACTGTTCTGACATAGCCTTGTCTTTCAGATTACTCATCCAAAGAACGTCAGGTAAGGGGTCTTCTTTTGCCACAAAGTTCTCTACAAAATTGCCCCTCTGTATCAATAGTGATGAATTTTGATTTGGAATGGCTTCTTGTGTAATGCCATTTGTTGGCAAAGAGAGAGGAGAGCTCACATCTCTGTGCACTGTTGATTTCATTTGGAGGTCACTAGCTAGTGCAGACAAGGGCGAGAGGTTAAACTGGGACACATCATCTACTTTGGGGTCATGTATTTGCCTAGTGTTTTGACAGGGGTCTGGTAAGGGCTGGGTATTCACAGCGAGATCATAAGATGCGATCAGCTGTTGCATAGGGTCCTTTGCTGTTATTAATGGCAGTGAACGCTGTGAACAAAGAGACCGATGACGCTGATGCGAACTGCAGGTGTGGTAACACTCAGATTCAGCACTTTCATAGAGGAGGCTACCGAGAAACCGAGTTGACTGAGGAGCAAGCAGCAGATCTTTATTGGGGCTAATGCTACTATTGTGGCTAGAAGCACAAACACTGTCAGTGGCTAGGCTGAAAAAGGGATTGCTAGTACTATGGCCATCATCAGGGCCCATGCTCACAAGCGGGCTAACATATGCATCTGAATCAGCGCTAACAAATGGGTTAACACTGCTGTTAGCATTATCATTTGAGCTAAGGCTAGCAGAGGGCAGAAGGCTGACAGGGCTCTCCAAGACCTTATGATGTAGCGTCTCTAGCTCGCCTGTACGAAGGCTGGTAGGTAAATGCTTGTCGTCTGGGGACATGTCCTGTAAAACTCTTGTGGGACTCAGTACAGCTGAGTCATCGGCGAAGCGTGACTCTGAGGAGATAAGGCCTTCGCCAGGCGAGGAGGCCATGATGCAGATGAGCGAGCTGGAAAAAGGGCTCTCAGCCTCGAGGGAATGATCCAAAATATGGTTGCCTGAGGATACACTTTCAGGGCCTGTTCTGTTCGACGTCTGTACTGAACTCCCCACAGAAGGCTCCACACTCTCCCAGCCAAAACCCGCACACTCACTCACTACCCTGGAGTCAACTCCCTGTTTTGCTGCAGTGTCCGAGTCAGTTAAGACCACCACATCAGCCGCATCTACAGCAGGTTCCTTCACTTCTAAGTCACCTGTTTCTTTTTTGTCCTTTTCTTTGTCTCGCTCCCCTCTAGGCTCCTGATGTGAGCTCTCAAGACAGATTGGCAAAGGGTCACCGGCAGGAAGGTCCAACTCCCGTCCCGGAGAGTAAGACACGATAGTGGAGGCTTCCAGTGTGTCATCTGAGCTCATCTCCCTGTATGCAGACACCCATGGCTCCCTGGAGGGAGGGAGCATCATCTCCGTCACTTCAGCACCAGCACTTGGAGAGAGCACCGCTCCAAGGTCAGCCTCTCTCCCGTTAACATCAATCTCGAGAGGTGAAACGGCTGACTCCAGCTCTGTAGACTGAGAGGCAACTCCTTCAGCAGTTCCAGACATTTCCACAGACTGGCCTGCTAGTCTTACCCAGGTGGTGGTAGAGCTAGCCAGCTGTGAATTTGAGACACTGCCAAGAGGCATTTGGCCGTGGGAGGTCTCATTCAGGGATGTTTCGGAGCGGCTCGGAGTGTCCATCTGGTGCAGTAACAGTCCTGGATAAGGGCAGGCTAAGTTGTGCATCCTAATGAACTCCATACTCGAATTCTCAGGTAAAGAGCTCTGCGATTCATTAGGGCTTAGCTGTAAGAGGTCCTGAGTGTTAAGTGTGTTAGTCAGAGCAGTAAAATTAGTGTCCATTTCCATTTTTGGGGGGTTTGTTTGTATTGAGGGGTCAGGAAACACGGGTGTCTGAGATGGGTCCCCAGACTTCCATGCCTGGGTCCCATCCATGTCAGAAACAAACGGGTTAAAATGCACTCCTTCGTTTGCTACGTCAGTCACTCTCTGAGGTAGACGGGCCATTCCATTAACGTCTCCTGGAGGGGTCTCTTCTGTGACATGGGATTCGAGGAGGCGGGAGGACCCAGAGCGCAAGTTGGAAGGTACAGGGCTGGAGGAATAGGTAAAAGCAGACATTTTAGGGGTTAGTGCAGCATCAACGTATATCTCCTGAAAGAAAGGGTTTTGCTGAAGGAGAGAAAGGAAAGGATTGGCGTTTGAGAGAGGTGGTGGAGCAGTGAAGGGGTTAGTGTGACAAGGGGGTGCAAGCAGAGGAAGATCAAGGGGGCTGAAAGGTGATGGGTTGGGGGTTGTGTTGGAGCCAGGATCACCCTGAGACACCAAACAGCTGGAAAGGAACACACACACACACAAACAAACAAACAAAAGACAGACAAGACACACGCAGACAAATCCCTGATGTTAGAGACTCCACTCACACGATACAACAACTACTACACTAGACTCACAAAAGAAGAAAAAAACTACAATAAAGGACATCCTGATGAAGGGTTCTTTTGCGATCAAGTTTTATAAAGCTTTTCAGTTAACAAAAAAAAACAGGGCTATGGGTTTTTAACCTCTGTGAGCGAGTTAGGCCACAACAGAGAAGGTTAATGTTCATGCCTGCCTGTCTGGAGTGTTTGCCATGGCTTCAGATCCTACAGTAGATGTATCTTCCCTGGATGCCAGGATCGTAAAAGATCCTGTAAACCAATGTTTTAAATTTCGTGCAGGTGTCTTCACTAATTAGGTCAGCTTTCTGGCTGAGAGCTGTGCTAATTATAACAAAGTCCTTATAGGCAAGTCCCCCCATTCAGTGGCCATCTTGGTAATGGCTTTGGGCAGTTAGTTATTGTCCAATTCAAATAAATAGGGAGGCATATGTAAGAGAGGTCATATTTACATAAAAAGTACAGCAGGCAAATCAGTTATGAATTGAACGATAACTATCTCCCCCTAAAACTAAAAAAAGGCTAAAAAAAGACAAAAATGCGGTACTTACATTACAGGAAGGGGTAGGATATATGTAGACAGCAAACTAATTCGTTACAAACTAACCACATACATTTCTATGAAGGACTCGTTGTGTGCTGTTTAGAGAACTGGTTTAGAGAATGGTTGGAATAATATGTGGTAGGACAACTGAAAAGGACCACACCTTAGCCCCGATTGGGGCGTGAATTGTGCAGTCAGTGGGCCTGCCCACAGCATTTGAGACCTGACAAGACTGCCATTTTCCTCATGATTCTGAGTCCTAATTTAACATACCGTAGTAATATATTATACAAATAAACTGTATATTTATCTGGGTGATTAATGACACCTTTTTATATGGTGTGACAAACTAGGAACAGGAATTAGGAACAGGAACTAGGAATTTATTTTTGGTTTTCGGGACTTCACACAGACATTAATGGCATTTATAATATTAACAGTCCATTTGACAAATGATAATAAAATTGAGCTGATAGAAAATCAGTAAAGCTGAGCCACTGAAAAAATAGTAAATGTTAGAATAGTATTAATTTAATTTAGTTAAGCAAATTAAATGAACATTAGTTCAAAGTGTGAGGTTCAAGCATTAGTAAGTGCTCTTGATATTGCCATTCATCAATCAAATTATACATTAATAGTTAAAAGGTTAAGGTAGTTTCTAAAGACAATGGCCATTCACACTTCGAGTTCAACCGAATAGAGAGAAGTCGGCATCCTGTCTCATTTCCTGATAAAACTAGGGGCTCTATTTCCAGCCCAGTGGTATGCAGTGCTCATAAAACAGCTCCATCTTAGCACACACTAACCCATACCACCGCAAACAAACATCCAACAAAACAACACACTGCATGCTTGTATGGTGCAACAAAAATGTCATTGTCAATGTTTTGCTAGCATTTAAAGTACATAGCAAGTCACTGGTGTTGGTTGGGGTAAGTCCAACGTCAGAGAATATTTTATAAAGAATACTCAATGCTACACTGCACCTTAAAACAGATCAGCAACAACTGAATCTGAAGCTATTATTTTCCATCATTCAGAAGAGATTCAATACTAAAGAATCTGCTGTCAAAGTGTTTCAAAGTTTTGTTTATCAAACCTATATTGAATACCAACTTCTTTTCAGCTAAACTGGTACTTGCCCAGTTTATGGTAAACAGACTGGAAACCCCCTTGTGCACTAATAAAGAGATTGATCTACGTGTCTATGACTAAGTACCATATCCTCTCAGCTTCCAAGTTCACAAACCAATCTTCTGTCAGAGCAGATAACACAAAGTCCATACAGTATAATAAAATGTACAGCTAAATAAATTAACAGTACGGCCTTCATCAAAAGCCTCATTCAGGTCTACGTGTTCTCTGAGAAATGTAGACATAATCACTTCACATTTTTGCTACTGCCATGTTAAACAGCATACAGACATAACACAAAGACACTAATTGAGCACACACACACACACACACACACACACGAAGGAGAGGACAGAGGATAGACCCAGTGCATTAATTCTCAAATACCAGTACATGGGACCTCACTGACGTGCATGCCCATGTCCTTTAACACCAGAGCGACAGAGCGGAGAGTGTGACATCCCTTGGCACCTATTTTTAAGATTCCCCTAAGGCCTTCTCATGGGTGCGCACACCCACACTCGACCACACCCACGGGCTTCTCAGTCATGCAGGCCCGCGTATGCACAAGGTGATTTCCCCATAATAGAGAGAGAGTCTTTACCACATAATAACCAGCATACACACCTACAATGACAAAATGACAAAGCATTTGTGTACCTGAATTAGTCATACAACAACCCGAAGACAACTCGCGTCAGAACATAACAGTTGATCATCCAGGTGAAGTACATGATTTAGTGTTGGGGTTATGTAACATAGAATTGGCCGAATGTGGTTTAGTTCACTGCTAGCCTGACACACACACACACACACAAATTATTTGTGCCTGCAAGTTTTCCCTGGGAAGCCCCTACCTATTACTAGTACTACTGATGCTGTGTTCCTGTGAAAAATGATCCAGTAAACATGAGGCAGAATCATAAGAGCCACTCACAAAGAGAGAGAGAGAAAGAGACAGAGGGAGGGAGTGAAAGAGAGAGGGAGGGAGGGAGTGAAAGAGAGGGACTGGGAGAAGCTGAACCAGAGGCAGTGTAAAGAGAGAAGATGAGAGAAAGAGTGTGGAAAGAGAAAGAGAGAAAGAGAAAGAGTGTGGAAAGAGAAAGCATTAAGATGTCAAGACTTTACAAACAGTATTTCAGCTCTCTGGGGCAACACCCCTCTGCAATGCAGATGCTGCTGTAACCAGATCCTGAACCCAGAGTACGCTAGCAGCTAGCATACCAACCGAGTACCCACAGCAAGGAGGCTGGACTCAATGCTAACCGGCTAATGCCACTGCATCAGAGAAGAGTCCTCACTGAGCAGCTAGCAAGCTGAAGGTAACTCTCAGTCTCCATCTAGAGAGGAATCATGCTAGAGCAGTTAGCATGCTAAAGACTTTCATCTAGTGCTACTATGCTCTATGCAATATATTACCGGTAATAATTAACTTCAGCTACTACAATAAAACTCCTAGCCACACTCTACGACACCGAGACACACACAAAGTGACTTAAATTATGCAAAAAAACACCAACATTACTATAAGGATGGGGAAGCTATGGCCTGCATAGCTCCCTGCTATACAAATATGACCAAAATGCAAATTTGACAAGGAGCCAGTTGTGGCATCTCTAATGAATACTGAACTCAACACAGCATTACATCAGGTCTACACAAGATCTAGGTCTTGTTTTTTCTTGTGTCAGCCACTATGGAGGTTCAACTTTGTCTGTGACACTGGCCTAAATCTTGACCAAGGAATGACCATAAAGCATGTAGTCAGGAACTCATGGTTTGTTGTCAAAATGTTTCTGAAATGCAACGACCGTCTTTCATGAGAAAAAACTTTACCACCATAGCACCATTCCACTGTGTGGAAAGAAGTAGTGTTATTAGTCATGTTGACAATGTAGCAACAGTTACCACTACATTTACTGCACCACTTTAAAGTCAGTCACCAAAAATACATTTTTGGCCAGTAGAAGTTAGTGCTGAAGTGAGTAGCTGCCGTACCCTGATTTTCATGAGACATGCAAAAGTGTCATGTGGCTTTCAGAGTAAACTCACCTGGGCTTGTTGTTAGAGTCCTTCGAGCCAAACCATCCTTTATGCTTCCCTTCCGAAGGGGCCGAAGCTGTGTCGCCCTTGCCCGCGGTCGCCACCTTGCCTGTCGATTCGCTCCTCCCATGAGAAAAAAGACCCCACTTCTGCTTCTTGACCTCGCCGTCGGCCGCAGTGACTGCCGGGGTGGCTTCCTTCTTGAACTGGGCCGCCCTCCTCTCCTCCTCCTCCAGCTTCCCGGCGTTCTCGATCGCCGCTGCAATGGCGGCCCGCTCCTCCTCCCCGGCTCTGTCCAGCGACCAGCGGCGGCCGTCCCCGGGCCCCGGGTGTGGTTCCTCTGCGCGATGCGACACCGAGAGATTCTGGAGGGACAGCGACATGGCCGAGGCCTTCTGCCGGGAACCAAGAGCAGGGGACAGGGACAAGGCTTTGGGGGCGGCTGGCTCGCCCCCCTGCTTGGAGGGGGCCGCAGGCTGGGGTTTCGGTTTGGGGGTGTGGGGAGCTGGGGCATGCTTGACTGGATGACCGTTGGCCACGGCGGTGGATGGCGGATTAGAGGACACCGTTTCGGTGATCAGGCTGTCATACGTGAAAGACTGGGGTACGGGGATGGAGATCTCACACACTTCGTCGTCATAGATACGCTTGTGTGGGGAGACTTGGGGTGAGGGGGCGACTGTGTGGTCTGAGACAGAGAGATAAAATGGAGGGAAAAAATAACATTAGAATAGAACTCAACAAGCATAGCTCTTCAGCTAAAGTAAAAAGGTGGATACTGTATACAGTTAGAGTGTGTGCTATTCATGTTGGTGTGTGTCTGTATGTATAAGATGACCAGTGTTTCCCATACATTCACTTATTTGTGGCGGCCCACCACAATATCAACACTGACCACCACACAATGATTTTCCAGGTTGTACTAAATTGTGCTTAAATCTGGTTAGCATCATAAGCACGCTGCGCTAATTTGTTAAAAACGGTTGCATTCAAGTTAATTCTGCCACCTACCACCACAAATAGAATTCAATTCTGTGGGAAACACTGATGACTCTATGTTTGTGTAAAACCTGCAATATTGCAGTGTGTTGCGTGTAACCTGGGCTGTTGTCCGCTGTGAGATTGCTGAGTTGGAAGTGTTTGTGTGTGTGTGTGTGTGTGTGCGCAACCTGGGCTGTTGTCTGCAGTGAGGTTGCTGTGAGTTGGGTGTGTGTGTGTGTGTGTGTGTGTGTGTGTGTGTGTGTGTGTGTGTACAACCTGGGCTGTTGTCTGCAGTGAGGTTGCTGTGAATTGGAAGTGTGTGTGTGTGTGTGTGTGTGTGTGTGTGTGTGTGTGCGTTGCGTGTAACCTGGGCTGTTGTCCGCTGTGAGGTTGCTGCTGTTGCTAGGTGAGTTGGACAGGTCCGACACGACGACGCTGATCCCGGCAGTGGGACTCAGGCTCCCGCCACGCGACGACGACTCGCTGCTCTCCGAGCCGAGCGACGTGCTGGAGCGCGTGTCCGACGACTTGCGCAGGCGGCCCCGAAGGAAGAAGTTCCTCATCTTGCTCCGCCGCGCCTCGCCGCCCTCGTCGTCCTCGTAGTACTCCTCCCCGCCGCCGTCGCTCGGCAACCGGCCCCGCATCCTGGCCAGCACCCCGTAGCCCCCGGGGATGATGGCGGAGGCCGAGTCCTCGTCGCCGAGGTGCTTCGTGCCGCGGATGCGCTCCTTGAGCTTGCCGAAGGCCGAGTGGGGCTTGTCCTTCATGGACAGGTCGTACATGCTGGCCGTCATGTTGTGCCGCGTGAACTGTACAGACACCTGCACCTCCCCCCGCTCCTTCTCCTTCTTGCCAGTCTTGGAGTGCAGACGGTGCCATCTGTGCAGGAAGGAAGAGAAGAGCGTGAGACACAGGGATGAATTAGGATACCACCTTATGCTGGAAATATCAACGTACATACTTCCAGTAGGTTGTTGTTGCCACCTTCAGCTTCTAATATTCTCGTGGTACATGGGAGCAACAGAATAATAAAACAGTACAATGGCCAGTCCTATATTCTTCTCCAAAAATAAAACAGGAAGTAAATTAACTATCTGCAGTGAATTAGTGCATTGATGATGAGCTGCATTCGACAAATGATCAACCCATAACTTGAATAAAGGGAGTAACTTACAGGTTCATAATGCTTACAGGTATACGCGTCATTGAGATATCTAACAAAGTAGGAAGTTGCGTACATGAAAGAACATTCCTTGTGTCCATTATGCCCTACCAGAGACCGTTCATCTGCTGTTCTGAAGCATCTCTGGCCTTACTCGTCTACAAGAGAAACCTTATGATGCAGGCGGACTCTAAGCAGGAGTCAGGAGGACTTCCCATCATCCCCCTCCTGTGCACGTTTCCTGCAGCAGGTTTTCCTTGCAGGCCTGATCTGGTGCTGCAGCCTCTAACATCCACGTGCTCCTCAGAGGGATCATTAGCCTGATCAGCAGGACTATAATAGGGCTGCAACCCAACACCATACGATAGCAGGTCTAGCAGGAACACTGGGGTTTCCTTTTGTATTCCATATGCTTACTGCATATGCCTTATGCGCCTTCAGTCTGCGTTTCATTGCGCAAGCAGTATGAGGTCTTATGCTCAACACAGGTTGGTTGTTGTGCTCACTGTTGTAGGTCTTCTATTTTACACCTGAGGTGAACACCCACAGCATGCGAAAGACACCACAGTGACTGCAACCATGTGTTCTTGACCCAACTGCACATTGTGACACTCATGTAGAGGAAGTAACATTTCTTCATTTCCCATAAACTAACAAAATATTGGTATTAGTATGCAGTAGTGGCTATAGAGTTGCCATGGCAATAAAGCTGACCACTGATTACACATGGCCAAGGCAAACAGTGCACTGCCAGAGCACTGCTTTTCTATTTGCCTTGATTAACTCTGTAAAACAGTTATCATGATAGCTACAGCTAGCATATACTTATAATATATAAATTACTTACGATCTATATGTTACCTTAAGCCTTCCTTGTAAACTTATGAGTTTATTATCCTATAAAAACGTTTACTATAAGGTCTACATCCAACTGTGCATAGTGTGTGGGCATTCCATCCCACACCCAAGGTGGGCCCTATATTCCTGTTATATCAGAGATATCTTCTAATATGAAACCTGATACACAAACTTGAAGATAACATTATACTCCACTAAGCAACACAGGCCAGGGAAGCCAACACCCTGTGTGACAACATCTAAGTGAGAATGTGAGTGTGAGAAAACCTACCATGAGAAAGAAAGAGAGAGAGCGAGAGAAGTGAGAGAGAGTGAGGAAGTGGCTAAACATGATTACTTTTTAAAGTATCAAGATTAAAATGGAAAATGCAGATTAATGCTCTAAATTCAGAAGTATGCAAGAGCTACAGATTATCCGAAGTGTCAGTGGGATTTGTGTGTGTGTGCGCACTGCCACTCTTCAGAAAATAAAAGGCTTAGGGTTTGTTACAACACAATGACTGAAAGAAAGTACTGTTGTCGGGAACAGGCTTAGCTGCGCCAGGAATGGGGAACACAATTTGTGCTCAGGGAGAGGGAAAACAAGAATTAAAAACACTGCATAACATTTTTAGGTTTATTCATCTTCATCCAGACTTTCCTGCAGGGCCTTCTTAAAGGAATGTTTCTTACCTCAGCACTCTTAACACACACCCTAAAAAAACAGATAATGAATTCACCACCAGTAGACACTACCAGGAAGCTGTCTGAGGCTCACAGACAAACCTGATAATCTACATCATTATTCACACTACAGCTATTCTTTTCTGCTAACAACACAAACTTACGGTCACGCATGTGCCCCGTATGTGCTCACATACATACACGCACACGTACATGCACACACACACACACACACACTTTGTAAGTACATATCACAAATTCTACATCTGAAGCATACTCAAACCTTTCCTTGAATTCAGGCTTGTACATTGTACCCAGAACTCCTAGAGGAAGCACTAAAGTGTCCGTGGCAAATGAGATACTTCCTTTTTAACAGCTGGAATTTTTGACTAGGACGAACTTTTAAGAAGCAACCCATCAGCTTGGTCTGGGGGGGGGGGGGGGGGGTGAAGTGGAGCGGCAATAGCTTTCCCACCTGACAAACAGTAAGCGCAGGTTCGATTCCCGAACCCAACCTTGCATGTCCTTAGATAAAAAGATCCTCGGTCTGTGAAAACCAGGGACATGTGGAGACCAGTGGACAGAAGCCATTACATGGTTTCATTTGTCTAATTTGAATGAATAAGTGACTTAAAAGTAGAATAAAAAAGAAGACTTGGTGCATTAATAATTTCCTGTGAGTGACGGATGTATGCCATCTGTCACTCACTGTGACTATTAAAGCATTCTCACTCTGCCAAAATAGTTTAGAGACTTCTTATCTTTGATCTGTACTTTCGGTCATCCTTTACCCTTTTTTTCTCCACTGACTCAAGGTCCTCACACACGTTCTCACCTCTCCTCCTCACATCGCCACTTCCACCCTTCCAATTACCTTTGCATTCCTTTAGCTGTGTTTTGTACGTTAGCGTCGCTAAATCACATTCTCACGAGTTAAAGCCAGTAATGGACACCTTATAGTGTCAGAGTTAAGAAGGGTACACAACCCCTCAGGATACAAGACATTCATAGTGTGGTTCAAACCTGACCAACCAGACTCATTGTGCCCTCAAGCATGTACGCATGTGTACACACACACACACACACACACACACACACACACACACACACACACACACACACACACACACACACACACACACACACACACACACACACACACACACACACACACACACACACACACACACACACACACACACACACACACACACACACACACACACACACAATGACCCTGCTGTATTTAATTTCTAAATGCCTATGTGTCCACAATTCTTTAAAAAGGGAGAGCAAGTTATGTGTTGAATGTTGTTTACGCATTCTTGCATATTCCTTCAACCCACAAACACACAACGCTGCTAAGAACGGAAAACGGGGGAGGAAAACAAGAGGTCTTATTTCACTTCAAAATAAAGTGTAGGCTCAGCTATTGTGAACAGAGAGAGAGAGAGAGAGAGAGAGAGAGAGAGTCTCTGACCCATTTTTTTTTTTACTTTCATGCAAAGTCCACTAAATTTGTAGACCCACACCTGCAGCACTTTTGCTGAAACAAAGGCCCAACCCCCCCCCCCCCCCCCCCCCCACACACACACACACACACACACACACACACACAGCAGAGAGAGAGAAGTTGGTCTGAAAAACCTTCCCTTGGATATTGTGTCTTGTTACCATGGGAGCAAAAAATCCTGGAGTGAACACTCCTTTTAAAAACACACGCAATTGATTTATCCTAACCAAACATAATGGGATTACATTCCCAAAATAGATTACAAAAATAAAACAAAAACAGTTGAGTTAACATTAACAAACACAAGAGGGTTTTTGCAAGCAGTCATTGGGAATATGACTTGAAACCTGAGGCCTTTTACACACACACACACACACACACACTTCAGATCTCTAGTCTGAAAATCCTCTTAGTATACACTGTCCTTTTCAATGCAGTTATGTGAAGCACAGTAGGATGCAAACGGTAAAATTCAGCTGCTTCGACTGCAGCCACCTGTCAAAGGCATAAACTCAACCCCTCAGCCTCCCAGACAACAGACTTACAGATTTGACCTTAGCAGAGATAAAGTCACCTCCATTTACCCCACAACAAATGACCCTTTACAAAGGGAAGAAAGTTGAGAGATGTTAAGGGGATGGGGTGGAGAGCGATCAGATATGCAAGCGTAGATGACAGGAATTTTGGCTGAGTGGGCACAAACAACTTCCACACCGTAGCGTTGCGTAGGTGCAGATGTACTCATACACGCACGGCCCCTATTACCTCTCCGTCACAGACCACAAAGAAAACTTTCTATAGGCCTTCAGTCCCTCATTTAACTGGAGGAAAAGAGAGAGAGACAGAGAGAGAGAGAGAGAGAGAGAGAGAGAGAGAGAAAGACAGAAGATGAGGGGAAATGAAAGCGAGACATTACATGCATGCCAACAAACACTCAAGAACACACACATTTAATGGTTATGTTCTCACACACACACACACACACACACACACACACACACACACACACACACACATACATGTTCCCTCATTCATGCTATTAAGACAAACAAACATCCCCATATCTAACATCTTTCAGGCAGCATATCAAAGGCTCCACAATCAACTCCATCTTTCAAACAGGAAATCACAGACATTCCTTCAAGCTATCCAGTCCTGTGTGTGTGTGTGTGTGTATGTGTGTGTGTGTGTGAGTGAGAGAGAGAGCCCAGAGCAATACGTTCTACATTTACACAGAAATTCACTTTTGTAATGCCTGAAATACAATGTGCACCTGCAGCATCTACCAGCCATCAACCTCAACCAATCAACCTCTCTCTCTCTCTCTCTCTCTCTCTCTCTCTCTCTCTCTCTCTCTCTCTCTCTCTCCCTTTCAGCCCCCTCCACGTCCAACCTTCACTCTAAGCTGTGGAGTATTCAACGCTGTGTGACACAGAGCATTTGCAAAGACACCCACCCCCTCCCTCTATGTCTTTTTTTCTCACCTCTGTCAGTCTCTCTCTCATTTCTCAAGTAGATTGCCCTCTACATGAGCCTGCCTCTCCCCTTGGAATGAAAATGTCCCTCACAGCAAAGATCTTGAAGCACTGCCCTTCTAATCACAAACCTCTCCATCTTCTCCCCCCTGTATCAAACACAGCCCTGCGCCATTAGCTATGACAAATATTTCACTACATCTTTTTCAAAATCCAATCAAATGTAGTGACCAGCAAAAATGCAATATTAAACATAAGACAGTGCGGAGCTGTTGACTAGAGTTCACCCGGTCATTGAATTCTGATCATAATATGGGCTTAAAGCAATAGAAATATCTGTGCCTGGCCTTGAAGTTATCAGACATTTATGAGGAAGACATATATATACTGTAGTCTCATTGCCTATTTTCAAATCTTAGGCATATCAGCTCACGCCTGAACACTTTAAGCCCTGTGATTAGTCATGGTCAACCACTACCAAACAAATACAGACTTCACATCTCTGCCATTTACTGCGCTTAGTGAATGGAGAGTAACCTACGGTGGTCTGACAATGGCTCTAAGTGTTAATGGTCTCACCATTATGTCATGAGCCATAATATTTTTAATTACGAAATGAGGGGCATTCTTTGGTCATTGACAGTAATAGGAGATGCAAACTGTGTCTTTTGAGTCCATTTCTTTACTCTAATGTCTTCTTCATCGTTGGTCATCCACTGTTGAGTTTTTCCTCACCTTCTTAGTATCATTCTTCTTTTGCATCAGAATGCGACCTGTGACCTGCAGAGCATGACTCAGCAATACGAAGTGGATCAACACGGAGGTGAAGAAGATACAGAAGAACCGAGAGAGAGAGAGAGGAGGGAAAACAACCAGAGGAAGGGAAATAACCCCAAAGGTCAACATTGTAAGTCTGCCAACCTTGGAGTGCAAAATGTGTTACTGAAATATCTCACAGACCTGAACACCCAGTAGTATATCTCTTGCTCACAATATACCTCTCTCCTCGTTTGTACAAAGCCTACCACACACACTAACATCACACACATCAGCAATGCTGAGCATCATCTGATGCCCTCCATCAACTGGCACCCTGTTCCTGGCACACTAAAGGTTGGCATGAGGACTCAGGTGCCAGCTGCACCCTAGTCCTGGCACGGGCCATCTGGTCAAAAGGGGAACATATAGCCTGTGTGTGTGTGTGTGTGTGTGTGTGTGTGTGTGTGTGTGTGAGATACAGAAAGAGAGAGAACTGTGTCAAGTGAGAGTGTGCAGGCATGTGTGAGAGAGAACAAGAGACAGACAGAGAGAGAGAGAGAGAGAGAGAGAGAGAGAAAGAAAGAAAGAAAGAAAGAAAGAAAGAAAGAAAGAAAGAAAGAGAGCAAGACTGTCGGCTGAGAGTGTGAGAGAGAACGAGACAGAGAGATCAACAGATAAAGACAGGCAGGTGACAAGTCTGTGTGCTTAAGTCAACATGTACTGAAAACCAATCTTGTCCTTTAACAACTCCAACAATGCCTGTGGTCATAAGCCCAGTCAGATGCCTGTCCAGGGCATCATCCAGGCCTCTCGTACTAGCACCTAGACCAAAACCACACGAGTTAGCTGTCCAAATCTGACCTTATTTTCTTCTCAGTGGTATTTACACTTTCTGTTTGGTGGACCTTTGGCAGGAAGTGTGGGTCCAACACAAGATCATCCTCATATGGTTTAATCTTTTAAAGAGGTTGCTGAAATACAGTGTGCTCAAAACAGACCTCTTGCCCATCAACTAATGAACAGCTGAAGGCCACTGACTTGGATGAGCAGAAAATGAATGTTCAGTAGTCAGGCTTCCATTTACAATGCTGTACTTTCAGTGCCCTCTTACCTACAGTAGGCTACATAACCTAATATCCACTGTTAGGTTTCACCAATGGCTGAAACAAACATTCTAGCTAACTAGTCCTACACATGACAAGCTGGTAGGCTATACACTCTAGCTAGTTTCTTCCTTGTAGTAGGAAAGCCCTGTATTTGTATGGATGTGTGCTACTAAGTTATTCTGGGTTGTGTTGTGTTTATCTGACTGCTAACGTTAGGGGTTGGTAGGGTAGCCTATTCCCCACCCTTGGATGTAAGTGAATCTGGGTTCAGTCTTGACCGTTCATATTACATAACCCAAATGCTGACTCTGCTTTGCTGGTGTCCCGTTAGACACAGACGCATTATTCACTGGACTGGTCCACACTGCGAACAACACACCTTTTTACAGGGCCGCAGCCGAAAGTAGTCGGCAGCATAAACACGTCTCATTTTTAGTTCAATAACGGAGTTCCGCAGGTGCACCTCTGCCTTGTCATAATCGACCTCGCGCCCCCAGCTGCAAGCGAGTGATCGCGGTGTGGAACGAGGGAGGGCGTGACTGCAGAGGAACGGAATGCAGCACTCTCCGCAAGCTTCCATATCATCCACCGTGAGGCCTCGGGAGCACGATTAAAAGCGGTAGCCCAAACCGACTGAACCAGAACACTGTCACAGAAAACACCCATGTTAAAGTTCCAAACTACCGCATTATGCCCGGAGTACAAAGGCAGTCTGCACACGTAACCGACAATCAAAACTCTTAAATAATTAATTAACAAGTTAGGCCTAGACATAAACAAATAAAAGGGGAGAGGGAGTTATTTCCAAAGGTAAACCTACTCTTTTTTCATGGATATTCGATCCTGGAAAGCCTTATCCAGAGGAATTACTGCTTGCCCGAGAAAGACATCCAGACCGATGAGCGCCCGGTGCATGGCCGTGAGAGTGAGATCGCAGCTCCCGGGAGGACAGACGTCGCGTCCGCCTGGCTCGAGCACCCCCGGCTGGAGCTCAAACGTGCATTCCTCTCCCCACTCCGGATTCATGGTCTTCTCCATAACACACGTGGAGTACTTTTCCTTGCCCACCTGAATGATAACATAGGCGTCGTTGGTGCCATGCTTGCCCTTCGCGCGCAATCCACGGGCCCGAAGCACTGTCACCTGCACATGAGTGGGCACCCACCGCTGATACTCATCGTTCGTAATTGCTGAGGACATGTCCGCATGCACGCAGGTACCGGACAGCTCCGGTCACCGGCGTGTCCCGGTTGCTCTCGTGGTGTCGGGTGAAGCCAGCCTAGCCGCCTACTCGCCGAGCCTTTGCATCGGCGGTTAAGTGTTATTTTAAGCGTCTATGAGCAAAGTACCGGCGCCACTGTGCCCTGTCTGAATCGGCTACGGTTCTATGCGCGAGCGTGTTCGCTGCTTCTCCTCTCGACGGACGGGCACGTTCTCATCTGCAAGAACAGCGAACTGACGTCACCCGTCTCACCGCAGCACTAGGAAGTGACTAGAAGCTGATCGCCGGCTGCCCCTGATAAAACAAACTCGCCGATATTATAAATGTTGTCTGTCAGACACACCATAGAAACCCTCTTCCCTCTACAGTGGTGTGAAAAATGAACGGAGCGGAATCCGAGACGATTTTTGGAAAGAAAATGTGTCAGGTGTGGAGTGCTCCACGTGTCGGTGGCAGGTGGAAGGAATCAATCCACTGGGTCACATAGCAATGATGCAGATGTGCTGAAGATCAACACGGAAACTTTTCTGAATCTGGAAAGAAAGCCCTAGCTGTGGGCCTATATTGATTAGAATTTGGTTAACATCTTATCTATTTTGATATCCCCACGTCACGCCATCAAGAAATAAGGTAGCCTGCATCTTCCTCTTATTTGGCCTCGAAGTGCCCCGAATCCCTCTCAAGGACATTTGGCCCTCTTATTTTGGGAACAGCTTGAAACAGAAAGTTTGTTCTTGCAGATGCCTATTGTGAGTTGCCAAAGCAAAGCAAACTTTAATACAGTCAAATATAACTATTTATTTTAAAATAAATAATCCTAAACAATTAGCCTGTCTGTCCTGACTTATTTGCAGGCAAGCATGACATGACTTATAAGGTCACTCAAGTGTGGAGACATTTTCCTCCAGGCTATCTATTCTTTTGGTATGTTATTCATTGTGTAAGAGTAGACTAAAATGCGTCATCACTGTCAATGACAAAAGATTCTAAACCACACAGAGTGTTTTCTGCTTTGTTCTGTGACATAATGAAGACTAGTGTGGTTGCTCAGCTTTCCCCTGATTTAGCTGTCTAAAATGATAAGCGCAAGGGTAGGAGTGACAGGGATATTTACACTTGTTGGCATTTATGACAAACAGTGACACTTGAACCCTTTCTCCAGGCTGTTGGCTCCAATATCATGCTTTAGTTCGCTGTGCATCAGAATTGAATGGCCCTCTCCAAGAGCTGATTTGTTGTGCCTCCCCCACCCCCTTACCTTGGATAACGTATGGCAAGTCTATGATGGCAAGCCATAGTATATGTTTATGCAGCACATTGTACAGACATTAAGATATGCACGTAAAATCTTTTTTTGTTTATGACTGATATTTTCTTTACTAACCTTGTTCTCTCTCATATAGGATCTTTGCATGCAAGTGCTTATGGGTGTGTTAATATTGTTCCTCATCGCCTAACCTGCTTTTATGCATACGGATACAAGGTGACCTACCCGTAGGTTCATTCACTCACTTCACTAACTTCACTCACATTGTTTGTTTTCTTCCCCTCTAGCTCCTCTGGGATGCTGCTGCAGTCTTTCCACTGGATCATGCAAAACCCTACTTGCCCAGCCACCTGCCCACCAAACCGTTGCACAATTTCTACTCTGGTTATAGACCCTTTTAACAATAAAAACAAAAACAATGCTTGAACGTTTTATTTAGTTCCCAATCTACTTCCTCGGCATTAAGATAATATATGGAATGTTAAAACGGAAGTCTTGTGGGGCCAACTATGATGCTGATAATGGAACTCTCTCGAAAGGGTCTATAATATGATACGTCTTATATACATATTGAATGACATCACTGACATATTTCCTTCTTCATTGCTCTGTTTATTTTTTTTTTACTTTATGAGCTCACTGTATACCTTTTAAGCTGTTCTGCAACATGGAATCTGGAATCTTTAACCAAATAACGAACCTCTACTGGGCTGTAATGCTAAATGACTTAGATCTGCACAAAATGGCACTGAGCTTAAGTGCAGTCAGCGATTGTGCAGGAAGACGCGTTTGTTTATGTTTATGTTTATATTTACATTCATTAGCAGATGCTTTTCAAAACAACATACATTATATATACAGGACCAAACAAAACACACGAGGGGGGTATTCCAAGTACGTGGTTTAGTGGCAACCCTGGGTAAGTTAACTCAGAGTATATGGTAAACCTCCTAAATATGGCTTCATTCTCCATTGCCAATGCCATAGGGCTCTTGTTGTAGGAGGTTTACCACTTGTACTCTGAGTTAACTTACCCAGGTTTGTCACAAAACCACGTACTTGGAATACCCCCCAGGGAGGTAGCTCACCCCTACCTTCAGTATTTACAAAGAAACACAGGGTTTCGTTTTTTGTTTGGGGGACAGGCTGCTCCCACTTTGTTTCCAGTTTTCGGAGCCTGGGATGCCTATAGACCGGCTTTTTTTACAGTGATACTCACAGAATGGGCGGCTAGAGAGTCATGAGAAAATGATTGCTGAATGTGACAAAGAAATATTATGAGCTTGAAATCACTTACTACACATCCATCAGGGACTTGTACTGTAAAAATAAATACTCTTATTCTCCAGTAGAATTTCATTTTATGGGACATTGTGTAAAATTTCTTCCCTGGTGAGGTAATGAGGTAACATCAGCCCATGGAGGTTATCTGCTTGTCACGGTCATGTTATCACTTGATCTAAATTTCCGGAAGCAGAATTGTTCCCAAACAACAGAGGGAGGCCAGTATTTTGACTCTCCAGAAAACAAAAACACATGAAAGCAGATGACACACCTGTGCTCTGCATGCTAACTGCTTACCCCACTCCTTGTGGTAAGCCAGCAATCTGGTGCGCAGCTGACTGTGCAGAAATGGAATAAAAATGACTGCATTTATCCTAGACCTATTTCAATATGTTTAAATTTTACACACTAAGATATTCATTTTGCACATCCTCCCATCATTTAAGGTATGGTTTAGATCTCCTTTAACAAGATCTCTCTTCCACAAAGAAAAGGTGTTGTAATCTGCTGAAAATATGGTTCAATCCATCACCTTTAAGATAGGGCAAACTGGCATGAAGCTCCTTTTCCAGTATCAGATACCCTGAGCTGATCTCTGGCCTAAGATGACTCGTCCTATCTTCTCCTGCAGACGTAACGATTAGAAAACATAATCAAGGCAAGATCATAATCATCACCAACTACAACTCTACAAACACAGACACAAAAAATTCTCAAAAGAAACAACAATTATTATTATAAATATGAAATAAATAGCCCTGTCAGCTTTCATAACCCAAGTGCAGCAGTAAAAAAAAAGCAATCTTGCATTCCATGTAGACCATGTACCACCACAAGAAGTTAGGATTGTAAAAAAAGAAAAAAAAAACTCATTCAAAGCCGAAGATATGGAAAGGAGATATGCATAGCTGACTGATTCCAAAACAAACCCAGCACTCATGTTTTTTCTCCTGGTGATGTATGTTGGGAATCACAGCGTACTGCACAGCAATGGACAAGTCATAACTAAATGTAGAGAAGGAGTTTGACACTAAAGATGATGAATTACTAGGATAATAGAGCATAGGTCTACTTGTTTTCCATTTGCTTTGGCTGTGTGCAATTCAGGTGCATTCTTGAGGGAGTCCGAAAGGGCACTTTTTACAAAGAAATCATGTGTTTTTGTTTGTCTATGTAACATCACCACTTGCAGATACAACAACAGAACAGACAAACACACACACACACACTGACACCCTCTGAATGTATGTCAAGTTTCTTGGAATTCCATTCATGGGGATAGATATCAGATAGATAGATAGATAGATAGATAGATAGATAGATAGATATAGATAGATAGATACTTTATTGATCCCCAGGGGAAATTCAAGAATTGTAATATCAGCTACACACACACACACACACACACACACATTTATGTGACAGAAGCAAAGAAAATGCATGCCTTTTAAATTCTGATAGAATTTCTTAATTTGTCCTTCATCGATTTGTTACAGGTCCCTAGAGTGCTCACAACCACCAGATGTAAGAGGTTTTCTGTCCAGACTCTGGTGATTTCAGGCAGCACAGATCCCACTGCTCAGCCTCTCCATCATCTGCTCTTGGGCTCCCCCAGAGGATTGGAGAGATCACCACACAAACAGGTCAGAGGCATACTACCAGAGATTTTTTAATGAAGAGACACAGCACTCAAAAAATCCTCCATCGAAATGCATGGGGTTAGTTTGTAATATGGCAGTTGTCTACACATATCCCAACCCTTCCAGGGCAAAACGTCGACATGTGAATACATTGAGCCAATCATGTGGTGTGTTGTGAATACATTGAGCCAATCATGTGGTGTGTTGTGAATACATTGAGCCAATCATGTGTTGTGTTGTGAAGACATTGCCAATCATGTGTTGTGATCTCGCAGCTGGAGCAAGGTTGGTGTCATGAAGCCTTGCGCGCACGTATTTCTGCCAAAATAGATCCTGATAAGTGCCCAAAAAGCATTGCAATATGGCCACCGAGTGGAGGGACTTGCCTAAAAGGACTTTGATACTACCAGATGGATCTCTGAGCTTTGAATATTTTGACATTCATGCAGTTGATGAAGTTTCTATTCCATCAGAGTAAGAAGTCCTTTTCTCCTATGGGTTTGTTGAAGGGATGTTTGGTAATTAGATGGGTTTCTCTGATACATGTGAGATAGATAGATAGATAGATAGATAGATAGATAGATAGATAGATAGATAGATAGATAGATACTGTGCAGTAGACATGGGTTTGGACAGCTATAGCACTTTGCATTGATTTTGGAAGCTTAAAGGAACACAGTGGAAACTGATATCTGTTCTCCTTGGCATCAATATTCAACGCCATTTAGCATAAGATGACAACCAGTTCGTCAGTTTAGTCATAAACTGACTGAAAGGGTCACAATCCTACCCGATCAACACAGTTCAAAAGTTACACAGAGCAATATCAAGGGTTCAGGAATTAGGATGTGCATTGGCAATGTCAGAGACTTCATATTATATGTCAGTAGCATCAGAATGAGATTGAAGCTTTTATTTTAAGGTAAAAGAACTGCGCTGTGTTCCTTTAGATATAGTGCAGTGATGCAACCTGGTGAGAACCATGGTGAATCTCAATTAAAATCTCCTTATATGGCACCTAGACTGTCTATTCATCAAAGACCAGCCATGTGCCATGATATGTGGAGAGACTACATATTCTGGTTAAGTGTTAATAATAATAATAATAATAATAATAATAATAATAATAATAACAATTGAATACGCTTTATTTGTACAGAACCTTTCATACACAGAAATGCATGAAATTTTACAGGTGAAATGTATGAAATGTTACTCCCAGATACCACGCATAGAAGATGAGAATGTTTGGAATACTTGAAAATAATGACTTCAGATTAGCCTAGAGGGGAGGCAAACAAGTGTCGTCTGCAAGTCGTCTTGTTCTCTATCTGAATACTGATTTTTTACTACAGTCTCCTAACTACGGAGTCTGCAAACCTTGCAGATCATCAGAACATTTTACAGCTTCCATGGCCTTCCATATATATGTTGGCAATATAATAATCATCATTACCTAAGGCACTTCTCCCCATCAGACACTGAAATCTGTTTCTCCTGCTGCTCTCACTTGTCATGGAGTGTGGGAGTCAGGCAGTGTAGTCATTATCTTCGCTTCTCACCATAAATATGGAAAACTAAGCACAACAATCAGGATTTTACATTAGTATACACACACACACACACACATACATGCACACACACACACGCACACACACAATACCAATGTACAGTACCATATTACTCACTGAATACATTGTAGTGTGTGTGTGTGTGTGTGTGTGTGTGTGTTTGTGTTTTGTTTTGTGATGATAGTGTGAATTTCAAGTGTTTCAGTGCTTGACGAGCACAACTTAATGAAATTCCATGCAATGACACACACACACACACACGCACACACACACACACACACATTCTACATGGTCTCCAACTTTGGGCTGAAATTCTAATGTATTCTAATGTAAACTTTTTATGTCAGTATACATTTTTGTAAATTGCTTAACCATAGTATCCTACCAGCATGTTTCTTATAATGGCAGATATCAGACAATTACCATCTTCAGTGTGACAGTGTGACCCCCCACCCCCCAAATCTGAGCAGTCTAGATCCACGCCTAGACTTGAGTTGAGACCTGGGTCTCCATTTAGAAGGTTGATGTGAGCTCCCCCTGCTGGTTATTAAGATCACTGCAGTAAGTCATCCACATGTCCTTCTAACATGAGATAAGGCATACAATACAAAACCGGCACAGTGAGCCTGGAGAGTTCTGCTCTGCAAACGCCCATATTTTAAAGCTTTGTTATTAAGATATGGCTGAAAATTAGTAGCAGATAGAGTCAGACTGAGAGAGAGAGAGAGAGAGAGAGAGAGAGAATTATCTTGATCTTTATAATCCAGACCTAATTATCATGTGCTATTCTTAGGGCTGTGCTGTCCATCACCACTCTTTAGTGAATTCCTGCTTTAGTGGCCAAGGCCAGTGCCCCACATTGGATAATCATGTCACCACCACCATAGTGTGTGTGTGTGTGTGTGTGTGTGTGTGTGTGTGTGTGTGTGTGTGTGTGTGTGTTTGTTTGTGCGTGTGTGTGTGAGTGTGTACATCTGTGTTTCTTACATTTCCTATTTGTTTGCATGCACATTCATCATCAGAGCAAACAGTTGCATAGAAACACTTGAACACTTGCTAAATACAGAGAGAAACATAAACTGGCGGCTGACATTCACAAATCGAGCATCAAGGCCAAGAGACATGTGTATACACACACACACACACACACACACACACACATGCAGAATTCTGTTCCAAGCACCAGAGTGCAAATAGACCACTTAGAGTCTAAACTGCGTTATTAGATCCCTAATCGGGGATCAGTGCTTGACGAGCACAACGTAATGAAATTCCACAAAAAGAACCACACACACACACACACACACACACACACACACACACACACTATTGGTGGTAACACACAAGCAATGAGTGTGTCAGTCACCTACAGCTGTGATTTATGTCCAATCTGTCACTCACTCTCTTCTTCTCTCCTCCTCTCTACTTTCTTCTCTCTCTCTCCCTCTCTCTCTCTTCCTCCTGTTCTTATTAAGTGTGGTTGTAAAGGGAAGAAGTGGTTCAACTTTATGCGCTGAGAACAGCCTCTTTTGCTGTTAGTGGTTTAACGGATTTACCCAGAACCCAAATATTTTGACTCGGTCTAGGTTTAGATTCACTTCCTGTGTGTGTGTGTGTGTGTGTGTGTGTGTGTGTGCTTTGTGGGTGCATGCATGCACACTTGTCCAAACAGCACATGAGATTAATTCTTCACTGAGCGTACGGTGCCACGATCGCAGGACGTCTCCGCGGTGCAGAATGCACGGCACAGCTGGTCTCCTGCCCGCCTGTTTGCTGCCTCTCTGGGCTTTGTGCGCGGTTTCAGCTTACCAGCTCGGGGACCACCGCTCTCCCCCGCCTGGTTTAAGTCGGGTTAGATTTTAATTATCTGCTAAACGGCGCACGGAAGCCATTTGTGGGAAAGAATTGTGGACTGACCTCGTCACCTGTCAATCATCTGATAAAAGAGGCAGCGAGCGAGGTCCTCCGCGGCGGACACATCAGAGAGGCTCCACTTTACAAAAACGAGTCTCTGATGTCTGTCTGAAGAAATCACTGGACTCTTCCTCTTTGAATGTGATATATAAAAAAGAAGTTGTGTTCTGTGTGTGGTGTGTGTGTGTGTGTTTTTTTTTTTTTTTTAAAACAAGTTTTGTAAGGATACAAGCTATTTGTGTATTCAAAATCAGAAAATGACAGCCAACAATGACGGCCCTAACGTTAGAAAATATATGTGGAAAGGCAATGTTTAGGTGCTTCTGTGTAAACCTTTATATTCTGAGGAATGAAAGCTGGTTTTAAAAATATATATATTTTCTGATCCATTCCATTTTAAAAGCCATTCAGCTGTACCATATATTTACTTAACTTTAAGTAAATGTAATTTACTTCCCCTAATATGCAATAGCTACTTTGTGAATTAAGGCTATTTACTCCTGCATATTATATACATAAGTAAAACAAGTTAAATGATACAAGCAAATAGATAAATCAATGGATTCAAATAATGAAAACTATTTTTTATATGAATTAGTAAAAAAAAATATGAATATATGTATCCTCCATGGTGCCTCTTGTGGTTGTGTGTCCCCAGTGGGCTGAAAGCCTGTTTTTGCAGGCACAAACCACTCTCCTGCGGGCACCACATCACCATGCTGAATGACTTCATTACCGTCATATGCACTGAGTTGCCATTTAATTTGGTTTGTCGCCACCTGCTGCTGTTTTCCTAATGTTGGTCTCTGTCAGTCTCAGTCTTTTACTCTCTCTCTCTCTCTCTCTCTCCACTATACACACTCACACACTCACACACACAGACACACACACACACACACACACACACACACACACACACACACACACATAAATGCACACATACTCACATACTCTCCACAACCACAGACTTCACCTCTGAACCCAGCACGTTCCCAGGAGACGCCCCCTCAATTCCCCAGCAACAAACCCCGGCCATCACTAAGGAGATTTGTTTTGACGCCAATTGGCTTTGATAGCAACCAATTATTGTTGGGTGGGGTGAAGGGGGGGCTTGTGTGTGTAAAAGAAAGAGGGGGGGGTGATGAGAGCAAGACGAAGAGAACAGAGAGGTGAATAAAGACAGACGGGGAGCAAAGAGGTAAAAGCAACAGAGAGGGACATGCGTGCTTTAAGCTTGTTAAATTGACCTTGTCCCCCACAGAGGCCTATGAATCCTGGGTCTAAATTTGGGGGAGCGCCCCCCTGGTGTCTGATCTCCCTTGGGGGAGCTGAGAACAGTGTAAGCCCCTTTAATTCCATGTGTGTTTAGGCTTTTTGGTGGGTTTGTGTCTGTATGGCTCTTTCACTGAAGAGCTATTCTGTGTGTTGGCGATGTTGGTTTGTAAAGCTGCTTTGATTGAACCCCTACAGGTGGAAAAGAAAAGCCCTCACTGCCCTTGGGGGGAAATGGGTGTGTGTGTGTGTGTGTGTGTGTGTGTGTGTGTGTGTGTGTGTGTGTGTGTGTGAGAATGTGTGAGCGTGTGTTTGTGTGTGTGTGTGTGTGTGTTTGTGTGTGTGTGTGTGTGTGTGTGTGTGTGTGTGTGTGTGTGTTTGTGTGGATTATTCAGAGCTGCTTTGGAGGTTATGAGAATGTTTGTTGAGTGGCTGGACTCGATGGAGGTTGGCTCTGTCCAGGAGTCATGACCCTGAGATGCTGCCCATTTGTGTTGACATTCAATTCCACATCTGTGAGTTTACATGTATTTGTGTGTGTGTGTGTGTGTGTGTGTGTGTGTGTGTGTGTGTGAGAATGTGTGAGCGTGTGTTTGTGTGTGTGTGTTTGTGTGTGTGTGTGTGTGTGTGTGTGTGTGTGTGTGTGTGTGTGTGTGTGTGTGGATTATTCAGAGCTGCTTTGGAGGTTATGAGAATGTTTGTTGAGTGGCTGGACTCAATGGAGGTTGGCTCTGTCCAGGAGTCATGACCCTGAGATGCTGCCCATTTGTGTTGACACTCATTCAATTCCACATCTGTGAGTTTACATGTATTGTGTGTGTGTGTGTGTGTGTGTGTGTGTGTGTGTGTGTGTGTGTGTGTGTGTGTGTGTGTGTGTGTGTGTGTGTGTGTGTGTGTGAGAATGTGTGAGCGTGTGTTTGTGTGTGTGTGTTTGTGTGTGTGTGTGTGTGTGTGTGTGTGTGTGTGTGTGGTTGTGTGTGTGTGGATTATTCAGAGCTGCTTTGGAGGTTATGAGAATGTTTGTTGAGTGGCTGGACTCAATGGAGGTTGGCTCTGTCCAGGAGTCATGACCCTGAGATGCTGCCCATTTGTGTTGACACTCATTCAATTCCACATCTGTGAGTTTACATGTATTTGTGTGTGTGTGTGTGTGTGTGTGTGTGTGTGTGTGTGTGTCTGTCTGTCTGTCTGTCTGTGTGTTTGTGTCTGTCTGTCTGCCTATATGTGTGTATCTGTCTGTCTATGTGTGTGTATGTGTGTGTGTGTGTGTCTGTCAGTCTGTTTGTGTGTGTCTATTCTATACCATGATCATCTCCAGCTGAACTAAAATCCAAGGTCAGGAAAGTAGTAAGTATGCTTGCTGAGTTACCGAAGTCTCTACAAATAAAATCCCGATGGGATAGAGTAGCTCTTAAACACATTCGGTACCCAGAAATTCTGGCAGATGGCTGCCCCCTTTGGGTGACATTCACATAAAAATTCCATTATTTGAACATGGTGATTTCGCTACTTCTTTCACACAATGTTTGCGCAGACAACCTCATGGCTTAGGGTCTGTAAGAGGTGCTTTGTGATGGTGTCTTTTGTGTGAGGAACTCTTCAAATAAAGTGGAGATGAACTGAATCTATCTCCCCTTAATATCCAGTGAGCATTCATGTCTTTCTGTGATCCTGTCCCTCTCAGATGTATAGAAAGAGAGAGTAGGTAATGAATAAACCAATGGGAAATGTTTGCATTTTTGGCTTGTGACTTTTGTTTATGTTTGTGTTTGTGATTGGGGGGGTGACTGAGTCTGTTGCTTTTCATGTCTTGGTGCTGATAAAGCAGAGAGGTCCAGATGGCTCAGATTGAAAACCCCAAGGGCACGTCAAGGGCACAGTCCTTCAGTGCTCAGACAGAGACACCACGCATCAGGGTCAAGAGCTTTTGTGTATGGTCTGGCCCCTTGACCATGAGGTGGCCATGGCGATTGACCTCAAGATAGACACAGTAGCAAAAGATCATTGTGTGCACCCACCCACAGTTGAGACTTCTGGGTAAGCTAATCTTGGTGACCTTTGACCCCATGATATCTTCTGTACATGATCATCCATGTGAATGAGTATTTATGAACCACATCTCACTCTCCAAAGTTCTTTCTCTCTATTCAAACAGAGGACATAGAGACAATGCAGAAACAGATAGGCCTACCTCTTTCTATTCAGTGTATACCACTTCAGACATAAATGGAAAGAAATATATATAATTTGCCAGGTAAAAATTTGTGTAGGCCTACTAATGGACTCTTTAGAGTCATTCCTTTGAAACGACAAACAAAGCCCGTTTGGCTAATTAAGTCCGCGTCCTGTTAGTGAAGAACAATTACCACTGCAAAGGCAATTTCCGCGTCAGTGTCGTCACGTTGCTAGAGGAAAGGGACACTATAGGAACAACTCTTTAGATTGCCATTTCACATTGACTTTGTCGCCTACTCACGATAATAACGCCATTAACTAGAAAATAACTTTCTCCCCCGCTTCGGTGCTGCTCCGTTGGCGCGAGGTAGCCTCCAATCACAAAGCCCCGTGATTGAATTTTCACATCATTCACTTAGCTCGCGCCCCGAGGTCCGTTTAATTAGATTAGAACACTAAATAGCTAAATAAATAAATAAAGTTTATAGACGAGCTGGAGCTGATTTGCAATTTTCTCTTTATGTCGTCTTCGGGAACAAGAACTTTTCTTCACCCACACACTTTTTGCCAAGCCCTGTCAGATAACACATTTTGACGAGTTCAGTTTTAAAATGTCATTTATAAAATGTGTTAGGCTAATGAAAAACGACATGAAATTTAAGTCATTATGAATCTTCTTTCCAATAGCATAGGCTAGGCTACTGTTGCCTGTTGAAAGGCCGTAGGCTGCCTAGACCAATTAAAGTTATTTGGCTATAATGTATGAGACGTTTAGGAGTGTCGTTTGTCACAAATGTTCTTTTTACTTCCCAATAATAAACTGCATTGTGGTGCGCGTTTGTAATTGAACTCATCGAGCGGACCCCGGCCGCATATTTTGATGCAGTCTGGTTATTTAGAGGTCGACCCGCGTCGCGGACACCCTCCCAATATCAAAGCCAAAGGCGAAGCGCTGCGCGCATTCATCGATGAGATTTTTAGAAGGTTATTTGTCAACACGCGTGACCCCCAAACCGTCCCGAGCCCTCACTAATCTTCGGCGCCCGCGAACTGCCGGGTTTCCCTGTTTCTGATGCTGATTGATTCGTGTATAAACAGGTCGGTGACCGTGGGAGCGAGTGGTTTTGAATGCCAGACGTGTCATTTGAGTCATGTCCTTTGCTCAACGCTCAGGTAATCCGTTAAACGAATGGGAATGGATGTCGTGGTGATTGAAACGGTTTGTTTGATTTCGTCCATGTCTTCATGCAGCATTCACTCTCCCATTCTCTGATATTTACCGACCATTAACGACACTCTTGGACAAATACCGGAGCTCGCTGCATATTAAGCCCTGAGACGTGCTCTAAAGACATAAACTGGCATAACACCAACACACTTCAAACTCTTTCCATAGCAGGTTACAGTAACCTGGAATGTTTTCTGAACTAAAATAATAGCCCACAGACTTTACACTCTATCTTTAATTGGACACATTTGATCATGAGTGCGAGGAAGCCAATTCTGAGAGAAAGAGCAAGAGACAGAGTTCACTGATGGATCCTCTAAACACAGTACACTTGATCGACAGGTTAAGAAATGACTTTCCTGACATGTTAGAAACCCCAAATTACGACGTGGGATGAACATAGACCTTGCCCCACGAGGCCCAGAGCGGAATCATCCCTGCTAGCAAGTGCGTTCCTTTGGAAAATATCAGAATGTTAGGGAAGGCTCTGAGGCTAAAAGCAACAGGAAGGGGATTAACAGGGCGGGACGCAGGGGAATGACATTTAACTTGTTAATGCATTCCCCTAAAAAGATAAACGATAAATTGTGCATTTATTTTTTTTTCTTTAGCGTGCGTAAAAGATAACACGTTGCGGTTCGGCCCAGAGGCCACGAGCTGCTCCTATGCAAAGTGACAGCCAATTATGAGAGCCTAGTTTCCGGTAATGACTTTCCAATGAATCTACTGATTGAAATGTAACTGACGCGGCCTCAGGCAGAAAGAGCCAGGCAGCGAGAAAGAAACAATAAGCAGTCAAAGACAAAGGATACTGTCTCTCTCTCTCTTTCTGTCTATTTTCTCTATCTTATAGCTTAGCCTATATGTATATATGAGGTCTGGTGAGAGATATGCATATACTGATGAAAAAATTAAGTCCGCAACCGCTCGAAGCAAACATAAATTAGCATATTCAAGGTAAATATGCAGACTATTTACGATAATAAGGGCGGATTATTCAATTCAATGAATGTTAAATAGATGAGGAAATTGCGTGTGTCTTATCATCGATGGCTCCTATTTATTTCCATCGCTGCCCAATTGAACTCTTCATTTTACTCCATTCCACCTTCCTTCTTTGCCTCTCTCCTCTTCTCTCCCTCTCTTTTCTCATTTCCCTTTGTGGCAGGTTACACCGGTTGGTCACGCGGGACTGAAATGGCTTCGGTGTTCACACTGGGGCCAGCGCGTGCAATACAGGTCCCCGTGCGCATCGCCCCGCGGCCAGCGCGCAGGATAAGCCTTTTCAATTCTCCCCAGTTCAGATAAAGGGCAAGATTAATGTGCGCAGTATGTTATGCACAAGGGGAGGAAAAAATAGTAGAATCCATCTAGATTAAATAAAAATGACCTTTCGTAAACCCTCTCTTTCTCGTTGCTCCATTTTCGCTGCAAGTTTTAAGTGTTCTGCACTTAGTAAGGCGTGCTGGATCCCACCAATAAAAGAAAACGTTCTCACTTCCTATTATAGGCCTAAACCATTAATAGGCGTACAGCCTGTCCTCTTAAAGGACTCAATAGATTAATTAAAATGTCCTAAATTGTTTAATAAACATTTCCCCTGATTCGTCTGTAGGCCTATTCATTGGGCAAGTTTGTTTTTATTTATGTGGATTTGTTGTTATTCATTTGACGGGTAATGTTGGTCAACTCTAATGTCACCTCGACACCATTGTGAATGTAGTCCTACAAATACCGCTCACGCCTGAGGGGGAGATGAAGGGAGAGGACCACAGTTGTCTCGCATAATAAAGATTCTGTCGCCCTCTTTTGGAGGGATTGGATATTTTTCCAGGCCGTGAGGCTTTGACAAAAAACATGAAACGGGCCTTGTCCTATACGACTGCTTACAGTAAAACGAGTATTTATCATGCAGCGATAGTTTCCAACCTGTCATTAACTGCCCGCACATGCTGTGACTACAATGGAGAAAATAATGAGGTTAGTTTCATTGTTCTAACAAATTATTCCTATGACATATGCATTTCCTATATATTATACAAGTCACCGCTACAAACCATGGGATTAGGCTTTGCATTAAATATTCAAGTATGCCCCTGCTGTTAGGCTGATTTTAAATCAACAACAGACTCATAGCAGCTCTTCTGTGACCTTTGTAATAGCCTATACTGGCCAGAGTCTCTTTCTCTTTCCAACACAGATTATCTCTCTACCCCCTCTCTCTCTCACTGCTTCTTGTCATTTGGGTCTAAATAATAATTAGATCATCTAATGTTTTGTTGTTCTGCGTTCTCTTAGCAGTTTGCCTGTACATAATGTAAGCTGTTCACATTTTAAATTTGCTGTGAAGAAAAACATGGTCTATTATGCTAAATCCTTTACACTGTTTGACATTGTGGGAGCACATGCAACTCAAAACACTGCTGCATTACCTTGGTGACACTTTCCTGATGTAATAAACAGGTTTGATGAGGGGTTTGTTTTACAGGACCTTTCTGAAAACCTTTCTTAAAACCTTCCATGGTGACAATGCAGATGATATTTCTGTGTTTTTGATAACCCCCCCCCCCACACACACACACACATACACACACACACACAAAGTTTACAACTATGTTTTTTCAGTGGCGACAAACTAAATGATATCTAAGGGCTCTTGGTGGTATCTTCCATCAAAATATTTTCCATGCACAATCCACATGTACCGTAGATGGGGCCACAATATCAAAATTCACTCAACTGTAATGTCAGATGCCATACTGTCACAGACAGGCAGTATTTCAGATACAAACATTTACAATATGTATTTCAAATACAATAAAGTACTTTGTAATAGTATAGTATAGTATATATACTCGTTTGATCCTGTGAGGGAAATTTGGTCTCTGCATTTATCCCAATCCGTGAATTAGTGAAATTTGATGAACCATCATTATGTAGATTTGTATAAAAACAATGTAGCACCCAGTATTTCTATACATTTTTAGAAATACAGAATATACTGTAAACGGTATACACTTCTTGCCCATGCATGAGACACAGCAAGTGAAATATGGATTTCTCATTTGTCTCCTCTGATTCAGCAGAAAACACAATCTATAAGCCTGATCAACAAAAATATAAAGGTGACAAAATTTGTGTCAACGACCATGTCACCTATATGTAAAACTTTAAATGGATACAGGCATTTCAAGTTTTTGTTACTCTTTGATTTGATAACACAAAATTGATGACTTTTGCTCCCTTGACAATAGAATTGTCTTGTCTTGAACTCCCCATTCAGAACTTTTTAAAGCAGATGCGTATTGTGCCGAAGACCTTTCAAATATTATCATACGATCAAATATTGCTTAGAGTGGAAGTATGTGATGTCACTTTGCCCTATATTTCTATGAAGAAAATAATGTTTTTCTGTTTATAAAATACACAATACTGTAGTTTATTTTGATACATGCCATGGTTGCTATATTTAGTATTTTTTACATGTTTACATACATGTTTTGTACCTTATATGAAAACAATATAGTTAGGCTTATAAGCATAACAATTATTCATTTTATGACTAAAGCATGAAAGTTTCCACATATAATACACACTCTAAGGTTTAATTTTAGACGTGGAGCCATTTTGTGTCTGACCTCTGGGGGTCAATGACATAATCATTACATTTCCCCCCATTATTCTCCATTACAATAATGTACATGTTCACAGTTTTTTTAAACCACCTGTGCTTCTGTTATTACTAATAATCACATGGAAAAAAAAAACAATTTTACAAGAAATAATTATTTATAATTTAAAGAATATGTAATAAGTTAGCATGTTAGTGACCACACTCACCACAAGCTAGCATGATAGCAAAATGCAAATCAAAATTAGTTAACATGTTAGTTTCTGTTCCCAGAGCTTGACAGACTAGATGATGACACTGGCATAGAAGCCACACTCAGGAGCAATGGGGCAAAGACCTGCCGATTAAAGTACAAGCAAACAAAGCTACAGCGACTCAAGGGCACTTCAGCCGTTCATCCACGGCTAAAGTGCCCTTGAGCAAGGCACCTAACCCCTCACTGCTCCCCGAGCGCTGCTGTAGCAGGCAGCTGACTGCTCCAGGTTTGTGTGTGCTTCACCTCACTGTGTGTTCACTGTGTGTTCACTGTGTGCTGTTTGTGTTTCACTAATTTGGGATAAATGCAGGGACTAAATTTCCCTCACGGGATCAAAATAGTATATACTTATACTTATACTTAAAAACAGTGAAGGAAGCTGTGTCTATGTGCCAATGGTCCAGTACAGTTCACACAGAGTCCGGTACAGTTCAATAGAAATTTTTGAAAATCCAAGTGGTGGAACATTGTCAAAATTGGCATCATTTGTGCATCTAGGTCAAAGGCCAAACATTTTACTTGCCAGTTTTACTGAACTTACTAAACATGATATATGCTAATTAAGTAATTTTTTTCCATAAAACGATAAAACTTGGTACACTTGTGTACAGTTTGGAGATCTGAACATTTTCAGATCTAAATCCATTATCAAAAACCCTAATGGTCGCCGAGGCAACCAGCGGCGCATACAGTTTTGAAAATACCTAGGTCCAAAAACCGAGGGCCCCTCATTTACCAACAATGGCTCTAATGGACATTAAGTAGAGAGGGTGAAGGGAATGGGGAGTTGGTTATGGCCTCCAGCTTTCTTTTTGTGAGGGCCACCAAATACCGCTAATAAATGTCATTATACAATGTACAAGTCCATGTAAAAAGCACCAATTTTGACCTCATGCTACGTTGTGATTGTTAGAAGACGGAATGCTAAGATGGTTGGAGAATGTGGGAGGCAGCAAAAGTGCTTTGAATGGCAGGCATTGAAAAGAAGTTGCTCAGTGGTCTTTGACTTGACCTCTGCACTAACAAAGTGGCGGTCATATAGGTTTAGTCAGAGTTTTTTTTTTCTTCTGGATTTTGTTTATTTTTTTATTTTTTATTCAGTCAATTTCTTTCAACTATTCCCAGGACACTTTGATCTGGCCCCCCAAAAGGACGTAGGCCGGACTCTGTGAATATCTCGAGAACCGTAGGGCCTAGGATGATTTTTTCCGTATGTTGGTCTCTTTTTTTCCGTATGTTGGTCTCAAGGGGCCATGTCAACCCATCCCATATCCACTCATTTGAGGTATAGCGCCACCTAGTTAAAAATTAAAAAGCAAAAACGAGGCGTTGTATTCGCAGGTATCTTTGGCTAACATGTTCAAAACTGCATCGAAATTTGAAGAGCAGGATGATTATGACACCCTCTGAATGCATATTCAGTTTTTTGGAATTTCGTTCATGGGGGGCCATATCAGCTACACATGCGCACACACACGCACGCACACACACACACACACACACACACACACACACACACACACACACACACACACACACACACACACACACGCACACGCACACATACACACACATTTGTCATGTCATTCCACTACAATAGCGATCAATAGGCTACTCATGTAAAGAAGCAATCAACATATCAAAGAAAATGTGTACATTTCTAAAGTCATCTATGTCTAAGTTGCTTTCGTTGTTAAATGTGAACACATACAATGACTAACATTAAAAGAAACTCATGTGAAAAGGATGTGAAGGATGAACTATTCAACAGTCTCTAGAAACACTGGACAAAATGTCATGATTTAGTCATAAAATGCACAATACGTTTTATATATGAGCTTACTGTATCTGCTTCACTAATATGCCTATTTAGGTCTATTCCACCACCGCATGGTTTATATATATTGTATATATATCCATTTCTGTTTTTATTTGTCAGAATTGTTTATACAGTAGGCCTAACTGTATTCACAACGTGCTGTTCTCCCAAATACAAAAGCCAGCAATGTTCTCAGTTGAATCCTGTGTCATCTCATTGCATGTAATAGACTAGTTGTGCACATCACAGGGGGAAATATGTGAGGGTGTTCAAAACCCTGAAGTAAAAATTCTACTTTGTCTCATTCGGCAGCGACCTGGAAGTGTTCCTGTGAGAACATTAGTGCTCTCTGCCTGTCTTAGGTCCCTCTGTCACTGCCTTGGGCCTCCACAGATAAATAGGGACGGGCCCTGTGCCACACACAAATGGGAACAATGGAAGGGAGGAAAGAAAGACAAGTTGGATGGGAATGTAAGAGAGATACTCTTTGTGTGTGTGTGTGTGTGTGTGTGCGTGTGTGCGTGCGTGCGTGTGTGCGTGTGTGCGTGCATGTGTGCGTGCGTGTGTGTGTGTGTGTGTGTGTGTGAGTGTGAGTGTTGGTGTGTGTATGCATGTGTGTGTGTGTGAGAGAGAGAGGGAGAGGGGGGGGGGGGGGTGGCAGTGGAGTTCTCTATTTAAAGTGCTGATCTTTGTTCCATCTCGCTCTAAATGGATGAGCACGCTATGAATGGCTTTAAGAGCGAGACTGGGGCACTGGGTAGAGACACCATATAAAAACTAGGCCATGCATATTACTACACGCACACAGAGATTATTTAAACTAGGCCACCAATGTCAGTGCTCACACAATGCTTGCACACACTGCTTAAGGATAATTTCACCACTGAATAATACACAAATATTTGGCTGCAGTTAATACTGAAGAGTAATGACTATTCCTTTGGTCTTCAATGTTTTGACAGCACATTAGTTTTCAACTGAATGCTTGCACACATAGGCGCAGATGCGGGGGATTAAAATTGCTGTGTTTTTGTTTGCAAGGCTGATGCACTCTCTATAGTTTTGTAAGGAATTGTCATCCTACTGACCAATTACAGCTAGAGTGACTGATGTATTTTGTTCCACACGGATGAACATTGTGAATATAAGGTCTCACTGCTCCTTGATACGGGAGAACCATTCAGTGCCCCAAGCGAAACAGAGTTCAGACCGCAAAAAAAAAGCAGCCAAATGTCCCTCAGCACTGGTTATTAGACTACTTCACCAAACAACAAAGTGTCCAGGGATTTTCACAGTGCACACGTGCACCCACAAACACACACACACTCACAAGATGAGGATGGAAGCACAGCTAGAAAACGGGAGATACTCTCTGTGTCTATAATTGGATGCCGCTGACTTGGGGAAGAGGTTCTCTGGTCACATGATGGTTGAGAATATAAGATGTAACTCCATGAGCGCTGGAACTCCACCGTTGCCGGGCTAACACTGGATCCGGACTGTTTTGGGATTGGAACGTACGGTTTCAGCACCACACCTAGGTTGGACAGCGTTCCTGCAGGATTTGGTCTTTGCATTATAGCCGACTGACAGAAGTGATCGCAATTCTCCAGTGTTCAAATGAAATGTATGCTGTAAATGTAGCAGGCTATTGACAAGTAATCAAATATTCATGGGTATCGATATTTTTCAGTATTTCGTCTTGATCTGGTTGACTAACCGACACGATGGCTCTTGAGAGGACGGACAACAGCTCAATTTATTTTGCAGGAGGAATCCAACTACTCCAACGTCAGGACACGACCATCATCTTACCCGCGGTCCTTACAGCTATCTCCGGAATCGGTGTTCCCGGGAATCTCATTCTTCTGGTCGTTCTAGTGTATGGACTGAGGACTGGGACTGTCTCCGAGGCCAGAATATTACTGGCCAGCCTATGCGTAACAGACTTGTTGATTCTGACCGTGTGCGTGCCGGTGCGCGTAATTACCTACCACACGCGCACATGGATGCTTGGGGACCTTGCCTGCAAGACAACAGAATGGTTTCAGCATGGGTGCCTCGCGGCTAAAAACTTCAATCTTGCCGCAACCAGCATTGCTCGTGACCATCCTCCACTATGTCAAGTACAGGGCGCCAAGTACAGAGCAAGGAGGGCACTTTGGACGATGGTGTTCTCTTGGATTGTGGCGCTTGTCTTCCCAATACCGGAACTTATGTTTTCCAAGATGCAGGCTCGCGGGGATTCGTGTTTGTGCGTGTGTGAGATCCCCCGAAAATATCTCGGGTTTATATCCCTGTTTAGCAAGGTGTTTTCAGTCGCTGCCTGTGCTATTCCTATATTAATCGCTTTTATCAGCTACACGAGAACCATCTTCCACACAAAGTCGCAGACGGACACTGTGGCTTCAAGCCCTGCTCAACACCAAGCCCGGAGGCGCGCGCTGATGCTCTTGAGCCTCACGGTGGCGCACACGCTCCTGGTGTTGCCTCAGTGGGTGTTCTGGGCATGGGCTCGACACAACCCACGCGTCAACTTCCAACCTCCCGCGACCCTCCTCATCATCGCTCAGGTGTGCGTGTACCTCAGCAGCGCGTGGTCTCCCGCCATTCTCCTAACTGCGCATGGGTCGCTCAGAGAAGACCTGTCTCGAGTATGTAGGTCCGTCTCCTGCCAGGATTCAAAATCGGAATCTGACGAGCCACAAGAACTGGGTGGGAACGAGCAAGGCACACGTATGATACTGATCAACCTTCCTGCTGACTCGAGATGCGCGTCCTTGCCACCCGAATTGCAAAGTGTGCGCACGGACGAATTCGGTCGCCTTCTGCCCGACCTCCAGCAGTTTTGGACTGGGCGCCAGAGCACATTGATGTTGCAGGAGCATGACCCACTGCCATGGGAACGGTTTGGAGAAAGCACAGCCAACTTATGAGTCGCATTAATGCTACTTTTAAGGAAATGATGCATTATAAAATAATCAGAGTTTAGCTGAAGTCTCTCCACTTAAGTTTTCTATGAACGTTTTGGGCAGTATTGAGGCTGTGCGCCATTACAGTTTACATCACTGCTTGCACCCCACTACTTATAACACCCTCTAACCATCTCATCAGTATGGGGTCCTCACACATTATGCTTCACAGTTCTTTACAGTCTTCTCACTCATTTGGGAAAATATGTATTATTAACTGCCACTATATGTTTGTGCCATGCTTTGTATGAAATGAGTATTGAGTAAATATTTGAGATTACATTGTTATTATCCAATAGTAACATTTCACCGCTGAAATTTGCAGTTTGTTGGCTATATGTTTCAACTTTAAAACCAACTGTATGAAAAAGCGGGTAAAATATGTTTAGTCTATAACAAATGTGTAAAAAATATGAGGTTTGTCAGGGTATCTTCAACCCCCCATCACCATAACCACCAACCCCCAAGTTCAGTATTGAATATAGAATGAACTAGTATAACTAGTGTAGAATGAACTGAAAACTTTCCACATATTAAGAATTCTATTATGTCACAGAATGAGGATAATGTAACTATATATATATATAAAGCATGCATTTGTTCTGCCGCAAACCATGATCTTCTGGGTCTTGGTCATTTTGGTTTTCCTGATCTTGTTTCCTGTGCACTACCCATAGCTGCTGTTAAAAGGTCAGAACCATTGACTGTATATATGGGTCAGAACTTGAATCGGTTTGGAAACGTATTGATTTTGTGTAATGTATGTATAACATAAATAAAGGTACAATTTCAGTATTGATCTGTCATCATAAATATATTACAGTAACATACTTATACTTATGTACTCTAACTCTCTAGTAGGCGAAGATGCAGACCTTCATACTGTATGCATATCATCAGACACACACCACTTCCTCTCAAGAATACCATAACTATCTTTCCATGTAGCCATGTATTGGGGTTTTTCTATTTAAGGTCAGAGCATACAAATACACACACAATTTTTGTTATTACTCACTTTTTGGAGAGGTCTGACCTAAAACAAACAAGACAAATCTTATCAGCATAAAACATACAGTCAAATACGCATTGTCGGTTAAAATCTTATCGTATTGTGTTTCCACTTTTTGATGAGTCAGTAGGCCTAGGTCAAATCATCAGACACATACACACATACACTCTCTGAAGGCTACAAAAGACTTGTTTTGGAAAAAAGTACTGTTAAAGTACTATTACAGTACAGTACTATACTCTGTTTTGTATTTCACTCTGACTATGTAAACTCAACAATCAGGTTTTATGTCATGCTATGTGTAATTATAGGAAAATATTTCCTGTAATAGCTAAGAAGCAAAATATCTAAATACAGGCAAAGAGGGTCTGTAAGTAATGCTTCACTGAGGTTTATTTTTGCACATATTCATGCTTTCAGCTTTTTACCCTTTCCATACCATATTATCAATATCATTATGTCACAGTGTTATCGCAGGCTTGGGTATATTAGCTCTTCTTTGCCTTTGATTGCCCTCGTGCAATCCTCATCCTGAAACTGGAAGTTGATGTTTCCGCTGTCTTGCAAGAGATTGCCAATATGTCTGACATTATGGAGGTAAAGCTACAATCACTGAATGGCCTCTTCAGCTCTGTATCATAGGGCAGAGCTGCTCTCAGGTGTGAAGATGAAATACGTTGAGCTGAGTGTGTGTGGTGCATGGCAATCCTTGGGCACTCTGGCATAATATGTTCGCTTAAGTGTGTGTGTGTGTGTGTGAGAGAGAGAGAGAGAGAGAGAGAGAGAGACTGCCATACATACATTCATTGGGGTTGGCCACTATGAGGAACTAAGAACAACAATTCCAACCATCTCTCTCTCTGTAACTCACTCTCTCTCGCTCTCTCTGTCACTCACTCTCTCTCTCTCACTCTCTCTCTCTCTCTCTGTCACTCTCTCTCGCTCTCTCTCTCTCTCTCTCTCTCTGTCTTACACAAACACATAAAACCCCAGATCCATCCAGCCATCACAGTTTGGTGAACATCGTCCACTAAGCCTGTTTGTCACCGGTGTTGAAAAGGTAAAGTCAACAAGTATTTTTGTACATGATTTTAAAAATGTATATTACAGTTTTTTCTGAATGCTTAAACACATTTTTTGTAACTATGGCTTTTTTTTGGCAAAACTCTACACACAAATGGCAAAACCACTCACTGAGTTCGCAAAACTAAAAGCACAAACACTGCTTTGCACCCAGTTTGCAATTTTGTAACACACACTTTGCACAACTGTAGGCACAATGGCTATTATTTACACTATTTTGCCAACTCTCTGGCACACTTTCTCATGTGAAAACTGTTTTAGATAATTAGTTCACTTTGCAATCAGCCTAAGCACTATAAATAAGCCACAGGTAATGTACAATGGGTACAATGGAGTGAGCAGGAAGAGTGAGAAGAGAAAGAAATAGCCCTTTTACAGACAAAAAAACAGTCTACATGTGGGGATATTGTCATGTCAGGCCTGGATACATCATTCCAGAATATATTTTTCCCGGTGCCTTGGACTAGGACATTGCATGTGATGTAGACAGAATTTTGAGAGAGACGACCCGATGTAGACTGATTTGTTTTGTCTCAGTGAAATGCTATTTTGTGTTTTGACTTGGAAAAACACACTTGTGTTTGTTTTGATGTGTGTAAATAAACACTACTGTAATACTTGAAGTTTGGATCCCTGTATGTTTACAGAACTATGACAAAAGTATGACCTCAAACTGACATAGTCTACCTTGTGCACAGAGAAAGCAAAAGCCAGATGTGTTTTTTATTCATACCATCAGTGTGTTGTTGGCACATTGTGTGCTTACTATTGTGATGGCTTGTGTTTACTGTTAGATACGAAAACACAATTTTTACGAAGGTGTGAAGAGTTAAGCAAGGTGTGTTAGCTTTTGCAAGAGAACTACAATGTTTTGCTGATTGGGTGAGAGGTTTTGACATTTGTGTGTAGAGTTTTGCAAAAAAAAGCCATAGTTACAAAAAATGTGCTTAAGCAATCAGAAAAAACTGTAATGTTTTTGTCTGATTATATTTTTCTATTTAAACAAGGAATGGGTCAGACTGGCCCCTGTGTTTTGTAGTGTGTATTTGTTTCATCATAACATTTTAAAACTTCAGAACAAAACAGAAATAAAGGGAGCTCCTGATTTGATCTATTTGCAAAAAATATATATTGTTTATATATAAAATATATTGTTTATATATATATGTAATAAATATAATATAAAAAATATAAAAAATATATTGCATATATATATATATATATGTAATAAAATACTGAAACTACTAAATAAACTGTAAACTCTATATTTTCTATTTGCTCTATATTTACAAGAAAATAGCCTCAAAACTGAATGTTTGCTTACATAAACATTTGCCTACAACATGTATATTTATTATGCTTGCATATGGATGTTTGGATGTTATTCCTTCATGTTTCCAAAGCCTGCAATCAAGCATGGCAATGGGAGAAGGCTTGGCCCAAACCAGCGATCGACTGTGAGTCCTTTAGCAGATATTGCACTTGTATGGACGTGATGTGTATGTGCTTGTGTGTGTGTGTGCGCGTATGCATGTGTGTGTGTGTTTGTGTGTGCGTGTGCGTGTGTGTGTGTGTGTTTGCGTGTGCGTGTTTGTGTGAGTGCGTGTGCGTGTGCATGTGCATGTGCGTGTGTGTGTGTGTGTGTGCTGGCATGAGTATGTATATGCTGACAAATTCTATTTGGCATGCAAGTTCCCTTCAACTGTGAATGTATAGACACTTTTTGCTTTGCTATTACAGTAAGAAAACAAATACAATGCATATGCCTCAGTAAGTATTAGTATAAGTATATATACTCTTTTGATCCTGTGAGGGAAATTTGGTCTCTGCATTTATCCCAATCCGTGAATTAGTGAAACACACTCAGCACACAGTGAACACACAGTGAGGTGAAGCACACACTAATCCCGGCGCAGTGAGCTGCCTGCAACAACAGCGGCGCTCGGGGAGCAGTGAGGGGTTAGGTGCCTTGCTCGAGGGCACTTCAGCCATGCCTACTGGTCGGGGGTTCGAATTGGCAACCCTCCGAACCACAAGTCCGAAGCGCTAACCAGTAGGCCACGGCTGCCCCTAGTACCATTAATATATCACATGAAATTGCAATGCTTTTACAATATCATATGACCACATACTGTACCATCTTTACCACAGAGAATCACCCTGATAAATGTCTCTCTCTCTCAGATCATTTCAGTCAAGAGTTTCCAGGTTGCTGACATTCCTATGGGATGTCTACTCTAAACCTACTCCATCTAACGCTCTTGAGGTTTTCATCCTCTTCCTCATCTGCCTTCTGGTCTCTGTGACGATGGGTGCCTTGCTGTTGGTATGGATGGTTTTCAGTTTGACCTATGACCTTACCACCACAGCCATCTTGGTAGGGGTGTGCATGTCTCTGATGGCGGCACTCCTGACATTGGTTCACCCAGTACGCTGCACCCTGAGCATCCTCATCCCGTCGCTAGGCACCCAACAGGGACGCAAGATCCTGGTCTCCACGGTGATGACCCTGACCATCGCCACCTGTGTTCCCAACATGGTGCGGAACGTCAACTGGACAGCGTTCCTGATCAGATGCTCGTCTCACAGCTTAATTGAGGGCGTGTTGAATTCCAGCCGAACGATTGACCAGGTTCTGAGTGACATGAACGAATGGACGGCGAAAATGCCCGGCAGTAGCGGCAAGAACTATCTCGTCCTGAAACAGGAAATTGATGTCCTCGACATCTGGCGTGAGATTTCGAACATGACCCACAACATGAAGGCCGAGCTACAGTCCCTGCATGATTCTCTCGACGGCGCCTCCTCTGTGCTGCAGAAGCTGACCGGCGCCGCCCTGGTGGCGATGGTTCTCGTCAGCTCCTCCATGTACCTCATTGGTTACCTCACAGACCTGAAGTACGACAACGTGTACATGTCCCGGCGCCTTGTGACCTCTTTGGCGGTGAGCGGTGATGCCACGCTGCCCATAAAGTACCAACACAGGCTGGTGAAGACGTCCGGGGTGAAGATGATGCGCGCCGAGGTGCAGAGGTGTGTGTGGGGCGTGGCAGTTCTCGGATTCTACACCATATTCTGTTTCTCGCTGATTGGCCTCGATCACTTCATCTACAGAACGCTCGAGATTCTCCTCACCTGGACCAATGACATACCAGAAATAATATACCACATCACTGTGTATTTGGAGGTAAGTTTGGATGTGTGTGTGTGTGTGTGTGTGTTTCTGTGTATAGCATGTGTCTTCCTTCAAGATGAGACAGATAGACAGACAGATAGATAGATAGATAGATAGATAGATAGATAGATAGATAGATAGATAGATAGATAGATAGATGGATGAACAGCTGAACAATGACAAATGGCATACTAATGTCTTGACCCCCTTCTGGCAGATAAGTGGCACAGCGATTGGCTTCATTCCTTTCAACATCGATTCATTGGATAAGAAGTACAGTCACAGACTGCCCTTGCTTCCTGCCCAATGCGTTACGCCTCTCTCTCTCCCCACCTCCTCCATCATCTCCTCCGTCTGCATCCTCCTCTTCATCGCCCTCGTCCTTGTCTTGGGCCAGGTGTTCGCTCAGCGCCTGCGCAGAAAGATCTGCGCCTCCTTCTATAGTCGTCGTGAGGACGAGCGAACCCGCTATCTCCTGCAGAAGATTCTAGATGAACGGGAAAGAGAACAGGAGAAGGATGACTTTGGTAAAGATTGAATAATCCTGATGTTATATGTCATTGGTTGACAGTTCTTAGGGTTTTATATCTTTATATAGTGTGTTGCAAGTTGATCAATTGTGGCTGTCAGTATGTAAGAGAGAAAGAAATAGTTGTGTACCAGTTGTACTATACTTAAACAGCCTCCATGAATACAAAACATTCTGGATGAGAGAGAGACAACTGGATCACATTTTTGGGTGCCAGAAACGTTTAGGTTTAAGATCATTTCAATGTCAACACATGCCTCAGAATGTTACTATAATGGATGATTGTGGCAGATGGCTTTACTATTATGCAGTTTGGACATGTATCTCTCAGTATTACACATTTATATAATTTCAGCCACAATAAATAAATAAATAAATAAATAAATAAATAAATAAATAAATAAATAAATAAATAAATATCTACATCTGCAACTGCACCTAATGTCTAAGATGTATCTGCTGAAGAATGGGTGCGGACAATATAAGGAACTGGTCTTGACCAGTCGTGCATTTGTTTTAGCATTCGTAGAAGCCACACCGGGGGAAACACTTTAAAATGAAGAAGAAACACTTCTCCATCTGAGGCTGCCTCATTTGGTGTGAAGGTTTAGTGGCAGCTGTGCTAAATAGTGCTGTGTGTGCAGAGTTGTAAAAGTCCGGCTTCAGAAAATAAAAGTCCTGCCACATATTTGCTCCATTCGCTAAGTCAGCTGAATCAAATAAGTACAACTCCTCAGCCAGGTAGATGAGCTGATTAGTGAAATTACCTGTCTTGAATGTACAGGTAGAAACAATACATGGTAGGACTTTTACATTCTGAAGCCAGACTTTTACACCTCTGTGTGTGTGACTTGGAAGCATGAAAACGTCATGGCAACATCAAGATGATGGGGCAGAGATCAATACAAAGAGTACGAACATTTGACCATATTCAATGACAAGCTATATGAAAGGCAAATAATTGAACATTTCAGAGAGACACTGAACAAAGCTGTTGAAGTGAATTATAGGTAATATAGCAATAACAATAATGAATAATTTGCTATTATTAATAATAATAGCAGCAATGTTGCATTAAGGGAATAACTATGCATACCTCCCACCATACACACACACACACACCCTAAAGGTTTGATCATAAGGACCTGTGTGATTAGTTATTCTATTAGATAGAGATAGATAGATAGATAGATAGATAGATAGATACTTTATTGATCCCCAAGGGGAAATTCAAGGTCTCAGTAGCATACAGACATCACACATTACAGCAGAAAGGGTGAATATAAGTATATACATATAACAAAACTCCACTGTACAATAGAGACAGTATTTTACTGTGTCATGTAGCCACTACTTTATTGCTATATGACTTATTACACTGCTGCCATAGCACCACCTGCTGGAAACGGTCATGAATTCCAGTGTGTCTTGCAGATATGGTGGCAGCAGTTGCTCAGTGGTGAAAACTGGATTTCAGAGGCACAAACTAGAATACTAGAGACTTTTGAAATACATTTGGATGTTTCACAAACTATTTAAATGAGTGCATTACAAGTGAGTGTAGGCCTAGCCTACAAGCTATCCAGATAGTGTTTTTTATTTTATTGTTTAAAATATTACTATTTTTGTTTATTATTATTATTATTATTGGTTGTCTCTGAACTGGACCTGTTATCTGACATGAACCTAAAGGGCCACTTTGCATGACCAATAGCCATAAGTTCAAACTAAAACATTGGCCATGTGCTTAGGCCAGGGTTATTACATAGACTATTAAATAATTTTCTAAAAGTGTCCCTTTTACACACAGCAATTATTTTTCACTGTTTCTTCTGCTGTTAATAACTCATTTATGGTCCAGTTAATAATCTCTGGAGAAAGTCAGATATGAAGGTCTTTCACTTGGTTTTAACAAGTGAGTCTATCTAATTATGTAGTGTCAAGATGAAAAGCAGTCAAGGCCAGTCGGCAGCTATAAAATACGCAAGGAACCCTCGCTGTTGTCCATCCGGATGTTATTTACATAGAAATGGATTAAAACCGGGGATTAACAAAAAATCCATTTCTGTCTGACGTATGTCGGGCTTTCGAGTATCCAATAATATGCAAGCATAGTCACTAAGCTTGTCCAATGACCGGCCGCAGGAGGAGGGGCCTGTGCGTGCAGGTCGAAAGGGAGAGTCGAAATATCGAAAGTAAACGGAGTACGAGCTGTCGTGCTTGACCTCTGTTGCAGGTAAGAGAAATTTCATTCATTTTGTCCTACGACATGAGTTGCGACTGCACCATAAATGGTTTATCCGTAGGCCTATTTCGGGTGATTGCTCATATCTGAATATTATTCAGTTGTAGCACGAGTTTGTGTGTTAGAAGTAGCCTACAAGTCGACATGTTCAGCCAGTTATTGGATAATTAAAAATAAATTATCATTATTGCAAGTTCAGTTTGAACACGATCTGTAGTGTCAAACTGGGCTTCTATGCCAATGTCTGTCAAGCCACGGAAAACTACTTTGTCGTATCATTTGGATGTAGCTGTCAGACACTCAGGTTAATAAACAGTAAGTCGCCTTACCAACTGTGCAGGGGGCGTTGGCATTGGCGTTGGTATCTATATTCAAGTTAGGCTACTTTTGTATCCACTCTGAGAAATCATATTTATTTGACTCTCTCTCTGTGTGTGTGTGTGTGTGTGTGTGTGTGTGTGTGTGTGTGTGTGTGTGTGTGTGTGATGTTGGCCTGCCAGGTAAGTCGTGACTCTAAAGGGAAGGTCTGGGATGACCTGCTGTTAGAGGACATTCCTTAGAGAGTAAAAAATTCCCTTTCACGAAAAAAAGAGACCAGCCCACCAATCCGTCATCACTGTGGAGTTATTAACATAAGCCCTGCTCAGTCCAGTCAGTGAATAGTAAAGGCTGTGTGTGTGTGTGTGTGTGCGCCTGTGTTTGTTTGTGTGTGTGTGTGTGTGTGTGTGTGTGTGCATGTATGACAGAGAGACTTTGCTCTCTGGGTAGTGATTTGCGTTAAGCAGACGGTGGCTTATTTCAGTAGATGACAAATGATGACATACCTTACCTATGTGTGGGTGTGTGTGTGGGTGTGTGTGTGGGTGTGTATGTGTATGTGTGTTAGGAGGATGGTTGTATTGCACACATGTATTTGTAGACGTTTGTTTATATGCTGCATATGCATTGTTGAGGGTTTGGATTTACTGATGCTGTCATTTTAAAGTCTGTATTTGCAAAAACATTCATGTCTACATGCATCACTCTGTGTGTGTGTGTGTGTGTGTGTGTGTGTGTGTGTGTGTGTTTGTGTTAGGTCAGCTCCTGGAAGTTTTCAGTTCCATCCCACTGAAAATGTAAATACCCTCCTCACCCATCACTTTTGTAGTGGGGAAAATACAAGCCGATAAGCTGGTCTATAGTCAAAAATGTCAGCATAGCTCTCTGAAGCTATTTGTGGAATTCATTCAAACCTAGCTTTAAATCTTCCGCCCAAAATGTCACCAATACTGTGAGTACTACGTAGTGTGTAGTCTCAGAAAAGCACAACATTTCCTCTTTAGACGCTCAGATGCCCTCTGTGGCCTAAAGTTAACCTTGAGCCACTCTTGTCGGATGGGAAATAGAAGCAGTGTAGCCAGGGAGGAACTCTGCGGTAGCGGGCACTCAAAAGGGTGGGATGTATTCTGCTGGGCCAATCCCAGGTCATTTTGGCAGATGGGGGTGGGGTAGTGTGTGTGTGTGTGTGGGGGGGGGGGGGGGTGTTGGTCGCTGTCTAATGTTAATGGATTGTGGGATTTGGTTCTGTTGATGCGGGGCATGTTGTGTAATGGGGGTTGTGTAATGCTGATGTTATTATGGCTGCCCCCTTACAAGCCGACAGATGGGCACTGTTAATTGACACTTGACGCGTACAATCATGCACGAGCGGAGAAATTCAAGTCAGAGATTAATACTACTTTTAAGTAAGGCCTCTCTGGTATGACTCATGCAGAACTGCTCCTGGATATGCAAAAACTAATAATCATATTTGTGGATGCGATTCTTGATACACACAAACAAGTCCAGACGTGATGAATGCTAATGTACACTACTGCAGCAGGGCTGGTGATGATCATGCACTGGAACAGCACAGTGGCTGCAGAGGGCTTGTTTGCGCTTGAGTCACCACAGATTGCAGTCGACAGCTGAATCACAGACATGCAGGCCAGGCACAGCCGCCAGCCAGCCAGCCAGTCAGCCAGCGAGCCAGTCAGCCAGTCCGCCTCAGAAGCAGCGCTGTCTAGCTAGCAGCGGCACGATCAAAAAGAACAACTTCAATGCACGCACCTAAAAATAACCCCTAACTGATTGAATAAAGACCACCCTCTGTGAAACACAAGCTTAGACATTGAACTCGTCATTTTTTTAGGGACGAAGTGTAGTAAAAATACATGTGAGATGATGACCAGGGCCGTGCCATGCCGTAGGCTTAGCAGTGTGTGACACGTGCATTGAGGTCAGGGACGCCAAGTCGACTGTCTCCGGCAGGCATCTGTACTTTTCCTTTGTGCCAGCCAGAAGCCCTTTGTCCAGAGTCTGGAGCTTACTAATGGGTTACTAGCTGGGCTTTGGCCAGATCTGCATATGTATGCATACCTGCTGTGCTACATAAATCGCCCGATAAATCAATGGATCAGCTATTATGATTGGCGCTGTATTTATTATTTTATTTATTTATTTATTTATTTATTTATTTATTTATTTATTTTTGGAGGCCAGTGTTTGTGTGGGCCTATGTTTGCTTGTACTCATTGTCTTCTAGTGCCGTCTTGGGGGGGAACAAAGGCTTCCTTCAGGGCAATATATGTGTACACACACACAAACACACACACACACACACACACACACACACACACACATACACACACACACAATCACACACATATCCTCACAAGTCCCCACACACACATACACACTCTCTAGCAGACAATACTCAATGTGTCATTGATTGACATTATGCAACTTGAGGCGAGACTGCCTTGAGGTGCCAAGGGTTGTGACAGCTCTATGGGCACAGTGCAGTGGGGTCATCTGATTAATTGTGTATGTGTAGATGCGTGAGTAGGTGTCTTCAGATGATAAAAGACAAGCTTAGTGGCTTTGTGACAGATACTTTCTGGGGGGGGCATGGAGCACGGGGCAGCAGAAAGTCCCTTAAAACTGAAATGAAAAATACAAATCGTTGCCCATTACACAAATACTTCATTATCTTGTTGAAAAATCTCCCCATTTTCTATTTTCCTTTTTACTTTTTCATATTCTTTCTCTCCTTTTCCCCCTGTACTTTTGTATTCCTCTTTCTGTCTCTGTTGTTGCCCTCCCTCCCTCACTCTCTCTTGCCCCCACCCCCCCTCTCCCACTCCCTCATGCTATTCTCTACTCACTGGAGTATATATAAATATGGGCCTGTAGAATAAGGATTTATTCCCATTGTGTCAAGGTTGGAATTAGGAACACATTAAATCAGTATACTGTACCCCGACTGGCCAGATGGCGTGTAATTCTCCACAGTTTGAATCTGAGCAACGTCATTAGAGGCCGATGACAGCTCCACACAGTGGACATTATCCTACTTGAGATGATGACCTTCAGTAAACAGCCAACTATGTACGCAAAAGCCCAAATCTCATCTGACCTTCACTCAGGAATCATAAATAAGACACAAACAGTCAGATGACCCAAATATTATACATGGCAACAGACACATGTGAAAATGACCTTTCTCTCTCTCACTCTCACCCTCTCTGTGTGTGTGTGTGTGTGTGTGTGTGTATGTGAAAATAGAAAGAATGAGTTGGTAAAGGACACTCCTCCGAAAGGTAGCGTCCAGTTCAATAGAAAAGCCTCGAGGGTCTGCTCAGCTGTACCTCTCTTTGTGTGTGTATGTGTGTGTGTGTGTGTGTGTGTGTGTGTGTGAGAGTGAGAGAGAGAGAGAGAGAGAGGGGAGGGCCTTCTCTCTATGCTCTATTTGGCATTAAATAGAGGGAACAGGACAGAGGTGTAAATTCTATGCATGACATGGCATTGTCTGTGTGTGTCTGTGTGTGTGTGTGTGTGTGTGTGTGTGTGTGTGTGTGTCTGTGTCTGTGTCTGTGTGTGTGTGTGTGTGTGTGTGTGTGTGTTAAATGAAGCAGTATAGTGTGTGTTATTACAGTGTCCTTTCATCTCTTACTCCAGCTTGGACTCTGAACTACTGGCAGCCATATTGGACACCTTGGAGGTGCACAGCTGACAGGGGTAGGCCTACCTCTCTGCTATCACTATAAAGTTCATGCCTGTAAGATCACTGAACAAAAATGCTCAACCTCTGAAGTCATCCATTTCTATTTTTATCTCAACTGGGGCCCTAAAACCGGTAGCTATATAAAATATGTAAATAAGTGTGTGACAGGTTAGACTTTCTCTTTTTTGTATAATTATGTTTATTTACGTGTGTAGATTATAACAGAAATAACTGACATCAGTACACATATATCTCTACATTTACCTTTACAGAGTCCTACAAAACCATACTTGGAGCCTCCACAATCATACACTTACTCATACACAAACACTAACTCACATAAGATAAGATAAAATGATACTTTAATGTCCGTTTACACATAAATTTGTCTTGCATTACAGCTCAGCAATCAGCAAAGAAAGCCATTAAAAAACAATAACATTTAAGATCGAAAAAATATTCACGCCACATGTAATAGGTGTAGCCTACACAAAGATAATGTCCGTTAGACTAGGAGTGAGGGATCTACATGCATGCACTTACACATACCCAAACACACTAACACACCTACACACACACACATTGTTCCATAAGGTTCCCCTGTGCGGCCTTTGTATCTTAACCAACTTTTGATTATAATGATTCATATATGTCCTCAGCCATACTCATTGCTTTTTCTATACTTAAACGGGGGGTTCATACCGACACTTAGGCCTACTCAGTGACCTCGAGAAACGGATATCTATGTGAAAATCCTTTAATCCTTTAAATAGTATTTCATCAATCCTATAATACCTGTGTACCTTTCAAATGCTTTAAAATTAAACTGTTCTCTTTTTGTTCCCTCTATTTATTTTTTCCCTATAGAGCAACCATGCCATACGCTAGTGATAAACTCTACAAGGAATATGTGCGGAGAAATATGGCTCGTTTCGCAACCCAGGTGAAAGTGAGAGAGATCCTCCCTCACCTGTCCTGTCTGACACAAACTGACAGGGTGAGTATGACTCATAAACACATTCATTCCCCATGAACAAAGACACTCAGTGTTGTGGTGTGTTGACATCGTATCTGTTTATTTTGCAACAGTAGACCTGACTATAGACTGAGAAATGAATAGGACGGTGTGTGCAAATGAACTTTTGAATTTGACTTTTTCTCAGGACTTGGCCTGCAAACCTCTTTCACCCACATAGTACCTGCAAACACACACTTAATACATACACCAATTTTCCGTTGCACACACAGGGATTTCCATCCATTCATATGATCATCTATTCACTCTTTGTATGTAAGCATTTGTATAGGTCAGTAGGTTAAGCAAGAGATTAGCAAAGGATCAGCTCATGGGGAACCCTCTACGCACTGCTCTGTGGTGTTCTGTGTTTTGAAGGAAACTGTGCTAAATCGCCGCGAAGCAAGCATCACACATCTGTGATTTCCTGTTCGCAGGAGGAAGTGGAGGCGAAGCGGGAAATGACAGGGAACTATAACGCCATGCAGCTGCTGATTGATAACCTGAAGCGGAGGGAGAACTGGCCTGATGAGTTCATCAGGGCTCTAGAGGAGTGTGAGCACAGCACGCTCGCCCAGGAGATGAGGGACGCATACGAGGCCCTGAAACAACCCAGTAAGTAAACTCTCTAAACAATGCACACACAGACACACACAAACACACACACACACACATATACAGAGAGAGAGAGAGAGAGAGAGAGAGAGAGAGAGAGAGCTACAGGCTATCCATATATGTGAATTGACCATGAAGTGTTTTTTGTCACTGATTCCACAGAAGTGATGCCTCAGGCAGCTGGTGTCTCTGACAGCCCAGGAGCTGTAACCACCGTTCACGTTCACCCTCCCCCGCCAGCAGACAGTGAGCCGGCCCAACCACCAGTCCCCGCATCCTCTCCTAGTGTGGCTGCTGCTGAACCTGCTGCTGAGCCCACTGCACCTGCCCCAGTGTCCAGCCCCGAGGCTCTGGTCACCCCCGACGTCACCAGCCAGCAAGCTCCACCACCCGACGTGGCTGCGGAAGCAGCACCGGCTCCCGAAAGCATTCCACCGGCTATCGCTGAGGTTCCGGAGGTTCCCCCGACAGAGGAAGCCCAGGCTCCAGACTTGAGCGTTCCCTCTGAGCCTGACGTCCTTGACGGTCCCACAGACACACGCGCGCGCGCTGCTCCTGTGGAGCTCTCGGAGTTCAGCCTGCCTCCAGATCCACAGCCCCCTCTAGAGTCCCCAGAGCAAACAAGAGCTCCCATTCAAGAAACGAGCTCCCCCAACTGCAGAGTGGACCCGCCCGTGCAAGAACCAGAAGAGACATCGGATCCCACCATGCACCAGGTAGGATGTGCAGCAAGCACACCAACTCAAATGAGTGTGATGTCCCTGTAAACACACACACACACACACACACACACACACACACAGTATACATCTCTGACACATACCTCAGACGCACACACTTCCTAAACCCTAAAATCTCATTCTCATTGTCTTTTCTCTGATTGTCTAACACTCTGTAAAGCTGTTTTGGCACTCTATAAGTACAATTAAATTGAAATTGAAATTTAATTGAAATTCTCCTCTCAGGTCAGCACGGAGCAGCGGCCGGCAGAACCGACTGAAGATGAAGAAGTCCAGCCTCCACCACCCGACATGCAGAACATCACCCCACCTGCACCTGCTCCTGCTCCGGTCTCTGCCCCTGTGGTTGCCATGATACACCAGCCACCTCCCTCACTATTGGACGGCAAGCCTGGGGTTCTTCAAAGTGTGGTCGGAGTTTGCTCGCCTTCCCAAGAGCTGGTCACAGAGACTCAACCTCCGGAGCCTTGCTCGTTTACGACGGATGATATGGAGTTGAGCACACCTGCTAGTACCTTGGCATCTGAGGTAAATTCAGAGATTGCCCCAAGGGCCAACACTGATGAATGCCCTGAACCAGTCCCTCAGCTGGACACAGCTCCCAGTCTTACTGAAACATACCACACCCAAGAGCCAAGTGCCAGTGACAATGGCAGTGCTTCCCATCAGCCAAATGGCCTCTTAGATGACCAAGCCCCCTCTCCCCCTCACACCCCAACATCCTTGTGCAATAGTTCCTTGAGTTCCCAGGAGCAAAGCACATTGGTACATGTAGTCCATGTCTCTCAGGACCCATCAATCCAGAATCAAGATGGGCAAGAGCAAAGCATGGTGGGAAATGTTGTCTCCAGTGAGGACACATCCATGGTTAACCACAGTGACACGCAAAGTGAGGCAAGTCTGGCAGAGCCAACCAGTAACCACCATAATCTCACCCCAAGCACTGTGGGAAATGAAGTCCATTTGAGCCCAGTGAAAGAGGAGGCCTCGGCCACAGAGGATACCAGCTGCACAAAGACTGAGGTCATCCTTGAGGCGAGAGACAAGGAAGCACAAGAAAAAGAGAACAAACACCAAGAGGACGGAGAAAGCAATGAAGAAGAACCAAGAGAATCTCCCTTAGCAGGCCTCTTGCCTGCCCTTCAAAATGTCCCGCTCATTCCAGCCGCCGCTGCCGTTGGGGTCTGTGCACTGGTCTTTGCTTGGAAACTCCGCAACTGAGGACGCCCGGCAACTGTGATGCACCCAAACCTCAGGAATGAGCCCCCCCCCCCCATAATAATCCCTGTAATATTTTACCACTTTGACTCTCAGAATATTTTGAAACAAATCCACACCACCACCTTAATGGCCTTTAACAGCACTGCCCCTACCCTATCCCTAGTAATTCGTTATGTGACAGTGCAAGCCAATGACTGTTTCTGCAAAGGGAAGAAGGACACTTTTGCACCTTTTGTACATTCACATAATACTCTGCAGCTCTCGTACTACATGGTTAGTGCTCCACCAATCATAGTCCTTGTGTTTATTCTCCTATCTTACATGCATTCAATCTAGAGACCCCATGCACTTCGTCTTAGGCTTTGTGATTGATTAACATTCCTTACATCTTACATCTTTTTGAAAAGATCTAAACCATCTCATGAACTGACCTCCATAATGAGGTGTGTGTGAGGGTGTGTGTGCGTGTGTGTGTCTTCTCAATGAAAGTCTTAGTGCAGAAAAGTTGAGTTGTTGCTGCTTTCGATGTACATTGGGAATGTTATGGCATTCTCTATGAAGACCATTTAAACCTGCTTCTCAGCCAAATAGATTGGGAAAATGTTTTATTGTTTTAAATATATGCTATATATTTAAATGTATTTGTGTATACTTTTTTAAAGAGCTTGGTGGAATTTGCAATTCTCAAATCTTGTGTCTTAACTTGTAAAATATCTCAAATATTTCACCATCCCAAGTACTTGAGTGCAATCATGGAGTAAATCTCAACTTTTCACAAAGTGTTCTTATGTATGTCAACACCCAACAGCGCCCTTCTGAGCCAGCATAGTCCGCAATAATGTCAATTGAGTGTAGTGTGTAGAGGTCCATCACTGAGATGTAGTTGTTATCATGAATGGATAGTCGATTCAGATCTCAGGTCTGGAAATATTGTATCTGAATGGAAACCCAAAGCTCAGCCATTTAGTGTTTCTGGTGTGTGTGTGTGAGAGGGAGAGAGAGAGAGAGAGAGAGAGAGATTGAGAGAGCGTGAGAGAGAGTATGCATCTGTCTGTGTTCTTTGTGCCGATGTGAATGCTATCTGTATGGTCATTCCATCCCAGAATACAGATTTATCCCTGATTGTACATAAATATGTTGGGTATATAAGCACTTTTGATGATTCCGTAGTGATGACTTAATATTGTGGTAGATCTAATCAGGTATGACATTTTAAGGTGATATGTTGTATCACCATGAGTGTTTCCTCTATTTTTGTAACCAGACTCATAACAAAATATAACCATCTACTTGATAGATAGATAGATAGATAGATAGATAGATAGATAGATAGATAGATACTTTATTGATCCCCAGGGGAAATTCAACTTGATACTTGATCGTAACCTCTAAAAGTGAAACAAACGTAAGCCTACCTACGTAGATGGTCATATGAAATTCCACTTTTCTTGTCCAATTGTTCTGAAATGCGCTGTGTGTTAGTATATTGCAATAATCCAGGTAAATGAATGCATGCAAATGGAAACCACAACCAATGAAATGTGAGCCACCACTGACTAGCCTACTGCAAATCGATGTCAACAATAAAAACTTGATCTTAATCACTCCATTTACTGTTTGTTTTCAAGTTTCTTTACTGTCTTTCTCAGTCGCTTTGGTGCATTTCTCAAAACATTATTAATGTTTGCACAACAGTGCTTTTCTCAAAACAATTACTGCAAACTGCATCACATAGTGGATTACCGGCAAAAGCGTATATCTAGCTTTTTCTCTATCAAAATGCTTAGTTTATGTCTCAAAATCAAGTACTTATGCCAATGAAACTGTCAGTGCAATCAGAATGACAAGTCTTTACACCATAGTTTATTAACAAGATAGTCAAATCGCTTTGTCATGTTGTCAAAACTACAAAGTAACACATTATTGTGTGTGGTCGATTGATTGCAGAAGACTAGATATGTTTTTACTGTACTGTATTTTACACTTAACTTCAATTTGTTGACAGACATTGTTACAGTATAAAGATATCAAAAGGCTTTTACTGCATTCTGCAGAGCAAAAATGACAGACTTACAGTAAAACATAGGAAACACTCATGGGCAGAGCTGTGCACCACTGTAAACCAGATTTACTGTATTAGCAAATCTTTCTCCTGACGTTCCTGTCTGTCGGGCCACATATGTATGCCTGACAGATTATGACAAGTAAACATGACAATTAGTTCAACACTTTTTTCATGTAATGACTCAGCGATGAAATAGGCCTATTTGTTTTATGTTGTACTTTTCAGCATGGAACCACAGAAACCAGGATAGCAGCAATTGAAAATGTAGAAAACAGACCATTACACACAATCAGTTGTATGGATGTACTACATTTGCTGCTCAAGATAGGAAGAAATTGCTTTTATGATGTGCACAACAAGTGATAAGCTGATATGGAGTTTGAACAAGCAGTTTTGAGAATTTCAGTTCTGAAATGCACCAAAGCGACTGAGAAAAACTTTAATTGATCACAAGTCCGAATTAGGGTTGAAGGTGGCGCTAAATACAGCGAAGCAATATTTGATATATTGGTGCGGAATTCGCTTCTCATAGAAATGAACAGGGATACTGCGTCGCGGAGCTCGCATATCGCATAGGAACTCCGCGACGCAATATCCCTATTCATGATGAGAAGCGAATTCGCATCGCATCGCATGCTAGTGGATTTTTGATGCACATTTCACGTGTTTCCAAACGGGATTTCTTATTCGAATAGATTAAATGCGCATTAGGAAGTTGGATGGAAACACCCTATATAGTTTGCGCCACTTTAGATAAGACCACTTTTTGGGTTAATTCGTTCGGACTACACCACGTTTTGTTTGTTTGACTCCTGTCCTCTTGAGTGCGCTGTGTAGGCGCGTTCACATCACGTAGTGTGCGTCTGGATAGTAGAGGAAGGAAGAGTGTTGCGTATCCTGCGCAGGCTAAATGAGAAAGTGAAATCGCGAAAAGGTTGAGAGCACATACACCCTGGCATTGATACCCTCAACAGGTAAGGCACTTTCAGGAATGCGTCCACTTCGAGGACTTTCCAATATGTAACTATTTACAGTTAGTGGTCTGCCGTTTCTGTATGCAGGCAGGCAGGCAGGCAGGCATGGGGATACGGCGACCGCTGTCACGTCATCCGGAGAAATAATATTTGGTCACGCAACACTAATAATATGGGTACCCAGAAGCTCGCGTACAGAACGAAATGGATTTCTAGAACGCAACTTGTCATGGGGATAGGCCTACTGTTTGTTTCTCCTATCAGTTTATAGAAGTGCTCTTCTTCAGATTCCGTTTGTAAAGAATCTGTAACTCGAAACTGAAAGTAAGAATTCAGGACAACATAGCTACCCCATCATCACAACCAAGCCTTATCTCCATTTCCCCAAGGCCTATGGGTGCCAAATTAAAAGGCAAACGAATGCCTACTAATTTTGAGTGCATAAGCGTTTAAGTATTTTACTATGTATTAGGCTATGACAGATCAGTAGCCTGCTGAAATAGTAGGCTACCTTTATTTATGTCATGGCACATTACATGAAATTACAGTTTTTCTCAGTCGCTTTGGCGCATTTCTCAGATCAGAATTGAAATTCTCAAAACTGCTTGTTCAAACTCCATATCATCTCATCACTTGTGCACATCATTAAAGCAATGTCTCCCTATCTTGACAAAACAGCAATGCTTTAGTACATCCTTGAAACTGATTTTGTACACATGGCTGCTCTTTTTGACATTTTCAATTGCTAATGTCCTGTTGGTCAAAATGCACTTTCATGCTGAATAGTCCACCCAGTTAATCAAATTGGCCTTATTTCATCGTTTGAGTCATTACATGCAGTGTTGAACTAGCTGTCATGACTAGTTGTCATAGTCTGTGTAGCAAATGTCAAGGTGTATTAGAAAGATGTAAGCTTACAGTGGTGCACAGTTCTGACTAAAGGGCGTTTTAGACTATATTGGTAATATATCTCATTTGCACAATGCTGTAAAAGCCTTTGTTTTCTTTACACTGTTAAAATGTCCGTCAACAGTAAAAACTTTGAAACATATCCACTCTCTTGCAATCGATCCCCTCCACACACAATTATGTGTAACTTTGTAGTTTTAAAATAGCTATGCCACAAAGAAAATAGTGCTACCTTGCACATTGTTCATAGAAAATAGAGTAAACTGTCATATTGACAACAAGACAAAGCAATTTGTCTATCTTGACATAAACAACAGTGTAAGGACTTGTCATATTGATATCACTGACAGTTTCATTGGTATAAATTCTTGCTTTTGAGACATAGACTGAGTATTTTGAGTAAGATACATGCTTCTGCAGGTAATCTACCAACTGTTCTGCAATACAAACATTAATGATGATTTGAGAAATGCACCAAAGCAACAGAGAAAAACTGTAATACATTTTCATGAAATATCCAAACCAATTCAAGGTCTGACCTTTTCTGGCAACAGCAGCTATATGGGTAGTACTCAGGACAACTAAAATGACAAAGACTCAGATTACATGCAAGCCTATCTCTGAGGTTCATCATAGTTTGTGGCTGAACAATTGCATGTTTTTTATTTTTTTTTAAATGATATACATTACCCTCATTCAGTGACATTATAGAGTTCTTAATCTGTGGAAATGTTTCAGTTCATTCTATGGATACTAAACTTAAGTGGGCTGCTTAAGTATGTGTGTGTGTGTGTGCACACACACATGTGATTCTAATACGGTCTCATACACATTCAGTAGATCTAGGCATAATATATTTTCACTCTGTTTTCCCCTCTCTCTCTCTATCAGTTGAACAATGACTTACGCCAGTGATAAACTTAAGAATGGCTTCATCCGTCGGAATAGGTCCCGTATTGCCAATGAGGTGAAAGCACTGGAAATACTGCTGCACTTACCCTGTCTGACCACAACGGACATGGTATGCTTAATATTTCCTACACAAACATAGCAAGTTAGCAACATCTAAAACATACAAACAATGCATTAAAGGGTCATGCCATTGATAAAAAAAATACATAGCCTAAAATTAACCCTTGCCATTTGTTGCCAAAATAGACAAAGTCATGAGTGTTGACCTCTTCTTTCTTTGGTGTTATGTGCCCGTGTTCACTTTTTCATTATTAGTATTGCACACCTCTTTTCCTGATGTAGGAAGAAGTGGAAGCAGCATTTAGAAGAATGGGGAACACATATGCCATGTCACAGCTGCTGGATAACCTGACGCGGCGGGAAAACTGGCCTGAGGAGTTCATCAGGGCTCTGGAGGAGTGTGAGCACCCTACACTCGCCCAGGAGATGAGCGAAGCATACGAGGCCCTGAAACAACCCAGTAACTCTCTAAACAATAAACACACACACACACACACACACACACACACACACACACACACACACAATACAATCAAACACACACACACACACAATACAATCAAACATACTGTACAACATTATGGCCAATATGGTATCATGCTGATTTTGAGTCTTAGTGCCGGCCCTTCAGTATGTCTTATGTTATGTTGTTATAGCGGGGCACATTGTAATCACAATTATTGTATTTTTCATCAGAAGAAATGTTACATAATTTCTCTTTGTATGTTTTCTCAGAACAGAGGCAGAAACCTGTGGCACCATCTGCCGGACCAGCTGTTGTAACATCTCCACACGTCCTTACTCCCTCAAGTATTGCTGCCCATCCACCAGTCCATCCATCAGTATCTGTCCAATCTGCCCCCCTCCCCACACTATCTGAAAGGTCTGCATTCCCTCCCAGTAGGACCCCAGAGCGTCCATACCCTCCTAATGTGCCTACTGAGTCTCTCATCTACCCGAACACCAGTAACCAGCCAGCTTTCCATCCCAATGTGGCTGCCAGTACTGCATCCGCCCCTAGTTTGGTACTAGTGCCACCTGTAAACAGTCCATCAGCTGCACCTGCGGCACAGGTCCTCCAGCCAGAAGTAGCCCAGGCTCAACGCCTTGCTGTTACTCCTGAGCCTGACATCACAAATGCCCCCAAGAGTGGTGTCACTCCCGCAGATATCTCCGAGCCCCCCAGCCTGTCACCAGATCCACAGACCCCCCTTCACACGAACAGCCCAGGGCGCCCCCAGCCAACCAAACTCGCCATCCAGGAAACATGCTCCCCCAGCTGCAAAGGGAACCCACTCCAGCAAAAATCAGAAGACACCTCAAATCCAACATTGCACCAGGTACACACATTTTTAAACATGCACAAACAGATAATAAACGCAATTGCAACACAGATGCAAACAAATGTAACATTTTCACTGCCACTAATGAAAGAAAATGTACACACTCACACACACATACACACACATCTTTTCTGTCACATACTATAATTCACAGTCATTTTCTTTTCTCAGGTCAGCAGCACACACCGGCATCCCACAGCATCATATGAAGACCGCGAGGTCCATCGTCCACCGCATGGCACAAAGAACATCGCCCCTCCTGCTACTGTTCCGGTCTCTGCCCCTGTGGTTGCCATGACACACCGGACGCTTCCCAGACCGATTGACAGTGATCCGGAGGACGAGTTCTTCAGCAAGCCTGGAGTTCTACAAAGTTTTGCTGCCGAACCTTGTTCTCTGACCTCCGATGACCTTGAATTGAGTGTAACTCAAGAGCCTGAGGTTTGCCCTGCACCTGTCTTACAGTCAGATCAAGTATCTAATTTTACTGAAGCTAACCACAGCCGAGGATCAGTTAATATCCATAACAGTGGGAGTCCCAGCTGCCAGTCAGATGGTCTTGTAGATGACCCTGCCCTCTCTCCAAATCACGTCTCAATAGAGGATCACTTTGAATCAGTGCGCCGTAACTCGGCGGACCAAGGAACAGAGGCATATGTAATCCATTTTTCTCAGGAGCCGTCAATCCAGAATTATGATGGCCAGATTCCAAGCCGTTTGGAAAGCAAAGTTTCCAGCCAAGAGATGTCTGTGATGAACCACAGTGAAACACAACAGCAGCTTAACACAAACCAACACAGCCTCACACAGAGCATTCTGGAAAATGGAGTTCATTTGAGATGTGGCACAAAGACTGAAGTCATTACTGAGAAGATGGGGAACGAATCACAAGGAGAAGAGAGCAGACATCAGGAGAAAGGGGCGCTGAGAGAGATGTCCATGGCAAGTCTCATACCAGTCCTTCAGAATGTTCCTCTCATTCCAGCAGCAGCTGCAGCTGTTGGGATCTGTGCATTTTTCATTGTTTGGAAACTCCGCAAATGAGCACCTGTGATGCAGCTGAAACCCCATCCAATCCTTGTGACAATTGTATTTAATCACTTTCATTAAGAGAGTATCTCTTCAGCAAATCCACACCACCTTCATGGCCTTTTACTGGACGTTGCTCATCCATGTCCTTCTGAGAGCCCCTGTGATTTGTCAACAATCTTTCATATTCCAATTCCAAAAACATCTCAAGTCAAACGAATTGGGAAGCACAAAATAAAATTCAAAATTGTATTAGCAGCATCAGCAAATAGGACAATTCTGGCAGATAAAACAAGACTATAATCTGCCCCACCTATTGGGATTGCATCATACAAATCCTTTTTGATGAGACCTACACTTTAATTTGAGAATGTCATATGTCAGATTGTATATTTTACATCTACACCATCTTTCAATTATTTTCTTATTTTTCTTGTTTGAATATCTATTATTTCTTAAAGCATGCCATGTACATTTAGGGGTAGAATGAAAGGAAAAGTGTTATGCCTGTATCTACAACAACTAGGCCATCTCAATAAGAGTAACAGTTTAATTATGGTAGGCTACAGAACAGATCGTTACAGGAAATTTAAAAAAAGATGCATCGGTAATCAGAAAAGCTGAAATCGAATATCAGCAAAAGTGCAATGTTGTACATTTGACACTTTTAATAAGGTGTGTGTGTGTGTGTGTCTTTCTGTCTGTCTGTCTATCTGTTAATCTATCTGTCTGAAAATCTTCATGCAGAGCACAGAGGTCTGGGACAGTAAACCTTCCTGAAACTTTATTGCACAGTACATCTCACATATGAAAATTGTTCATTGTTTTCTGTATACCTTGTAGGGCTGGGAGATATGGCTGAAAACGGTATCACGATAAAAGTGTTTCATATCAGCAAATATCGATTATTATATTTTTGTATGTTTTTTCTCCTGGTCCTTAATAACTTTATTAAAGCCTTTAATAACCTTATTAAGCCTTCCCTCAAGGTGGGCCTGACAGGAAGACAGCTAAGGTAGCCTAAAAAACACATCCTTCATAAAATATATCTTTTTTATCATCTTTCAAAACACTTACAACATTTACAATACTTTGATTTGTCTGTAGACAACCACAGAAGTGTCATTCTGTTTTGAACATTGTCAGTGGTGTAAAATAGTTTCCACTGTAAGACAATTTGCTAATGCAAACAATGTTCTTGCTCAAAACTCCACCAATTAATGTAATTATGCTCTTAAACAACATTTTGAACCAAATTGATTCAGCTTTAGACATACATTAGGCTATATTCCAGCCAATCAAGAGATGCTTGTGTTTTTAGAGCTGAATGGAAGGATGTATTTGATGGGCTGTGTGTGTGTTTGTAAATACTTCAATGTTGTGGTAATATAAGCACTTTGAAGGGGATTTCCCAAATGATAAAATTGTAAAAGTGTAATGGAATGTAGCCTGTAGTCTACTTTCATAATAGTCAGGCACTACATTTGAAGAAGTGGGACACTATAAATATTAGCCTATATCAACGACAAGCGTAGCCTGACCTTACACTTGCCGGATGTGTGCAAGAAATCGTGTTTTATTGATCACTTCCCAAAATGGTTCCTTTTCGATTTGCTTGTTGCGATGTGTTATGGAAACGTGATTTGAAGATTTGTGCACAGCTGGGTTTCCCCCTCAGATATACACAGGGTAGGTTTTACATTCCTTGTGCTATAGGATTTCCCACAGTGCAATCAACGTGGCATGTTGTGTGTGATGTCTGTATGCTACTGAGACCTTGAATTTCCCCCTGGGGATCAATAAAGTATCTATCTATCAACAACCAAGCTTATTTATTTACCATCAAAAAGATTACCAACAGTGCAGCTTACATTATATAATGTGTGGTCAATGTCCTGGTGGAAAACCCCTGGCGTTATACATGATGATGTCAATGAAAATGTTTTAAGTTCTAACCTTGTGTTGTCATCTGCTCACCAGAGGTCACTAAAACTTTAATTTTACAGCTCAAATGTTTAGCTACGAGATTTTGGTAGCCTATCTCCCTGAAAAACAAACTCCAACAAAGACAGGTGCATCACCCGCTTATTCTGTGATGATTTTGAGGGCAAAAGTGCATCGTGGAATTTGTGAAATGCATCCACATGGGAAAAAATATGTGAATTAATAACCATAGCCTAATAATAAAAAAAACGAATCTGTTCAATTAATCTCATTTTGTGTGGTCTATATGTAGCTTTCTATGTTTTTTCTTCAAACCAATGCTGCAATCATAATGAAAAAAGGCCATTGGTGTAGCGGGACGTCAATCAATACGTGCCTCGCTGTATCAAATCGAAGGCGTGCATTTCTTGTGTTGTAAACAGACATAAACACATCGCGATGTGAAATGAAATGGGGAATAATTTGATTATTATTTTACTGTTCTGTTTAAAAGCAGTTTTTCTAGCAAACATTCACTTCGCCTAGAATTATTCTTGACGCATTCTGAATGGAACTGAATGGTCATCAAACTGACGATGGAACGTCTGAGGAGACCGAGAATGATGAAGTCGTTAAACCGAAGAAGCCGCACCACCAACAACAGCCTCCATGGAAGGAAACGCAAAGTAGTGTTAGCTTTTCCGCTACAGCCGCCAACATGGAGGGCGCATCGGTATCGGCCGGGGGAAGTGCCTCAATCGCGCGGCGGACATCCAGCTCGAGCATCGCTAGACAAAGGATCGACTCTCTAAAAAAGAACAGGCCCCGTAGGTTTTTAAGCCCTGTTAACGGGGGTAATTTTACCTGTAGCGATTATTTTAGCTAGCATGCTAACGTCAAATTAGGGGTGTCAAAATGTAGGTTGATGGTGGTCTATCTAACGTTATTTATATAGGTTGATGGTGGGCTATCTAGCGTTATTTACATTTTTCCCTGGATAGTTGTCGCATACACATGTCTGCGCCAGACTGTTCGCCTGTCTCCACATTTTGTGTCATATTAGCTGCAAGAAACCACAAGCTTCCATCTAACGGGCAGATGTATTAGAAGCTAGTGAGCTAACGTTGCAGCTAGTGCTAGATAACAAGCTAATTGAGACTCGCATAGAGCTAATTTATGGGAAATTGGCTAATTTAGCAAATGATTTTAATGAACAAACTGAGCGAGCAATGGCAATGTTAACGTTAACGTTTGCCATGCTAGAGTGGGTTTCGATCATGAGGTAACTATTTCATTAAATAATTAATTGCGCCTCAATATCTGATAAAATAAAGTGTCTTTGTAGAAAGACATGCATTAACTACGCAGTAAATGAATCGTTAATCAGCGCAGTGTCGTTAACTTAATTTTCATTTGATCTATAATGTGTACATTACGCTTTACTACCATATGCCCCAGGTAGCTGTTACGTTACAGCTGTATTCGGTCAAGATGGCGTCTCTCCCGAGTCCCATCATTCAAGCTCTGTTATGGTGAATGTGATTGAACAGCAAAGTGTTAACTTTACTTCCACCCTTGAAACACTGCCAGATACCCAATATACGCATGCAGTATTTACATCCTGCATTTTTTGCCTGCATCTAATAAAAAGTCAATAATGTTGTTGATCTTAACACGGTATTTTACACTCTGGGGAAACGCGTATTAAACATGTCCTTTACAGTTATTTATGCACATTGCTTATTTCTGTAACACATCTAGCATTCCCCTGGTTCGGCATGGACATTGGCGGGACGCTGGTGAAGCTAGTGTACTTTGAGCCGAAAGACGTGACAGCGGAGGAGGAGCAAGAGGAGGTTGAGAGCCTGCGCAGCATCCGACACTATTTGACATCCCACACGGCTTATGGAACTACCGGAATCCGAGATGTGCACCTGGAGCTGCCGGGGCTGTCACTGTGCGGCCGCACGGGCAGTCTGCACTTCATCCGATTCCCCACGCACGACATGGCCGCCTTCCTACAAATGGTTCGGGACAAGCACTTTTCCAGCCTACACACCACGCTCTGCGCCACCGGTGGAGGCGCTTTCAAGTTTGAGCAAGACTTTCTCAAGGTGGGTGGACGCACTGAAATACATGGATGAAAAACGTAATGGAATGTAATGGGTGCATGTAATAGCTGCACTGATTACATTATGTTACGGGTCATGCAAACATGCCGTTAAAAGGCCTGACTGCCGCTATCCTTTTCTTTCACATACACAGGCAGCATTGATATTTACTTCAGGACAGTAGATACATATTTATATATGGAGACAAAAGTATTGGGACGCCTGTCATTGCTCCCACAGGAACTTCAATGACATTCCATTATACTGTATATCCAGGTATTACTAAGTTACGTTAGGTATTAGGTATTTCCTCTCTGCAGCTATAATGGTTTCCACTCATCTGGGATACATTTCCAGAAGATTTTACAGTGTCTGTGGACATTTTTGTCCATTCATATTTGTGAGGTCAGGCACTGATGTTGGACAAGAAGGCCTGTCTCGCAAATGTCTCTTCTAGTTCATCCTAAAGGTAATTGATGACACAGAGTAACTTGTTCTCTCTGTGGGGCAGTCATAGCCTCGTGAGACCATCCTGATCTCGCGAGCTTCAGGGTTTCACTCGCAGATCAGTCTGGATACTTTCCGTTAAAGAAAATTTGGAGCAGTTCACCAAACGAACGTCCAATCAGCGTTGGCTTTGAGGCGGGTTGAGGTGTGACGCAACGAACAACATGACGGCATCCACAGAGATGAGCATAGCTATCGGGCAAGTTTTATTCAAATTAGAAAGTGTTCCTGGGTAAACTGTGAAGCTATGAGTCTCAGCCATGCAGCTGGGAGGAATGAACGACACAGACATCCTCCACGGCTGATTCCAGTTCATAATGGAGGAATATACTATCTTCAGAAGTGTAGGGCCTACCGTGAAAACTTGATAGGAATTGTCGTTGATTAGGTTCATAAATGGTAAGTTAAAACATCTTAACGTTTGTCACGTTACCTAACTTAATTGTATGTTAAACGGCATTAGAAGAATACTTTGTTCATCTAATTGGTTGATTTGGCCCGTCGATAACCAACAAAGGTGGTGATAGACAGATGGTTTATCCAATCAGCTAACCAGTATGTCCGCCCCTTCCCAAAAGTTCTTCAATGAAAAGTTCCCAGATGGATATGCGGAGCAAATCCATCTGGCGGAGTCAGGTTAGGGCAGTCAAGCTTTTCTACACCAAACTCGCCCATCGATGTCTTTCTGGACCTTGCTTTGTGCACCAGGATGTAGTGTTAATTTTGTCACCTTTTTGTACGAAATGTCCTTTTTAGTCTTTGTCATATTTAGTCATTCAAATATAATTATTGTTAGTCAAGTTTTAGTCGACTAAAAGTCTCGTCATTTTAGTCTAGTTTTAGTCAAAAGAAAACTAAAGGTATCTTAGTCTTAGTCAGTTTTTGTCAACACATTTTAGTCTTTTTTTTTATAACAAATTATTTCTTATTACCATTTGAGTCAAATGGTGTTTCACACATCTCAATTTTCAAACAATATTTTGTGTCCACAGGGCTACTTGTCTGTTATAACTACTCATGTCAACTACTAGTCAGTATGTTTACATGCACAGGTAAGTCAAGCTACAGTTATAGCTCGGCTGGGATTTGACCATAGACAGTAAAAGATTTGACTGGACCACTGTCATATTCGTAGACCAGTGTTTCTCAAAGTGTGGTCCGGGGATCACTGGTGGTCCGCAAGCTATCCCAAGTAGTCCGCGAGCAGACGTGGTAAAATATAATATAGATGAGTTGTTTGCAATATTGAACCAACTTGTTCTGCAACAGTTCTGCAACACTGTCTATGTAAGATATGCCAGTTTAAATCATACAGTATGAATCCACACAATAAGCAAAGTGCAAAGACAATAAGCAAGGTGGTTCAGTGAGTAGGCCTATTGTGTAGACTAATTATAGGCTATTGTTGAAGTAGGTCTAATCTTTTTTTTTTTTAGCTAGGGTTAGTTAAGTGGTCCTGAAACTGAAAAAGTTTGAGAAACACTGTCATAGGCCAAAGTATTAATGTTTTACTCCGCTTCGCTAGATGGCGATATGCGCCCAAACACAACACATTCCCCAAACAGACTCTCCATCTTAGCCATAGCTAACTTGCTAGCGAACTTTCCATATTAGCTTACTTGCTAGCAAACTTTGCATCATCAGTCTAACTAGTTAAATAGTTGACATTACATTATGAACATTTTTGTATGGACATTCTGGGGGATGTTAATTTGTATGAGAGAAGCTTCAACTTCTGGGTATGTAGCATTGTGGCATAAAGCTTAGGTAGTTAGCTTGCTAACTCTGGCAGAAATTGCAGTGTTCTTGTTCCATGTAGTTTCGTGTTGCAGCCACAGGGTTGCAGCAACAGCACGTAGACTAGCCTACAGGAAAGCTGAACATTCGGAATATTTTGAAAACATAACAGCTAGATATTCTGTCTTATCATTTTGAAAACGAAAATGAAGAGAGATTCTATCTTAGTTTTTATTTCATGCAAAACATTTTAGTCTCGTCTTTTTTCGTCAACAATAATGCATCTTAAGATAGTCTTAGTCAGTGTTTCAGGACATTACTGCCGTCTCGTCATCGTCTCGTCTTAGTCATGAAAAAAAAGGTCGTTGACGAACATATTTCCTCTCGTCTCATCTGACGAAATTAACACTACCAGGATACAGTTATGCTGGAATGGAAAAGGGCATTCCGAAACTGTTCCCAAAGAGTTGGAAGCATATGATTGTCTAGCCTTCTAGATTTCTAGTGTTAACTATTCCCTGCACCAGCATGACTGTACGCAGTGCACAAAGCAAGGTCCTTAAAGGTGTTGGGTCAAACCATCCTGGTATGGGGGGACTCTGGGTTTTTAGGATAATGAAATTGAATAGCCTACTGAAATATAAAATTAATTTTATGAACTTATATTTTCCTGAAATATTTATTAAATAATTGTTTTAAAGTATTTTTACATGGATTTTATTTTTTAAATCTATGTATATATTAACCCTAAGCTGTTTTTTAGGGCATTTTCACAACCTTTATTTATAAGGATTTATTCTGGTCATTGTAAGTGCCACACACACATATTATATATTGTTTTTTTCAGCAGAGTCTAGGCTATCCAGATCTGCCATCATTTCATGTATTAGTACTAGCATTTCAAATTCTATATTTTAAAGAATTAAAATATAAAAACATAAAAATTCTTATATTTTGACATGTATCTCACCACAGCAAGCTCATAGCTCTACATGCATTTCATGTGTGTGTAGCAGACTGTCCTGAATCTGGCAATATCATTGCCATGGTGGAGGAATTCTCTGGGGCTGAGCAATTTACAGACATATGTGGTGTGTGCCTTACAGAAATAAATGCCATTTTTTTATTTAGTGATTTAATGACCTTTCTGCGCTCCATATCTGTGACACGAACTGATCTGACCTGACTTGACCGTTTTTACGTGTTATAGTCTGTGTGTGCCTATGGTGTCTGCACTCATGATTCATGATACTACTTTTTACTGCATTGCCATGAACAAAGTAAAAGCAAAAAAGGTGTTTCTTTGCCGAACAAATTGGGATGCAATATGAGCCTTGAATTGGATGCCATGCAGGAATTTGGTAGGATCTCAAAACCGGATTATGAACATGCTTTGCCATAGAGAAACACACAATAGCGTTTGATTATAAACATGCTTTGCTACAAAAACAGACAAAAACGTGAGGTAAGTCGAGTTATATGAAGTAATTATTTTGGTGTCACTTCGTCTGTTTTATAACTCAGAAGGATGTACTTGGTATCAAATGATAGCTCCGTGTCTCCTCTTTCATCTGACATGCGTGGCATATCTATCCGATCACAGGTCCGCGAGTAATTCAAACGAGAGTAATGGGTGTGCAGCATTGGTTTTTGTACATGACGTTATTATTTTGTAGTCACTTTGTCTGATTTCATAAGCCAGAAGGATCAACATACTTGCTATCAATGGATAGCCCTGTGTCTCCTCTTTCATCTGATATGCTTGCCATATCTAAAATCAAAAGAGAGTAATGGGTGCGCAGGTAAACGCAGAGAAGTAAAGACTGTAAATATGGTGCAATTTGATTTAATTTCATGATTTTTTTTATTTTCATACTTTAACGTACAGACAAGTGCTTTGTCTCGTTGGAAAGCTCTACTTCTGCTCTGTCATGCAATCTCGCTGCGATGAACAGTTGCGGAGCAATGTAACAGAGAAGAAAGGGTGAGTTTTTGACGCACTTTGCATCAATCGGGTTCTAAGGGTTAAAATCTCACTTACCCCCTGGAGTGCCTTCACGTACCCCCAGGGGTACACGTACCCCCATTCAGGGGCGTCATGCAAGGCAAAATTCAGAGGGGGCACAATCAGGCAATTTTTTTCGGGGAGGGGGGGGTTCCTGTTAGAGGGGGGCCGGTGATTTCTCCCCCAGTATGCTGCTAAACATACAATTTCAATGCAGTTTGGGAGGGACAGAAATACCTTAACAGAGCAAGCAGCTACCATCCTCTATCTGAGGACTAAGCTAAAGTATCTATTTTGTAAGTTAATGTAAAACACATAGGTTGGTGAAAGAACTGTAAGCTCAAATTCAGCTTATTAAAGCATGTTTTGACACACACATTTACACTTAGGCCTACTACACATGATTTTAAAAACAGTATCATTGCAGTTGTTATGATTTGATTGATATGTGACCTAAGAACAATCTTACATTAAAAAAGTTGCTGAGGTCTGACTTTGTGGTGCTCAGAAATTAAATTATTGTAATCTTAATTCATGTGATGAAGGACTTTGAAAGAAGTTTCAGTGCTGAGTAAGGTTAACCCTAAATATTTGAATATTTTACTAATAGGCTAATATATTTTTCATGACCATTATGGCAAGCAATAGGCTACCTCATTTGTAAGTTGCTATCTGCAAATCATGAGCAAGTGACCTGATAATAACCTAAGTTATGAGCACGAGAGAGACTATTATACTTTCTTGCCCTCTACATCACGGTCATAGCGATCCTATATAAAACAACTTTAAGCCTCCTTTTGAACGGGTAGCCTATCCCATTTCATTACATGGATTAGCAGCCAGATACGTGAAGAGAACAAGTGGAGAAACATCCAACGCAATTCCTTGGTAGGCCTAATGTTATTAGGTTGGATTTTGTAGTCACTGCAAATCTAATCAGCTATTTTGCTACGGTTTATTACACATCTAGAAGAATACATTTGAGTCGTTATAGGCTCTGGCTTATTATGGAGCATAATAGGAACAAAGTTATGATAAAAAAAATTATCAAGGACGAAAAATCCGAGGGGGCACGTGCCCCCTTAACTTCAATGGGCATGACGCCACTGCCCCCATTTGAGAACCACTGCTCTACACAACCAAACACCTTTGGGGTGAACTAGAACAGACTTGGCCAGCCCGGTTGTCAAACACCAGTGCCTAACCTGACGAAAACTCTTCTGAATAAATAGGCAACTCCATATTAATACCTATGGATATAGAATGAGATGTCATTGAAGTTCCTGTGGGTGTAATGACAGGCGTCCCAATACATTTGTCGATATAGTGTCTACGTATTTTATAATTTTGTTGTATCTCAGCCCAAGGAAGCTTCAACTTTGACAGTCTTACACAAACTGCTCATGATTGTTGTGCAGAAAAACAGCAGCTCATAAAATCAGTTGTTCTGTCTGTGTCTCAAGATGGCAGATCTAGAGTTGTGCAAGCTGGACGAGCTGGAGTGCCTGATCCGCGGCGTCCTCCACATCGACTCGGTGGTGCCCTCCGAGTGCTACTACTTCGAGACTCCCACAGACCTGGAGCACTGTGAGGAGAAGGCTTTTCCCCTGGAGAACCCCTACCCTCTCCTGCTGGTCAACATCGGCTCGGGAGTCAGCATCCTGGCTGTCTACTCCAAAGACAATTACAGGCGTGTCACCGGAACCAGGTACTCACTAGTCAAGACACGCCAGGTTTATGTGGTTGATTGTGTCTGATGAAGGCACCACTCTCGGTGGTACAAGATGATGCCGTTTTCAATGGAAGAGGCATACTCACTTTTAGTCTTTAAATATTCTCTAACTTAATAATGCCCCCAGTCTAAATACCATTCCCCCTGAATGGGCTCATCAAGGAAATGCCCTTAAATCTCTTTTGCACTTACATTTACATTTATCCATTTGGTGGACACTTTTATCCAAAGCAGAATAACATTTAAGCTATTAACATTTGAACATTTAAACTATTTAACTACAGAGTTATAACTACAGCATTAGTATAACGTTTAAACTGCAGAGGAGACCATAGCTAGGAATTACCACTGCATCTGTCACTTCCTTGCACTTCATGCAAGGAGATTATCTAAATTACTGTCTGATCAATGCCATGGTCAAAACCAGGTTCACCAACAAAATGTCCCCCACTCTGATTTAAATCAAATGATAATGTAGATACAGTAGCAATTTCCTGTGTATTAGCCACATTGTGTATAAGCCGCAGGACAGTGTTTTATGCAAGTTAAATGAAACAAAACCATATTAATACCGTATTAACTGCCCCCTGTGTATTAACCTCATAGCTGAAGAAATTTTGCAAAATCAATGTATAAGCCGCGGCTAATAGTTGGGAAATTACGGTACCCTTTAGTCGTAGAGTTTGACTGTGACTGGTCTGTCCCATCCCTTCTCAGCCTGGGTGGTGGTACGTTCCTGGGCCTGTGCTGCTTGCTGACTGGCTGCAGCACCTTTGAGGAGGCTTTGGAGATGGCCTCGCTGGGGGAGAGCACACATGTGGATAAGCTGGTCAAAGACATCTACGGGGGGGATTACGAGAGGTTTGGCCTGCCAGGGTGGGCCGTGGCTTCCAGGTATTGTGTTACTTACTTAAATACTTCAAGATAGGCACACCGTTAGGCACACACACATGCACATGTACTTCTTTTGCAGTTGTTCTCTCTCACACACATACACATAATCACACGCACATTCAAATTCACAGTCAATATTTAATTGAGTAAAATACTACACACACACACATCTGTGGATGATTTGATATTTAAGCATCTCTGAGACTGTTTTGAAGTGATGTCACTTAAAGACTCTCAAAAAGCGTCATTGTTTTTTCATGCCTCATGTGTCTCACATATGACTTTTTGGAATGATTTTGAAATCCTCAACAGATGTATCATCACAGGGAAGTTTAAAAATTTGTATTGTTCATGTGGGATGTATTGATGCTGACCTTAGTTTGTGGGCCATATAGGTCATTCTGATTTTGTGTGTTCGTTTTTGTTTGCCCATGTTTAGTTTTGGGAATATGATGAGCAAAGAAAAGAGAGAGTCTGTGTCCAAGGAGGATCTGGCTCGAGCGACCCTGGTCACCATCACTAACAACATCGGCTCCATCACACGCATGTGTGCTCTCAACGAGGTACAGTACATGCTGCCACTCAACGCACACACACACACACACATCCACACCCGCCTAACACACACACAACACACAGGTCTTTCTCTCTTCTCTCAGCCTCTTTACAGTGCTGCCTTGTGGAATCTGATCAAGCAGCATTGTACAGGGCTATGAGAGCGTAGAGACCAACTACACACATCAGACAGCTTGGGATGCAGACAGGAAATACTGCCATCATACAGTCACCAAGCCTAATCATGCCTGAAGTACGATACAAGCATCATGATCCTGCATTCGTTACCTGCAAAGACAATTAGTCAAGTCAAGTCAGATTTATATTTGTTTGTACCAAAATGCTTTCAAGATTAAAAAAAAAAAAAAAAGATTGAAACTAAGGAACGCATAAAACTTACAAAAATATGTTTAACAAAATCATTCATTTCAAATTATGTATGCAATTCAGAAGTGTAATCTAGACATTAGATAGTTTTGTTGTGTAACTGTAAGTGTGAATAGGGTTTGTGTTTATGCTAATGTATAATGATAAAGCATATGTGTGTGTTTGTGTGTGTGTTTTTCATCAGAAAATTGAGAGAGTTGTGTTTGTGGGGAACTTCCTGAGAGTGAACACACTGTCTATGAAACTGCTGGCTTATGCCATGGACTATTGGAGCAAAGGACAACTGAAGGCTCTTTTCCTGAAACATGAGGTCTGTGTGTGTGTGTGTTTCACATACAAGCATGGCTTTTTTGTGTTGTGTTTGTGTGTGTGTATATGTATATGTATATCAGTGCTTTCGCTGGATTTTTTTTTGGCCAGACAAAATGCCCGATAATTTTCCAGAACCGGTACCGGACATACAGAACATCTGCCGGGCTATGTTTCAAATAGTCATAGATTCCTATATATTTAAACGGCACAAAATATTTCCACAATGCAGTTTATTAAGCGTCGTCAGCACCAGCAGTTTGTTTAGGATCAGCTTTGCACAAGCAGCGGAGAAGCATACTTTCATTAAGTTGCGCAAGCTGCTGCGCACACATTGCAAACAGACTAGCCTGTAATGCTACACAAGCGCATTAGTGGAGAATCGTGGGAGTCGGGAGAATTCCCAGTGGATCGGTAATGTTTTGCGGTCGGCATAGGTGAGCTTAAAAAAAGGCACAAAATCGTTGTTTGTATAAGTTCATTACTGCACGATCATACCCCCTTTTCTCTCACACCCAGCGGCCCCTCCTTACAGATCTGGTAGCTATAAAACGAAGCATACACAGGATACACTGGATACACAGACCCTCACTGAAAGTTTTAGAACGGTGGTTGTGAGATCTTTAGTTGCCCTGGATTCCTCCCCACAAAATGTCCCAATAAATGACTTGAAAACCTGCTCAATAAATTAGCAAACGCAACTGCAACTCCTCCTTAGCCTTTTCTAGAATGAAAGCTTATTCCGCTACTTGGGCAAACTTGAAATAAAAAACGAACGTGTCATAGTTTCAAGTTTATATTAAGTTGTCGTGGTAACATATTGTAGGCTTATATGACGTTTTTATAATTTTTTTCTGCGGGACAACTACGCGTGAAACCGGACAATTTCCGGCTGTAGCCGGCTAACGTAAACTCTGATGCTTCTAAAAGTAAGGGTCATTTGTCTCTTGACGCATCTCTCTAACTGTGTGTGTGTGTGTGTGTGTGTGTGTGTGTGTGTGTGTGTTCTTGTTTACGCAGGGTTATTTTGGTGCTGTGGGAGCATTATTGGAACTGCTAAACCCGTCCTGAACTTCCTCTTGAGCATCTCTCTTCACTGCTGAGCACCAAACATACATGTATGTTCGCACACACACACACACACACAAACACTTACAGTATATGTCTTATATGTGTGGTCCTTCATGCTCAGTCGCAGATTTAAACCCACCTGTTAGTCACACCATGTCTAATGTGTGCACTATCCCTTCACACTTAGGCCAGTCCCCTTCTGGGCCCTTTCTCTTCGTCTTCCCTCTGGAACTCTCTGTCATCATAATGGCTTAATGACAGAATAGAACAGAACACTCGCTCTGTAGACAGAATGCTGCACTCGCTGGGGCTCAAAGGCATCAGCTGGACTTCTTAGCCCTGTTTGGGGGTTTGCTGTATCATAGTAGCACATGGTTAAGCCTTAACAAGCCTGAAAGAAGGGGAGACGAGCAGAGATGCTCATGCATCTCAGCAAATCCAAAATCCTGGGACGATGGTTATTGAGATCAGGGGAACGTTAAGGTGAAAAATGTCTGTATGTTGCTAACTTCCTTAGTTAGAAGCATCAGCTTGTTTACCGTAGACCTGCACCGACAATCAGACAGAAGACCTTTTCAGGTCTGTTTCAGCTGGATAGGAGAGCCAAAGATCTTTGCTTTCTGTTGAATGTCAAAGATCTTTGCTTTCTGTTGAATGTCAAAGATCTTTGCTTTCTGTTGAATGTCAAAGATGTCCTATGTGTGTGTTTAATGTCCTTGGAGTCATCTGGTTGCATTGGAGTGGCATGTGGATCATCCTTGAAACAGATGTGTTCTGTTTTTAAGTGTTGCACAGAAATGAAACACAGAGCAGTTGCTTTTCCATTGAACTCCATTTCAGTTGATGTGGGACCATACACCAAAACCACACAAAGAAATTAGGACCTCCCTTACTTAGTGCATACCGGTATGCCGGTTCCTCACAGGCTGACGGAAACTGAAGGGTAAAGGTTTGTTCAACCTTTTGTTGTGTATATAATATTACAATGATATTGATATTGAACTGTGAGGGGCGGGGGGGGGTTACTCTGAAGTGCCTGTAAGACAGAAAGTCTACATGCTGAAAATAGCTGTTTTCTATGCTGTTACACAAGCTATGAAGCTTACGCTTACCTGAAAAAAAATATTTTTTTACTGTAAACACTGTATTGTTTGGTACTTTACTGGGTTTTTTTTTTTTGGTTGCAATAAAATATGTTTAAAATGATTGAACTGTGTGGTTGCGCTTTATTTTACAGTTGTTAAAGTCCGTTTAGGCCAGGTGTTCTGAGGATTCTGTTTTTATAAACCTCTAAAGCCTAACTTTTCCCATCCTTTTACCATGGAAGTGAATGCAGACCATTTTGATTTGGAAAGTTCATGTTGTACTGACCAGAGATCCTTTCGTGAGTGACTACTGGTGTGAGGCTGGTGAGTAGACACAATTTCCAGATGATGTTTACCTGAGCTACCAGTTGGTCCATATAGCCAATCGCACTGCTATGCTCTGGCCCTCAGGTGAACAGCTTCAGTCAGTCATTGGTCCAGTGCCATTCGCTTTATAAAACATCACGGTGTGTGGTGACTGGGGCGCAGCACGCTGTCTCGCAGACATCCTGTGGAGAGATACCTCAAAAATGGGGCACAGGATATTGCAATTCCTCTGGTGGAATGTGTACAAAAATCAAATGTCAATTTCTATATTCCCAGTGGTGCGAGAGAGACTGGAGTTTTGTAGCAGAGAGGTGATGAAGATGATCAAGTTTGTTTCTGCCCACAGTGAATGGAAAGTGATCACTCAATGATTGAACTGTGTTTAACGCTAACCACACGGTTGTGCTAACTACTGCTCCACCTCATCATTTAGCGGGCACGGTCGGTTAGGTTATTTTGGTTTCCCTACTGATGTGCCCGTCTCCTAACCATTTGATAATGGGTTTGCAGTACCAAGGCGGGCCAATCCGTCTCAACCGTGTTGGGAGTGGGCGTATGTTTTGGGGCAGACTTAGAGACACGCGGCACGCCCATTCACTGGGGACGGTGTTGAAATGCAGCTCAGATAGGAAATCCCCTGACACCGGGAGATGCAAGACAGCCAAATCGGCCCCTTATGAAAGTGTATTGGTTTGTGAGAGGCAGAAACACAGGATTTTAGGATGCAGTGCATGTTCCCTGTAGCAGTAATGAGCTAGACTCTCCTATTCTTAAACTCTAGTACTGTGTGTTATGCAGGGCTCAACGTTAACTTGTGGTTGCCAGCTTCTCAACCAGGCATGATGAGGTTGTTGTTGCCAAAGCCAATCAAATCTGGTTGCCACCTGTAACAATTTGGTAGCCAAGGGCAACCATTATTGTCGACCCCTGGTGTTATGTATTTGCTCTATGAAAGCCAGGCTGACATTTGTCTGGATGTTACTCATCAATTGCACCTCTGCTCAGCAGATTTCTTTGAAAAGATTTCTGACCAGCTTTCAACAGCATCACAAAATATGTTTTCAGTGACACAGCTTTGCCAACCAGCCCACAGGACAGTTCAGAATCAGAATCAGTTTTATTGGCCAAGTATATTTACATATACAAGGAATGACTTAGGTAGGTGTTAACTCTCTGTACATTCAACAAATAGACATGTAGTAGTATAAATAGACATGTAGTAGTAAAACATTCAATAGACAATATTAATAAATAATAATAATAAGCTTTATTTGTATAGCACCTTTCATACACAGAATGCAGCTCAAAGTGCTTTACATTTGGAGCATGTAACACAATAATAGTCAGTCAGTCATTATCAATCACTTTCAGACACATACTGTACAATATAGACAACAATATACATAAAGGCACATATCCACGTATTAACATAATATACAAAATGCAATATACAAATAAGGCATAGTATCAAGACAAGTACACGTGAAGTGGATATAAAGTGCAGAAGTAACAGTGCAAATGTATGTTTGTAATGTGTGCAAGATACAGTTGTAGAATGTCTATCACAAGAAGTCTCTGTTGCAATAACACAATAACAACCACCAAAGATGTCAAAACACTTGGTGAGTCTTTTGAATGAGAGAAAATGTCTTAATATTCCTGAAACACTTCAGGCACTAATTTGAAAGATGGTCCTACATTTAACTAAAGCTCATAACTAGACAAAATCAATGTATTAATTTGACACCATGGTATACAGCAAACATTAATGAATGAGCTCACTGCTCCCACATGCCACATGATAGCAGAAGTTCATGCACCAGAACTTTTCTTGTTTATACACTTCGGCATCCCACAGCACCTGGCTTCAGTAATTGTCTGCAGTTGGAAGGTTGTATAAGGTCAACTAATGTCATCCAGATCCAGATCAGTCAGACACCAGGCGAGGCACTATGGTTTGGCATACTAGGTGATAAAGACTGCCCTCAGCTTGAGCTGGATAGACACACGATGGCACAGTGGACCTGAGTTACACCATGTGGAACAGGCATGATAGAGGGCCGTCCGGCCTTATTACTTTTAGGACCCATGTAATGTAATAAGATTGACACAGTGTGCATTGTTACTCTCATTGTTGCAAGTAGCTTACAAGCAGAATCTGCAGGGTAGAGGTGATCTGTCTTCCATGGAGGTTTGGGTTTGGTATAGATAAGCTGGCCAAAGCATCAGGTTACCTCTGAGGCTGACGGGCATGTCAACTCAACCGATTGTCTATTCTGTGGTTGACCGAGGTCTACAGGGAGTACCATCTCGGAGACTCAATTGCAAAGCAGTCAAGCCAGCTGGAACATTTATTTGGTATTATTTAATGGGCCTACACATAAATTATTTATACAATTACAAATTATCTAGGCATACTTACAGTAAGAGTAAAGCAACTCTGCAACCTAGTAAAGTGTGGGGGGCATACCTTGTATTCATTTCAGTTGTGTTAAGCATTGTGTGACAACAAGACAACATGGTTTAACCTTTCAACCAGAGCCATATAAAGGTACCTTTATATGGCTCTGCTTTCAACCATACAGGGTTTCTGTAAATTTGATGAAAGCAAAAGTTTGAATTCCAAATTATCAAAAATAAAATAAATAAATAAATAATAAGGAAATGAAATGGAAATGTGTGTATATGTATATATATATTTTTTAAACTTAAATAGTAGGCTATACCTGAAGGACCTACATAACGGGCACGTTTCACTGTTACACAAGTGAAAATCTCTTATGGAACCAATGAAAGAACCAGTGTTAGTTTTTTCTCTAGGAAAAATCCTGCCCCCTCTCAAGATGTGTAGAGTCGTCCACGAGTCAACTCCACCTCCCTCCTTCTCTCTCCCTCCTCTCTGTACCCCCATCACTCTTACTTTCACTGCTGTACAGCTGGCAATTTATAGACAAAAGGACGGTAGTGATTATGGACCATTAGGTGCTTTTCCCCGTAAAGATTTTTTTTCTAAATTAGGCTGACGGTCTGGATGACCTTCTTCTGTCGGACGAAGGATATCCGTGGCTGCATAATTAGTAACCAACTGACCAAAAATTGGAGTTATCGCGTATGAGCGGACAAAAAAAGTAGGCTACACGGAATTTTGAAACCGGCTGTCTGGAGTCCCACTGGTAAGTTCAAAATCTTTCTTTGCTGTTTGTAGCCTATCTGTCAGGGAGAGAGCTGGCTCTGTGCCTGTATCAAAAACCAAAAATGTTCTTCCTTTTCAGGGCTAGTTATTTGGACTGCAGTTACGATTTTATATGCTGCATTTTATGTCATTTGTGCAGCCTGTCATTTTCAACAGTGTAGGCCTATCTGCTTATATTTTAAAACAAACTTCCTGGTGTTGTTGACCGAGGAGAATCATAGGCTACTCCTCCCAGTACAAACTATGAAATTATTTTGAAGCATCTCATTCTCTCTCTCTCTCTCTCTCTCTCTCGCACACTTCTCTGTCAGAGTTAATGTAGCAGTTGGTGTGTTAAATACACACTTGATCTGCTGATATACGAAATACACAAGTTAAAAACATCTGGTTTGGACTTCTATAGGGAAAACAGGTGTCAAATTGGATCCTGTATCAGGACTTTTAACCTAAACCTCTCTCTCTCTCTCTCTCGCCTTTGTGTGTGCACGTTATAGGCTAGGCTACGACCAGGGAATCATTTTTTAAAATAACGAATATTGAATCATCTCCAGGAGCACCCATTGTGGCATAAGTTTAACTCTAGGTGCTTAAGCCAAACAAAATAGCCTATAATATTTAGGATGTGTGGAGTTGCTGTTGATAAACCGCCGGAGAGCTAGCTGACTGTGGGAGGCATGATGGGTTAAGTGTGTTAGTATACTGTAGGGATTTTTATGGACTTTTCGCCACTCATTTAGGCATAGGCACTATGCGCAGCTGCTGTATGTTGCACCTCCTTAAAAGTGTTTACAGCGCAACCATATTAAGTCTATGATATAATGTATACGTAGCTTCTGTACGAATGAATGCTGGTCCATCCAGCAACGTCATACCGGTGACATCATATTCCAAGTTAGGTTACACCTTCACAGCATTTTGGCTGGAGTTGGAAGATAACAGGTTTTCTCAATGGTCTCCGGAGTCGGGTTAGTGTAAAACTGGAATGCGCCAGTCAACCAGTCAAGGGAAAAAATCCATTCCAAAATAACATTCCATAGTCCCTCGAGGCAGAGGGTCTCCAAATATCCTCACGACTGCCAGTCTAGATCACAGTTTATGGTCCAGATGCTCTGTCCGACAATGGGCCAGTATTCATAGGCAGCCTTCTTTCTCGCACTTTACAGTTGTGATAACTCAGTCTGTCAATCATAATGCGTCCGTCATTTCTGTTTAGTGACTAAACATTGGTGCGGTCTTAAGGCGGATCTGGGCAGGGGTCTGTTAAGTGATGGCGCGACCTTAAAAGTGAGGGTCTGAGAGGAATGCCAGAATACTCTGGAGGATAAGGGTCCAGATCCTAATCACATTTGAAAGTCTGCTACCTAAACTGCTGTGTCTGGGCAGGTGGGACGGCTTCAACCCACCGGAGGCTCGACTTCTGCCTCACCAAATATAATTATCTGCTTGAGGCAGCAAGGATTTTTTTCCCTCAAAGGACACACACACGTACATAGCCTACACTGTGGAGAGTGGCAGTGTTTGGGGTTGTTGCATGACAAAAGCTTATAAATGTTTTAATTACAGTGCACTGAAAGTGATAAGAGGGATATATAATTACATCAATCATAATTGATTACCCAAATGTGTGAGGCTTGCAGAATCATGCAAAATGTATGATATAATAATGACTAGAGTGTGGGTGAAAATCTCCTGTTTAGCAACCTCTGTGAGTGTGATTGTGTGTGTGTGTGTGTTAGTGGAGGGGGGTTAAGGCAGCAGAAAGGCAGTTTTGTAAGACAGATTGTTGTTTCCTTATCAAGCATTTGTGATGTATAGGTATGGTGTATTTTACATGACATAACAGTGGCAGGACAGTAAATACTTTTTTTTCTTTTCTTATTTGCTTGATGAAGATCTGTTGAGATCGAAACATTGCCTTGTAAGAATAAATCAAGTAATTCTTAGAGCCCATATACAGTATGCAGACCATCTCCTTCTCTCTCTAGGACAGTAAATGCCCCTTTGGTGTAATGGGAACCTCCCAAACAGAGGCCAATGTGTTTCGCATTACTCTGTCTTCAGAGCAACCTGTTTTTTTATGGGCCAGGGTTGAAAGGTCAAGTTAGAAACTTCACAAACACCTGCCAAAAGCTGCCCCTCAGTTGGAAACCGTTAGCGCTAATGTTCAATACTATCATGTCCATGTTTGTATTACAGTCCAATGAATAAGCATGTGCATTGTAATCTCATTTAAAAGTGAATTTATTCAAATATGGGTTGCATCTGGGAAAGTCTGACCCATGCACTATGCATGTTCTTGGTCTAAAATGCACTGTGGCTTAGGACTGGTCAATAAATCAAATTAAACAATCCATTGTCAATTATGACTTCCCATGATTATGAAAAAACATAATCAAAATATAGCCTGACGATTATTTTTGCTGCATTCGGTTTTGCAACAATGCACTCTTTTTGTGTATAGTTATAAACAGTTATTTACTGTTACACAAATATTCATGATTATGATTTTTGCCATAATCGAGCAGCTCTACTCTTGCTCCAGTTTGACCATATTGCAGCTCTCTTTTTGATGAATTTTGACTTAATCTCTGTGTAACGGAAGCACATAACATCATGCTGTCTGTGTTTTTTTTTACATTCACTGACAGTCCCATAACTTTCCCCTCCTTTTGAAACCCTGTAATGCAGGTTCACTAATGGATCTCTGTCATTGGTGGAGGTATACAGTCACACTCCTAATAGGGGTGTGGTCTACCTTGTGTCTGGCTCAGACCACACCCCCAATACAGACCACACCCCGTACAAAGTCCACACTTGCTCCCACGCAACAGTCCGAGCGTCTCAAGTTCCGCTTGGCCGGTTACCCTCGGAAACACAACGAGGGGCGCATCGAGGTGTTCTATAAGGGCGAGTGGGGAACCATCTGCGACGATGACTTCACGTTGTTCAATGCCCACGTTCTCTGCCGACAGCTGGGCTTTGTTTCCGCCACTGGCTGGACACACAGCGCCAAGTATGGAAAAGGAGCAGGTACACACACACACACACACACACACACACACATACACACATACTCTCTCACTCTCTCTCTCGCTCTCTCTCTCTCTCTCTCACACACATTCTCCTGGGGCCACCACCATGAGCTCTGTCTTATTACTGTTGAGTTTGAGTAGGAAAAGTTTGTGGACATCCATGATTGGAGTTCCTGCAGGCAGTAGACAAGTTGTGTGGGTGGGAGCTGGGAGGAGGGGTTTGTGCTGATATAAAGTTTAGTGTCATCAGCGTAGCAGTGGAAGTTGAGTCCATGTTTATGGATAATATGACCTAGGGGTAGCATGTAAATGGTGAACAGCAGAGGACCAAGCACAGAGCCCTGGGGCACGCCATAGTTAGAGGGTGCTGGATCAGAGTTGGAGCCATTTAGGGTGATGAATTGTTTCCGGTCTGTGAGGTAGGACCGGAATCAGGACAGTGCTGTGCCACTGATGCAGATGAGCTCAGAGAGGAGGTGGAGAAGGATTGTATGGGAAACTGTATCAAAAGCGGCAGAAAGGTCAAGGAGGATGAGGATGGTGATGAGGCCATTGTCGGCAGCAAGCAGGAGGTCATTAGTGATTTTAATGAGGGTGGTCTCAGTGCTATGTTGGGTTCTGAAACCAGATAGGAGGGGTTTGAAGAGCTCATGGTGGTAATATACAAATACAAATATAATTAGACACCTGTCACATTTGCAATCTTGTTTGTGTGCAGGCAAGATCTGGCTGGACAACGTCCAGTGCAGTGGCAGCGAGACGAGCATATCTGTGTGCAAGTCACGAGGCTGGGGAAACAGCGACTGCACACACGACGAGGACGCTGGAGTAATCTGCAAGGATGAGAGACTGCCAGGATTCGTTGACACTGAAAATGTCATCGAGGTACACACACACACACACACACACACACACACACAGGCTCTCGTTTTTCCTCAATAAATACATGAACACGCAGACCCACAAAAACAGACACACACAACACACACACACACACACACACACAAACAAACACACACACACACACACAAACTAGAGACAGAGAGGTCAAAGCCACATGAAATCAGGATATATGTTTACTCAAATCTACAAAAATATCTAGGACACGCCAAGGCACTGAGTTACACACATCCAGAGACATACCAACATACCCACACAAACACACAGAAATACACACTCTCTCTCTCTCTCTCTCTCACACACACACACACACAGAAATACTCTGACACTCGTTTGATGTCCTTAGAAACATTGAAGAATTTTGATTGGGATAGAACTGCAGGAAAAGATGCCTTTTGCACTTAAACCACTTTAATCTGTAACTCTAGGAATAACATAACAGTGCATGCCCCCTCAACATGTGTATACAAGCACCAGTCAGTCCCTCCAGGAGTTTGTTGTGGTGATTACGGCTAAATAAAAGTAATATGCTGCAGGAATTCTCAAAAGTGGAAATGGCAGTGATTCTGAGTTGAAATCAGTTGCAATATTCAATGACTGAGTATTGTTTTTGTGGAAATGTTGCAGTAATAAGAGAACATTACTATCTGCATCTTTGAATTGTCTTGAATTTGTGAAAACACAAGATTGCAAAAATCCTAGAGATACCAATTACTGTTTACATCAGTAGCCTACTGATTGGTCCCTCCATCTCAGATTAGTGTTACATCAGTGCTGATTGGTCCCTCCATTTCAGATTATCGTTACATCAGTGCTGATTGGTCCCTCCATCTCAGATTATCGTTACATCAGTGCTGATTGGTCCCTCCATCTCAGATTAGTGTTACATCAGTGCTGATTGGTCCCTCCATCTTAGATTATTGTTACATCAGTGCTGATTGGTCCCTCCATCTCAGATTAGTGTTTACATCAAGTGATTGGTCCCTCCATCTCTTTCTCAGGCTCTCTCAGGGCAGGGGGACGAGTACCACATCGAGGAAGTGCGTCTGCGCCCTGTTGTTGCCACAGCAAAGCGCCGTCTCCCGGTAACGGAGGGCGTGGTGGAGGTGCGTTACAAGAACAGCTGGTCTCAGGTGTGTGACCGCGGCTGGACCCCCAAAAACTCTCGCGTCATCTGCGGCTTGATGGGGTTCCCCCACGAGAGGAAGGTCAACAAGAACTTCTACAGGTAAACCTCACAATCACTCGAAACAAACAGCATATTTCCTGAAGAAATAATTACACTTTAGCCTAATATCGTGGCCGGGGTTCAGATAAGAGAAAACTATTCCAGAGTAGAGTGTCTTTAGTTGTATAACTGGAATGTTGAGATGTGTCCATCCCAGTTGATTCAACCATTAGGTTCTCTTAATGTTAGCTTTATTAAATTAAATTGATTTGTAAATAGTGCTTCAAATATGAATTGGAACAAAAGTCTGCATTACTTCACAGCTGGAAAGAAGATACTGCACTGTGTTGCTCCAGAGAGTACACGTCTCATTTTGAACTCAGAAAACGCTCATTGTTTTATACCACACTGTCATTTTGTATGATATCACAGGTTTTGAGTGCAGCTCCAAGCACAGTGATGTTTCCTCTCAGACGTTATGGTGAGGCGTAGTTTTGTTTGATGTGTTAAACTCAGGGCTGGTGGAGAGCTCTTATGATGTGAGGTCTTTATTTATAGTGCACAGATTCACCCCTGTGATTTCAACTACTGTAAACACACGGTTAGTGTTTAGGATGGAGGGGGCGTAGCTCCAGAATGTTTGCAGAGTGTTCACGGAATGTTTGCAGAATGTTGGAGGACAGTGAGGACAGGAGGAAAGTTTTGGCGGCATTCCAGGACAGGGGTTTTCATAACTGTGACCAGGATGTTGGAGATCCCCCCCCTCTCTCTCTCTCTTACTCTCACTCATGCTCTCTCGTTCCCACTGCCATGAGAGGAAGTGTAGTGTTTTCTCTCATTCGACTGAGAAAAGGGAGGTCGGCACTGTTCCAGAACACACACACTCACTTAAACACACACGCACACACACACACAGACACACACACGCCCACACGCACACACACACACACACACACTCCCACACGCACACACACACACACATACACATACAATCTGGTCTTAGTGCCGCTGTGGCCGTCTCACCTCAGAATGCCAGACAGGAGGAAAGTTTTATTTGGGGAAAAAGAGGTAGGGAGGGAGTGGAGAGAGGAAGAGAGAGGCAAGAAAGTGGGGGGGGAGCGGGGGAGGTCAGCAAGGGGTACACCTAGTAGGCGTTAGGGGTATTTTTCCAACGTCCAGAGACCAGAATTCAGTGGAATGTTGGAGGAATGTCTCACATTTGGGAATTCCAACCCCTAACACCCTCAAATGACTACAATGTGGTGTGTGTGTGTGTGTGTTTGTGTGTGTGTGTGAGAGAGAGAGAGAGAATGTACGTGCGTGTGTGTGTGTGTATATGTGCGCATTAATGAAGAATTTCATTCTGGATTACATTAAAAGGTGACTGAAGTTTATTCCTAATTGATTGTTGGAATCGTATGAGTGCACTTCTGGAGTGGACCTCAGGACTTGTAAATGGAAACAAAAGCACCCCAGTTTGTTTTTATGTGTATGTGTATATCAGTGAGTGTACATTTATAAAAAAAAAAACAGCGAAATATGATAAACAGAGGTTATTTTAGTGTTGATGTACGTATTTCTTTTCAATGTACAAAGGGTTGGCTTTGAGCATGTAGGTATGACTTGCACATATGATTAATTCCAGATGGGCAACACCAACCATTCTGACAACCGTTCAGACAAGCATCCCTATGCTATTGAGTGAGTGTGTGTGTGTGTGTGCGTGTGCGTGTGTGTATTCAAGCCATCGAGTCATCATTGTGTAAATGCCTAGTTTGTGCAGTGTGTCTGTGTGTATGAGGGAAAATCTGTGTTGTCACTTTGCAGGCGTCTCAAAAGATCAGCTGAGGCTAAAGGCAAAGTTACAGTAGCGGCTAGCAGGTACTATCTGAGAGGAAGAACTGAGCCATGTTCTTCCTCTAGATTGACATGCACACACACATTGTGTGTGTGTGTGTGTGTGTGTGTGTGTGTGTGTGTGTGTGTGTGTGTGTGTGTGTGTGAGAGAGAGAGAGAGAGAGAGAGAGAGAGAGAGAGAGAGAGAGAGAGAGAGAGAGAGAGAGAGAGAGAGAGAGAGAGAGA